>NC_050588.1:10545000-10845000 GCF_013368585.1 Megalops cyprinoides | reverse complement strand
GTGTTACTTTCAAAACACAAGTTGGTACTGAAATACTGGCTGAAATACTCAGTTTACTCAGGGCCAAATTACTTTTAGGCCTTTACTCAGGTCTGCTTTCTCTGAGTGGGACCAGGTCTGTTTACGACAATGTAGTGTGTAATAGCAGGAAATTCCAATGTTCATAAACACCAATTAAACATCATTTGTAAATCTGGCAATTAACCAATAAGACTGTCATCTGCATAGCTGATGTGGAGTCTGAAATCTGCTGTAGCAATATGCAGTCGTTAATTGGCAGTTAGCAGGTAGGTGTTATATTTGTGTGTGTTTGTTTGTCTGACTGTGTGTGTGTGTGTGTGTGTGTGTGTGGATGGCAGGAAGGAAGAGAGGGTGTGTGCTGTGTATCAGAGTGAGACAGTATATGTAAGAAATGGCCCGTCTCTGAAGCCCCAGTACAAGCTGATTTAAAACATAACTTCCTTGAGGTGCCACGTCAAGTAGCAGTCGACTGTAAGAAACAGCTCAAATATTGACTTCCTCACCGACCCGGGCTGACAAACTGAAATCAGAAGTGGGCAAACCCACCTGGGTGTTAGCAAAGGAGTGTGAAAGGGGCACCCAAGGGCTTTAGCCATGAGAGGTGTGTTGCATTAGATGCCGGAATTCGATAAATATGCAACAGAAGATGAGGGCAATTTTTATTCTGTAGCGAGTTAGCATGTACTTTAGCATCACTCAGAACTACAGGCTGCCTGTCACTACAGTGTGTGTCTTTGAAAAGATGCTGCAGTACAATGCACCCTAGTCTTGTGATCCAAATTCCCTCATATATTATGAATAACCACCAATACAGTGCTAACCACCAATACAGCGGACTCCTTTTGAGAGCTGCAGACCAAATGAAAAGACAAATGGAGTATATGAAAACCAGAGAAAGTGTCTGGGTTGCCCACAGCATGTTTTTATGCTAGTAGTGTCTTTAACTTGGCGTGAGCAGGATGCAGCCATCTAATGCTCACCAGTGATTGTTCTGAAACACTTGTTTCCCTTCCCTAGTTTTTCCCCTAGAAGTGCAGTTCATTTCAAGCTCAAACGAGGGAGGCCTGCATGTCAAAAGTAAGGTCAGCTTGTGTTACTTCCAAGAATGGCCCAAGGTGTCCTTTAAGATGGGCCCCCAGACTTGCGCTCTGCTCTGGGATAGGCTGCCCTCAGGGGCCCACTGTGTTTGACTTCGTAGGGGCAGGGGGAATGCACTACTTCACCTCCGGAATCATTCAAGCCCTTGTTCTCAGGACTCTTGGCACACCCATGCCAGGGGCTCACCTCTATTTGGGCCCAGGGAACAATTGCGTCCCTTTTTTCGTTCTTGGAAAGAGACTGTAGTAGTCTTGTGAGGAGCTGTCTGCCTTGGTAAGCATGGCCCATGATCTGAGGGTCGAATGTGTCTGTACATGCGTGTGTGTGTGCGTGTGTGTGTGTGTGTGTGTGTGTGTGTGTGTGTGTGTGTGTGTGTGTGTGTGTGTGTGTGCATGTGTGCCAGCTTTTTTGCAGAGACAGAGTTGCCCTATTGCAGAGAGATTTTGTCTAAAATGAGTGGAAAATCTACTGTTGGTTCACTACTTGTGGCTGGAAATTGGTAGATTAGCACTTCATTCAGGCAAATGTTCTGCCAAATGAAAACTTCATAGGGCTATAAAGTGTTGTACATTGTACCTTATTTCTTGTCAATTGGCTATAGTCCTTTTTGCACAAAGGATAAAAGCAGCATCATTAAGGTCAACGGGCTGAATCATTGCAGTATCATAATGCTGATAGTGCAGTATTGTTTATATCAATTGAATAATAACAAACTAAAAATCATTTTTGCGCACAGTACCCTTCACATCATAATGCCTGATGGGCAGGTAAAATAAAAGTCAAAAGTGAAATAAATCTGCTTTATGGCTAATTAACTTTCATTATGGTGGTTTCCATAATGTCCAGTGCTTTTCTCAATTTCATGCGCAATCATATAAAAGCAACCCTGTGAGAAAGCAGAAATGAAGAAAAAAGCGTTTGACATAGAAAGCGTTTATGACTCTGCCTTGTGAGAACCACTGACTTAACATGCACTTGCCATGTCCAGCTAACCACTTTCCCTGGGGTTCAAACTCAAGTTCAAAGCTTAAAGTGATTTCAAGCACCAATACAACATATGTGCCAAGTGTCAGTTTTAAGGGAAAGCATTGATCATTTTTCAGAGCATAGCCAAAGGAGCAGTTTCTTTTCTTTTTTTTTGTATTTTCTGGCACAAAAACTGTGTGAGCTGTTGCCTATTCTCTCGTTCCTTGTGAACTGATCAAAATAAATGCAGAAGGAAAAGTCCACACACATTTTCTGCCCTACAATTCTTCCATTACATCACATTATTTATTTGCTTAGCGTCAGCCCGTGTGCGCATATGTTTTTATAAATCCCATCATTTGAGAGTGTGACGGCTCTCTGTTCACGGCCTGCTGGCGTGCTCCAGTCAACCTCTCGGCATTGCCCCATTATGGATTTGAACCTGCAATCCACATTTAGTGGCCTGAACGTTTGACCCTTACTGAGGCTGTAGTTAGCTTCTGTTTCTCACAGGCAGCAGCCATGTGGTCATGTGTATGATGTGAGTCTTCTCTTCATTCACAGTCTACTACCGTGCACTGGTAAACTTCACGGACTCCTTCCCATACAGTCCAGAGCTGGAGGACATTTACTCGGACACATTTCAGAAAATCTCAGACGACATTGTGACCTCGGTAGGTTAACCACTGGAAACACGGTGTGTGTGGTGTGTGTTTTACTGAAAATGGGTGGTGGAATGGAATAGTTCTCATTGTATACAGTATGAGTTATGGAATGAATAACATAAGTGTTGTCATAAACGATTAACATTTTTATGTTTATTTCTTTCCACATTATGAACCAAAGGGTAAGCCACCCTTTCCCTGGAGAGCCACATTTTTACACAGTTTCTCCATCTGACTGGGATCTCCCTGGCCTTATATCTGGAGCAGCACTATACTAATATCCACTGACATGTAAATTAATCTGGATGACCTGTTTTATTCATGGAGCACAATATGCCAGTCTATCCATGTGTTATGGGAATCTATGAATCTGTGTGCCAGTGAAGCCCTTTATTTCAGGCCAGCAGGGCTACAGGGGCATCAGCCCTCATCTCCTCATCACACTTCAGCTCCTCTGTTTTTCATAGTTGTCTGTAATTTCTTTGTTGAATCACGGTTATAGGTACATACTAACAATCATGTTTTCTTCATCCAACAGTTGGAGGCTCTGTACAACCAGATCACAGGAGTCCAGACTGTCAATGTTGTACTCATCAAGTAAGACCCTCGCCTCTTCTTTTGCCTCTCCTCTTCTTTCTCCTTTTTAGGGTCACGGGTTCTGCTGCTGTAGCAGGCACGACAATACGATTTGCCACAAGTATGCACTAACCTGAGATAATGAATGCACAGGAGCTGAGCAATAAAAAACGCCCCTGTGATTCAGTCACTCTGTCAATGCACAATAACTGTTTTTCATTAGAGTGGAAAAAAAATGGAAAAAGCTCCTCCCTGCCATCATGCATAATTATATCAGTAAAGTGCACGGCCGTCACTAGGCTGGCTCAGTGAGCCGGGGTGGACACACGGCTGGGAGAGGAGGCTATTTATGGGCCAGCTGCGTAAGAGAGTTGCATAATATGTTAGATGTCACACTGAAAGCGCTGCCAGGCACCTTGGACCTGCTAAACTGAAGAAATGATGGCAGCCCTGTGGAAATCATGTGCTCCAAGCTCAATGCGTCCAGTCAAATTAAGCGGCTGAGTAAAGCGGAAAGTCTTGGAAATGCTGCTCTCTCCCATTCACTAAGTTTCCTAGAGTCAAATATGACAGGCCGGCAGTTGAAAGGTAGAGAGCCGAGTGCAGCAGCCATTCCATCAATTTGCATATTGTTTAAAGTATTCAACATGTTTGAACCTGTATAGAGACAGTATCATTAATTTTTTGTCTTTAGACATGTTTGGGGGGTGGGGGGTGTGGAAATATACCTTTCAAGTTTGTCCTCGCCTAGATGAGTTTTCCTGTTTCACTCAACACTGTGTTTTCACTTATTTGACTTTCACTGATGCAGAACATGAGAAGCCATAGACAAGGTTTATGCATAGTATTTAAGGCCACATATTTTCCTTTTTGAAACTGGCAAGCTGACCTTAGGCGACTCGGGTGAATTTTTCCTGTGCAGGAAACTGGGCAAGGACATATTCGTGGAGCTGGACGTGGGGTCAGACTACAACTCGGATGACAAGGAGATCCGCGAGGTCCTTCAGACTGCCGTTAGGGAGAGCTCTGTGGCCTCCTTCAGGACCTCCGAGCAGGGCTTCCAGTTCCGACGCCTCGGGGAAGGTGAGGAGTCGGAGCAGGGTGCTGGAGGGGGGAGGGGGGAGCCCTGTGAATTGCAGCCAAACCCATGACACAGCAACCAATGAGATCACTGGTTAAACCCAAAACTGACAAACCGGGGAGGTTTATAAGGAGTGAAGAGAGAAATTTGAAGGCATTGAGGCTCAAGAGTGGGTGGAGTGATCTCTGTACTTTTCAGCATTTCCTCATGAAACAAACTGAGGTCATAAGGATGGCAAAGGGGAGGTAGAGAACAAGGTGCCATAGAACTTACAGAGAACTTGTTTCTCAACACACAACTGACCACTTACCTCTCTGAAAGGAATGTGTTGCTTATGGATATGAAGGGTAGAGTAAGAGGATATCAACAAGCTTTCTTTAGTGCCGTTTTCATACCCAAGACACTTGACACAGCAGACCGACCATTGTGCGAGTGTGTAGAGGCCACACAGCATGTACACTTGGGCTCTCTCATAAACCACTTTGAGCAAACGTCAGCCTGCATACATGCACTTGTACACACACACGTGCATTCATACTTATCAGTCTATCCCATGAACAATTACCAAAAGCAATAAACAAAGCCATAGCCATGTCCGAAATATTGCCGCTGGTAAGCTGACCTGTCATCTGAGCTCTCAGGTAATTAACAGGCTGTGGATTATGGGTAACAGTCATGTGGTGTCTTTCCTCATACCTTTAGCCCAAACCCCTTTGCCTCTTGAAGCGGAGGTTTTCCCAGGTCGGTACAGTGTCTGTTGCATGGGCACGCTACACATACACATTAAAGGGCACCTTTGGCTGTTCTCTGAAGAATGATCAATTATTTACAGAATAATTACCATCTGTCATCAATTTGACGCTGAAGGTTAAGTGTGACACTTTAGTAGTCATTTAATATGCAAATTAATATCAAGACAATTTATACATTTCTGGAAGAGGTCAATAAATACTTGAAATTGAAC
Source organism: Megalops cyprinoides (assembly GCF_013368585.1). Taxonomy (NCBI): domain Eukaryota; kingdom Metazoa; phylum Chordata; class Actinopteri; order Elopiformes; family Megalopidae; genus Megalops; species Megalops cyprinoides. The sequence goes on along the minus strand of NC_050588.1, from coordinate 10,839,629 downwards.
ACCAGGAAAAGTGTTAAAAGGCACTTTCAAGTGTTTACCATGTCCAATCAGACAGCTTTTCCTGTGTTTAATTTGCTCACAGATACCCCTTAGGTGCCTTTTGTCTCCCCAGAAGGAGAGCTGGTTGACAGAAACTTACGTGGTTCATGCTGTTGCAGAATTTCTGTGTGTTTATATGACTGTGCATGTTTTTCTTCATTGATGCCTTCTTTGAACTGAACTTCATTTTGCTTAATTAGGCCAGGTCGGTCATATTTCCACATATACAGAATGTTTCCTTTTTTACATTTCCATGCAATTATGCAGATATAATGTAAAGACCACTTAAATTCTGACAAGATACTACTTGTGTTAATTCCTGTCATTATTAATACCGTTTTTCCCCTTAAAACTGTTGAAGAGATGAAACAATGCTTTTTCAAAGTTTTTTTCTCCAACATGCCCCACAGCTTAGTGGCTTCAAGCACTGTCATGTTCTGCATGTGGATTAACAAGGATACTGTGTGCTGTGTGAGTCTGCACTGAGAGCTGTTGGAAGTCAGTGTGCTCCATTGCATTGGTTTATCGATGACTCTACCAATCCAGGCCATAATGAATGAATGAATTTTGTCTTTATTGCCCTGAAAGAAAATATGAGATCCAGGAATTATGTTTTGAAGGAAGGAAGCAGCAGAAAAAAATGTTTTTCACCCAAACGATTTATTGCATTGTAGTTTGATTACTCCATGTCTTAGTCCAAGGGAGCTGTACTGTCTATACCCCTCTTTGCCATTCAACACTGACCCCTTCAGTTTAAGATGGGAATTGGTTTGGAGGTTAGGACTGGCATTAAGTTTTTGGATAGAGAGTTGAGTTAGGTTATGGGTTATGGAGATAGTAATTGCAGGGTTAAGGAGACAGTTGCAATTACTTCAACCACAAAATCCTTTCCATGTAATATGTTACTATATGTAAAGAATGTGCACTCATGTGAAAGCCTCCTATCCTGTTATGACAGTGTAATTACACTGGTATAACTGCAAAAGCAACACTCATACAGAATGTGGACTGTGTGTTTACATTACATTATTGTCATTTAGTAGATGCTCTTATCCAGAGCAACATACACAGGTTACAATTTTTACATGTTATCCAGCTGGATATTTACTGAGGCAATTCTGGGGTAAGTACCTTGCCCTAGAGTACAGCAGCAGTGCGGCAGTGGAGACTTGAACTAGCAACCTTTTGGTTATGAGCCATGCTCCTTTCAACCATGCTGCACTAATGGCCACAGTACTTACAGTGAGGTGTCCCGAATTTAGCTCAAAGCATAGCCCTAGAAACTTCTCCCTTGACCACCACTCCTTAACGCTCATGCTTTGACCCCCTGTCCATCGGCCCCGGTGCTCCTCCCCCTCAGTTGTGCCGAGTCGGCGGGCCTGCATGGAGGACGAGTTCATGTGCCTGGATGGGGACTGCATCCTGCTGGAGTATCTGTGCGACAAGAGGCCTGACTGCCTGGACATGAGCGACGAGCTGGACTGCGGTGAGTGAGAGGGGCCAGTCACCCCTTCAGCCAATGAAAACCGCAGAAGCCAGTATAAGAGAACACTGCTCAAAGTAGCATTTGCTATTCCTGTTCCTCACATGCTACTGAGCCAAAAGTTGGTAACTTTGTACAGTTACCTCATCATATTGGTGGGTTAGGTGTGAACACAGACTTTCCGGTGGGTATCTGCTTCAGCTGAAGGTCACTCTCTTTAACTGAGAAATGCAATAGAAGTTTGAGATTAAGGAAAATCAAAATATGATTGAAGACAGAACATAGGGAAAGAGTATGTACAGTGTCAGCAGGGCTTGTGATTTATAAATGCTTGGTTCATGAAAGCAAAAACCTTCCAAGGGTTAGAAGTCATCAAAGGACAATCCCTGGTGCTTCTTGCTGCCAAATTGATGTTTTTGTGATGTGTATTTTTAGACCAGGTCGTAATTCCCACAACTACACTTGCTCCAACTCCTACCACCATCGAACGCAAAGTCCCCTCACCCCCAGTGCTCGGGCCCTGCCGGGTGGACCAGGCCACGTGCCCGACCGGGGAGTGCATCCCACGGGACTACCTCTGTGACGGGGAGAAGGACTGCCCCGATGGCAGCGATGAGCTCAAGTGCGGTGAGAACATGTGAAAGACAAGTGTGCAGCATCACTCTGGGATGTGTACACAGTCACACACATGCATACACACATACACACACATATACATATACACACACACGCTTGTGCACTCAGCACCACCTAGATCAGTGAAGGTTTCCCACGCTATCTCTGTGCTAGCCGTACAGTCACAAACCTCCCCTCAGAAAGCCCTGCTCTGCTGACCCCTGGTGGTGTGGTGTCCTTTTTGCAGGAACCCCATCTCCCTGTGAGCCCAACGAGTTCAAGTGCCAGAACGGGCGCTGTGCCCTGAAGCTGTGGCGCTGCGATGGGGACAATGACTGTGGGGACAACTCCGACGAGAGCTACTGCCGTAAGTCCCGGCCCCTTTCCCCGGTAGCGTCAGCATCTCCTTCACATATTCCTGAACTGCTCTGTCAGAGACAACATGCAGCATCCTGGTTAGAGCAGTGACCTCTGACCTTGAGTGTCATTTGTTCTAATCCCAGAGAATCTACTGTGCATTGTAACAGGCATGGCAGAGTCTAGTTCAATAGCATAACTTTTGATGCACGCAAGCAATGTTCAAGCATGCTCTCAAGGTGCCTGGGGTACATTTCCAGCATAGGGAACCAGCTACAGAGAGGGTGTTTACAGTTGCTGAATTTGATCAATTGAATCAATGATGTTAAGCCTGACTTCAAACTGTATTCTCTATATCACCGGTGAACGTTATACCAGGTGCATCAATTATCTTTGGTTAATGTTTCATTACATGAATGGTGAAATATCGTCTGCATTTAATATGCATATCAAGTAGCAGTGCATTGTGTTATTGATAAAGGGGCATTCACTCTCTCCGTGCTGGAGAATTAACACACAGAAGCTACAGTCGGTTGCTCGGTAGCTGCACTGCAGCGAGTTCCATTTAATCACACCGTTGGATCTGTGTCTTCTCAGCCACCAAAGGCCCAGGTGACACCTGTGCTCCTGAGCAGTTTGTGTGCCTGGGCGACCGCACCTGCATCCCAGCCAGCTACCAGTGTGACGAGGAGCCGGACTGCGCTGACCGCTCGGACGAGGTCGGCTGCGGTAAGCCCCTCATCGCACTCTGGTCTCCTCTCACCAGCGGCCATCACCAAAGTGATGGTCGCTGGTGTTTGGTTGTACATACCTTGCATTTATAAATTAGTCTTCTAAGAATAGTCGCTTGGTATAGCTATGAAACGCTTTCCCTGTGCTCATTTTAAAGTAATTGCTGGCTTTTTTCACTTCACCTGAAGTTATTGCCAGTTTCCAGTTAGAGAAAATGATTGTTGCTGACAATATATGAAGATGTTCAGCTATCAATGGCAGATGCCCATTGCAATCAGACACGTATATGGCAGCAGAGGTTTGGTGTGGCAGCACGGCTGTTTGGATGGTCTTTTTTGGTCTGCTTAATCGCCCACCCCTGACCCCCAGATCCGCCCGTGGTGACGAGCCCGCCGGAAGAGTCCATCACGGTGGCGCGGGGGGAGACAGTGACCTTTACCTGCATGGCTGTGGGTGTTCCTACCCCCATCATCACCTGGAGGCTGAACTGGGGTCACATCCCCGTGAGCGGCAGGTGAGCTGGACACTGTGCCTTATAAATGTAACCATCCGCTCTACTCTGCACACCTAACTCTAGCTTGCAGACCAAACTCTAAACTTCAGACCTAACTTCACCCTGCAGACCTAACTCTACACTGCAGACCTAACTCTATACTGCATGCTATCCACTCTACATTGTAGACCTAATTCTACACCACAGACCTAAGTCTACATTCCAGACCTGGCTGTATGCTGTAGACTTCCATTCTATCTGTAGATCAGACAATAGACCCCTCTCACATTCTTTCTGTATTAGCACTAGGTAGAACTGTTTGGTTCAGATGATTACAATAAGGATTGCTTCTGTTGTGGCCAATGAAGTAAATGGATCTGGTGGACGAATGCCAAGAAAAATGAGAGTTTTTGAGAGGCTTGATGTCAGCTCAAATAAATTTTTTCACTGTGAATCTTTACTCATGATGTAAGACAGATATGAATACATAGCTAGATTCTTGCCCTCCGCATCTGAAGACAATAATTCTGAAAAATACTGAGACTTGAGATGACATTTTAATGCATCAAAGATGTGGCCTCTAAATAAAAACACAATGTGAAAATGAGCATTGTTGTTTTAGAAGGTGTTAAATGTATAATTTGAACATAAATGCAGCGGCAGATGTGCCTGGCTGCTAGGAAAAGGTTACCTGAGTTGCCCTGCTGTAAAGGTTCCTCCCTGTGAGAATTCATGTAACAGGTGTGCATCCAATTTCCCCTTCACGCCCAGGATCACCATGACCAGTGAGAACGGGCGTGGCACCTTGGTCATCCGGGATGTGAAGGAGGCAGACCAGGGAGCATACACCTGCGAGGCCATCAATGCCAAGGGCATGGTGTTCGGCATCCCAGATGGAGTCCTGAGCCTCAGCCAGAACCCAGGTACTCCTACACCTTCAAACCCCCACCATCACCACCTGCCCAAAACCCAACCTCTCCCACCCACAAAACTCCTGCACCCAACCTGGTGCCTGCTTTTGCCAGGCAGGCAGTTAACCCCGTTTGATTTGAGGTGTCTGATCCATAATCCCATTGGTGCCAAGATGTGTTGAGAGAGAAAGCTGAGAAATTATGCTACCTTATTACTTTCTCTCTTGATAAAAACCATGTGATGTGTCTCTTTAGAGGACACCTGTGTCCCTATTATTTCTGTGTTTTGAAACTCCTCCCTCGCCTGTCGTCCCAGATGACTGTCCCGATGGACACTTCAATGTGGCGGGCAATCCACGCTGTGTCCCCTGCTTCTGTTTCGGCATCACCAAGTCCTGCCAGAGCAGCAGCCGCTACCGCAGCCAGATCCGCCTACGCTTCAACCAGCAGGGCGACTTCAAAGGTACTGACCCACCCTGCATCTGCGAGTCTGATCCCAGGGGAGGCATCTCTTCAGGTTCCTCCTCTGTGCCATCAGGGTCTTTATTACCATCAGTAAGAGAAGTGGATTTAACAAGTCTGTCTGCCTGTCTGTCTGTCTGTCTCTCTGTGCTTCTGTCTTTCTCTCGGACTGTCTCACTCTTTCCTCTCTCTCTCTCCTTGTCCCAGGTGTCAATGTGTCCTTCCCCTCCAAGCCGACCGTCTCCCCTCTCTCCAGCAACCAGCTCCTGATCAATCCCAAAATGGAGGAGTTTCAGCTGGTGGACCTGTCCCGGCGCTTCCTGAGTATCGAATCCCATTGGGCGCTGCCTCGCCAGTTCCTGGGCAACAAGGTGGGGCTGCGCTCCGGGGCGGGGGTGACACCTGCTGTCTCCCTAGTGCCCTTCACCAGCCTGTTGAGCACAGCGGGTGCAACTTGGCTTTTACTGTAGCATTACAACATCCTATTGTAACATCCTATTTCATCTCTGCATTTTCGGATCATAGCCCTGTTAGCATCTGTACACAGCAGATAGCAGTAAACTTGGTTAAAAGCATAGTCTTAAAAGATTGGACATGAGCTGTAAAAATGATCTGAAATTGTTGATTCTCAATTGTATGAGAACAGCAAATGGAATTGAAAGTGTAGAAGCTCAGCAGTGACGAGTGGTGGTTGGGTACTTGACTTCTGACCAGGATCTCTGTTGAAACTCCAAATTGTGTCTATAGCATGCTTACCAGCGGTTGCGCGGTATTCTGACTGAACTGAGGCTTGTCTGTGCTTAGATCGACTCCTATGGGGGTTTCCTGAGGTACAAGGTGCGCTATAACCTGGGTAAGGGGGAGTCGGAGCCACTGGAAAGGCCGGAGGTTGTCCTGGTGGGGAACGGACGGACCCTTGTCTACCGCCGGGGCACTGCCACGCCCCCGCGAACCCTCACCCAGAAAGCAATCAAGTTCACAGAGGTACAGCGCCTCTGTGCAGGGGCTATGATGTTGCCTGTGGCTTACAGATTCATATCCAACAATGATTTTAACGCTGTTAGCCATGTGGAGTCATGGGGTTTGAATGTAGTTTCACTCTTGTGAATTCCTTCACCTAGTAAAACCCAACTTGCAATGCAAAGTCCTAGATGTAAGTAGTATAATTAGAATATGCTGCATGTCAAATATTACATGACAATATATTAGTTGTATTTCCTACTTCACACATGATACTCTATACATACACTCAATGTGTTTGAGCAAAATATTTATTATACGATATTATCTATAATAATCTATAACATATAATAATATTATCCTTATTTGGATCATTTAATGTGTCTTTATGAGTACTGCATCAATTAATATTGAAATAGCTGCATATACACATTTAAGACGCTGCTGGAGAGCAAATGGTAAAATGGTAAAAACACAGTTCCTGAAAGAATGCTGCTTCAAAGCTGTCCAAAGTGGATGAATGTGTATCTTAATTAACCACATCAGAGCCATAGATTAGTTTAGAAAGGTCCTTTGAATCAGAATAATCGCAGGAGGATACTTGGCCTTGTTTAAATTGCTGTGAAGCCAAAGAGAACAGCATGACTCATCACCTGAATACTCACAGTCCAGAGGCTGGTGTTCAAGTTCTAAAAATACACCCTGGACTCCAAAAACGGCATTGTTTGTCTCTGTTGCCATGGCAAATGTTTCAGATATGACTCACTTATTTAGCATGTTTAAATCACTGGGTTCTCTGTTTGCTGACAGAAATTTAATCACACGATAGTCTCTGTGATAAACTGATGAGACCCATGTGTGGACGAGCTCTTCGTACCTCTCTGGAGCAAATCAAAACCCAGCCTTAATCTTTACTTAAGTATCTGCCGAAGTAGTCCTTATTTTCAGTGCTAAAAGATTAGGCTCAGAGCTATGTTTTGTTTGACGCTCTATACATAAATTAAAATGATCTGGACTATTTCTGTATGCAGAACTGATCCTGTGGCATGTTGACCTTTTTGCAGGACTCCTTAAATGAATTTCATGCTACAATGAAAATAAATCAAACCATTTTCTGGATAAAAAGGCACATAGCTGCTCATTTTTAGCATCGCCATAGATCGTCACCATCCAGATTCAAAGATGAGACATGTATCATCTCATCTACCAGGAACACTGGCAGCACTCGTCCGGCCGCGCGGTGGCACGCGCCGACCTGATGATGACCCTGGTCAAGCTGGAGAGCATCAACATCCGCACCATGTACGACGGTCACATGATCAGCGTGTCGCTGAGCGACATCGTCATGGACACCACCAGCACCGAAGGCAACGGCCGCGCCCTGGACGTGGAGGAGTGCAGGTGAGCGCCGCCCTGGAGGGAGCCCTTGAAAACAGCTACTCCAGCTCTACATGAGACAGACTTGAACACATGGGCTTTTGGTCTAATTTTGCCTCTTAATTAATTAAGGAATGTGTAGGACAGGTCACAAACTTAGACAGAGTCTTAGTCCTCAGGTACTAAACCCAAACATCATCAATCAAGGGTAGCACTGCTGTGAGTCACAGATATTCTATTGAAGGAACTGAAATATTTTTAAAAAGGCCCATTTTCTCCAGTTGCTGTCTCTATCTTTTCAAAACAATAGTTCATGACACGATAGATCACATCTCAGTGCTTCCAGTACCACCTCTCTGGGCGGTTCATTTTCACCTGTTACACCTGCTCTCTGTTAGATGTGTGACATTCCCAGTGATGAGGTTAGCAGATGAAAGCTCTACTGATTTCAGTCAAAGTGCTGCAGAGGGGTGCTCAGGATGTCTTTGGCTCGCGGTGACGTGGAGGGTCGCGCCCCTTCCTCCGCAGGTGTCCCAAAGGATACTCGGGCTTATCGTGTGAGGTCTGTTCCCTCGGGTTCGAGCGGGTGCCTGGCGGCCCTTACCTTGGAACCTGCGGAGGCTGCAACTGCAACGGACACGCCAGCGCCTGCGACCCTGTCAGTGGCCACTGCCTGGTAAGACCTGCTGCCCGGTAAGACCCATGCTGAGAATGCTCAGCAGAATCCTTTAGTTTGATGTGTCACTGTGTGTAGTTCGAGTCAGCAGCTGCAGTAAGTGTATCTTGCCTCTGAGCACTGATTCAGGATTGTCTGACACTAGCATAATCCTGAAACGGCTCAAGCCACTGGGACTGGAAAGGAGTCCAGATCAGTGTTGTTTTGTTAAATGCCTTTGGTACCTGCTTATACTGACATCACGGTTTATGATGTCATTGATGACAGCCATAGCAGTTGGGTCGGGGGAGTTCTGACATGTTTTGACAAACCCGAGGGCCCTGTCTCCCTCCCACAGAGCTGCCGGCATAACACGGAGGGGCCACAGTGTGATAAGTGCCGCCCAGGCTTCTTTGGGGACCCCAGGCGAGGCAAACCGGACGACTGCAAACCATGCCCGTGCCCCGTCACGGACATATCTCGCCGGTAAGTAGCTGTGTTTTACCACCATAGAAATAAGCACTGTAAAAATAACAACGGGACCGGGTGGCTATAATACAGGAACCTGGATAACACGACCCCTATCCACAGTTGGGAGTTTCTTGGTCTGTTTCAACCCATTAATGTCTTTGTTTTCAAGTTTCCACAGTGATAGCAAATGGAAGTTTTAGATCACGGTCCATTTCAATGAGTACCATATGTTATGCCCCAAAACAACAAACAAAACAATCTAACATGGATACTACTAACTAACCTGACCTGTTTACGAACAAAAAGAAAAGAAAAGACAAGCGACTTACCTAACTTCCTAGTGCAAAAACAGGAGAAAAGAGTGCCAAAAAAGAAAAGGCTTCTCACCCCTACAACTACCCGAACCGGACTCTTGGCTATTTACAATATTTACAACGGAACAGACAACAACATATTCAGTGAAATCACAGAACAATGTACACAACGACGCAGAGAAGTATGTTTTTACATCGCAGCATGCACGGTCGGGTTGGGAGCCAGGAAAGCAGGGGCCGGCATCGGATAGGCGTCGCTTTAAAAACGGCGCCAACAATCCCCAGACCAATCTCCAGCCGCCACCTGCAACTAGACAGACAGACAGACAGAACGAACAGCCCCACCCTCAAATGGGGGGAAGAGAAAAAACAGAAGCACACAGGGGAAACACACACAACGAAACACTTATGACTCAGGGTCATAACACATAGGAGCTGACAAAAGTCTGACACAGATCAAGGATTTGCTGGAAAATGGCATGGGTCTGGGGCTCAATAAAAATATTGATGCAACATTGAATTCATACTGTCTGCATGTTTGAAGGTTCTCTGCCACCTGTTTCCTGGACACTGACTCTAAGCCCACGTGTGACGCGTGCCGACCTGGCTACACCGGACGCCAGTGTGAACGGTGAGGGTGTGACATCATCCCACCTTCCATGGAACACTTTCAAACATGCACACTGGCCAGTTTGTACATCAGAGCAACCAAACTTTTAACTAAATGGTCTTGACCTATCAAAAATTACTGAGTTTTTGTACATTATATCCTTGTTCATGTCTGTCTTTCCATCATTTGTCTCTCAGCTGTGCGTCTGGCTATCAGGGGAACCCCCTTCTACCCAACGGCAAATGTGTTCTAAAACGTGAGTGTCTAACCACACTTTAAATGCCATGACACACCGTTTCTCTCCCTGTGGGAAGTCTTACTGAGCTAGCCTCTGTAGTAGGGACAAAACTCATACAAATTCAGCTACCCAGTCAAATTCAATTTAGAACAGAGCTTGTTGCTGTGAAATTTGCAAAGATTTAACAGAGGAAATAAATCCTGGTCACAAAATGAGCACACTAAATTTAGATGTGAATCTGAATTTGTCAGTTCCACTCTAGAGCATTGCTCTGTTTGGGGAACATTTTGTTTTACGCCTTGTCCAAAATACAGTATGTGGGATGTTAAAAAACATTGACCGTTCCCCTTTGGGGCACTGATGAGAGTAACCATTCACTGTTTTTCTCCAGCTGCAGCAAGCTCAAAGTGTGACGACAGGGGGACTCTGAAATCGAACGGCAGGCCGTGCACCTGCAAGGTAACGTCCTTCATCTCTGAAGCCAATTCACATTTTCATAGGATTTCAGAGTCCACTCTATGTACTTTGACAGACACTGTGCATGACTTTTGCTGGCCAGTACCTGTGAAGGCATTTCAACCTCCGGCACAACAGTTGGCAGCAAAACTCATCACATAGCATAAAAGACGTTTCGTCTGCCATTACAAAGCCTTTCGATTACTTTTAAATTTATGTCTATTAACAGCTGAAACAGGTGTGTTGATAACTTACCTAAATACACACTTCTGTCAAATAATGAATGAACTGGAGACTGCATTGAAAATGCTGCATTTGGACTTGCCCATCCTTTTGTTATGTAAGTTAAGTCATTAATCTCTCTTTAGCACCATTCACACACTGAACAGAGTTCTGGCTGTAGTGTGAAACCGTTTTTAAAAATCCATTCATACAGAATAAAAAGACTGCATCTCAGCGACCTTAACTCAGAAAAGATCCAGGTGTGTGACAGCAGCCTTGATGTATTATATTGTTGTAATCTAAGATTGTTTTGCACACCAGTCAAAGAAGGAAGAAAAGGAAATGAAAGTGAGTGCTTGAGTTTCGTCTTACAGTTATAGCATTATGGCTAACCTTACTGAAGGTAAATCTTTGGCCTGACGGGATAGCATTACTGCGGTAATGATACATTTGAGGCTTCTTTATCGCAGCGACCATCAGCTGCACAAAAGGGTTAACTTAAAACCAAGCTTAGGTTAGTCCAAGACTGACCTAGGGCTATGTAACAGAACTTGTATTACATGTTGTTTTGTGATGTCAGAATTATAAATGTTCTCTCTCTGAGAGCGACTTTGAGTCCTCACAATAGTTCTCTCTCTCTTACAGTCTAACGTGGAAGGGGCTCTGTGCGACGAATGCAAGCCGGGCTCCTTCCACCTGACGGCGGACAATCCCGACGGCTGCCTGCAGTGTTTCTGCATGGGGGTGACCAGGACCTGCACCAGCTCCACCTGGAACAGAGACCAGGTGAGTCCTGTGTCGGCCTATGGAGTTCCCTCTGTCTCATCTGTGGCCCATGTAGTCTTCACATTAACTAGATTCTTTTACGTAGAACATGAACTGTGAACAACTGTGCCGGTGTCTGTTGTTTTACTGGTTACATTTACATTATTCATTTGTAATACCACCTATCGGACCAATTTCAAGTTGCTTAATATTGTGGTTTTGAACATCCATTGTTTGCCTATGTCAATTTTCTTTATCACATGTTGGTAAGTTTGGCACTCGACTTGCTGCAAGGACTTCACTCATAAAACCAGTATACACAACCAGAGCAAAACGGTTTACCAATTTATTACTTTTGAAAGTGAGACTGTGCAAATAGAGGTCAAAAACCCTAGCACAGTTATCTGTCTCTCGAAAGGTGCGGGGTGGCACCAACGGGCAGCTCTTCACCCTCTCCAATGGAGCCAACACCAGGACCATCACCGAGGGCATCATCCAGAAGGGCTCCTCTGAGGTGGCCTTCCGCTCCTTCTCCAGTGTCCCCAGTGACATCTACTACTGGGTCCTGCCAGAGAGCTTCCGGGGTGACAAGGTGAGCGAATGTTCATCTTATCAGCTGCATCACCTTCGCTAACTTTCTGAAGGCAGAAAGGCCTTGATTAAGACTGACCCATGATTTTACTACATATTTGGGCTAATCAGGCTTTGTAAACTCCACTCTTTACCATTAACTGCCAAAAGTGATGAGTTGTGGAACAGAATTAAGATACCTGGAGGCCACCTGTTGCTGAACTGTTGATCAGTCATTGCATAGGTTGCTGGGACTGTGACCCCATAGATATAAGTCTTAATGGGTTTGCTAAAACTGTGATTATAATTTCTAACAATACATCAGGTATTTGCAGGTCATTTCAGCTAATTGAAAGTTGCAGTACCACAACACTACCACTGTGTTGTTACACGTTTATGCTGAGCTGCAATGTGCATCCAAAATAGAGATATAAAGGCAGATATTCAACAGTAGATGCATAATACGTGTGGAAAGTGGCGCAAAAGCCATGACACTGGCCGGGTTTACCATGATTTCCCATTTGGTTGCCAGGTGACGGCCTATGGCGGGGACCTGCGCTACACAGTGCGCTATGAGCCCCGCCAGCGCTCCATTGTGACCGCCGGACAGCCAGATGTGGTTCTCCAGGGCAACGGCATCTTCCTAGAGCACTACTCCAAAACCAAGCCCCTCCCCCGCGTCCCAACAACCATCACCGTGCGCTTCAGGGAGGTACGAGTGGCGAGCACTGAGACAAAACATATAAAACCAAGGTGATGCTGTAACACACATGGCTACTCATGATTACCCAGTAATGGCTGAGGGAAAGCTTGTATTTGGCCTTTTTGGTCAAACTGTCATCTGCTGTTGATATTCCTGTACTACAGATGCAACTTAATTTAGTTAAAGATTCAAACTGAATACACACTTATAATACATCCAGACACACAAACATCCACACACATTAACCAGTATACACACACACATATGCACACAAGCACAAACATACATGCACAGACAAACACACATATAAACCCACACACACTCTAACCCTCCCTCTTCCAGTCTGCATGGAAGCGTGCTGACGGGCAGCCCTGCACTCGTGAGCACCTCCTAATGGCCCTGGCTGAAACTGCGGTCTTCATGATCCGAGCCACCTACGCCGACAGCATGTCTGAGACCAGGTGTGTTGGGGGGAGAAACCAAGCATTGAGGAAGGCTGGCCTCTTTGATAGGGATGGCAGAGACAAATGATTTTTGCCTTTTTCGGCTTTGTTCTGACTTGGCTTTTATTTTAATATTTCATCCGTTCTGATTTTGATATGTAATAGATGACCATTTAAAAAGAGAAGGCGCTGTCAGGCTGCAACCCAATACTGAAAATGTTATCACAAGTGAAAATAAGTTTGCTCTCTGACAAAAAAATGTCAAGGTAAATTGTACAGAGGCCTTGCAGTAATATCATGGGGAAAGGCAAAATTCCCTCTCACTGAAAAGAGCAGAACGAACAGGAATGCCGTCTCACCCAGCTGTTTGTGTGTTCCACAGTATCTCGGAAATCCAGATGGACATCGCGGTGCCTCGCTCCACAGGCAACAAGCCGGCCCTGGAGGTGGAGGAGTGTGCCTGCCCCCAGGGATACAGAGGGCCCTCCTGTCAGGTATCTACACCCTCTGCCCCCAAACAGGACAGCTCAAGGCTTACTCTAAAGAACTGTGTAGCTGTCCTGCACACAGTATAGTCGTACTCTTTTCCCCCATCTACATTTTGAATTTTATGTTTCATATCCACACTAAAATGTCTCACTACTACTGTAAGTATAGTTCACACATACACATAAGTACATACATGCAGGAATATATACATGAATGCATATATTCCTATTGTAAATGCATGGATGCAGATACACTCACAGGTTTTTCTTTCATTTGAATATTGTCTATATAAATGCATCACATTTGTGGTGGGAGAAGAGTTATTGATGCCCCTGGCTGCTGTTGCTGACCTGTGCTCTGTGGGCGCCCTGCAGGAGTGTGATGTGGGCTACAGCCGCACCAGCTCAGGGCTTTATCTGGGCACCTGCGAGAGGTGCGACTGCAACGGGCACGCTACCAGCTGCGACTCCGAGACCGGGGAGTGCCTGGTGAGTCCCTGCTCCTCCCGTGGGAAGACTGTTTTTTGTTTCCTGTGCCTGCAGTCACATCACTCTATGGATTACGATAGATCTTGAGCGGACCGATGCAATCAGAGGCCTCCGTTTCTGTTTTTTCTCCCTCCCAGCAATGCCTTCACAACACGGTCGGGCCGAACTGTGAGCGCTGTCTGCCTGGTTTCTACGGCGACCCTACGATTGGCGGCCAAGATGCCTGTCAGCCATGCCCCTGCCCTGGTACCTCCTCCAACAACCAGTGAGTGGATCAGTTTCACATATTCCCACAGCCCACCAGCTCAACAGCCACTGACAAAATGTGACAACACTATAAGGTTGCCAGAATGCAATAAATAGTCAAATGCAAGACTTTTGCAAACCTTTAGTTACTGGAGAGTGCAATTTTTTTATCTTTTGATTATTGAAAAGTATTATACATGATTTTTGGCATTCATACATCTGGCATAACCTTGCATAACGTATTGAGTAGTACATTAGTTAAATTTTCTGTGTGTGAGAATCCTGCAACAGCAGCAAGCTGTAATGGTTAAGGTAACAGTCTGATCAAATGCTGTTTCCCATAAACTGCATATTGTCTCAGCAAAACAAGAGTCAATAGAACTGAAATGTTCTGATCCCACACCTTGTTGGCCCTTCTACCAAAGTAAGAAAGGGTTCACAGTCAGCAAAATCATCCCACAGGTTCTCCAAGCAATGCTACTTGGACTCAGACAACCAGCCTACTTGTGACAGCTGTCCCCCTGGTTTCACTGGCCGCCGCTGCGAGAGGTAAAGCCCTGCTCCCCCGCTTCCTTCGCTCAAAGGGGTGATTGTTTTCCGCGCGGGCGCTCTTGGGAAAGCTGTCCTGGGTGTATGCTGAATGTGGATGCCCTTCTTCAGTTGGTTGGGTCAGGCTGGGGGCGAGAGCATGCCCGGTGTGTCACGTTGCCTTGTCTCTTCCTGTGGTGATCGATCACTCACGGGACACTGGTATGGGAGAAGCAAGCCTCAATCAATGCCACCCATTCCGTGCCATGCAAAATCCTTTACATGTCAGGCTCCCTCTTGCTGGGAGCTGCAGAAACTCCTGACAACTCCTTCTTAACTCTTGATTTAAGAGCTGCTTTGAGGGGTGTTTGATTGCTTGAAGTTGGCTGTCTTATTTTCAAGGAAAGGGGTGTTTTGCTGAAGGGGTATTCGGCTCCAAAAAGAACTGAAGTGTGTCAGGAACACTGATGTGCAGATTTACATTTACATTTATTCATTTAGCAGACGCTTTTATCCAAAGCGACGTACAAAAGTGCATATAGTGGGCAAACAACAGGCACAAGGGCAAGATGTGTACAGGTCATACAATGCAGATAGTGCTGAAGCTGAGCGTAAGGTCGGTGTAGCGAGCCAGAACTAATCTGATCTAGGATTACATATATTGACTATATTATGTATGGATGTGTGGAGCACTGCAATTAGTTAAAACTATGTGCCGAGGTAATCATACTGATTGGGAGTGAAAGCCAAAATGTGGTCTTGCTAATCAGTTTTAATATGCCCTAGTGAAAAATGATTTGTTGAAGACTGATTCTGATTACCCGAAGATGGAATATAGTTGGTATAGTTAGCATGGTAATGTAGTAACATAGCTGTTATAGTCAGTATTATTATATACATGAACATGGGTAGGGTGGGGAATAAGCACGAATATATTATATTGAACATTTGAATATGCTTTAAACCTAATATTGAGGTATAAGTTGTGAAAATAAATCTTACCTGGGTAATGTTAATGGTAAAGGTTAATGATTAAGCTTTTGTCTTCTTCCTTTTGTGATGTGTGATGTTCAAGCAACAAAGGTAGCGATCAAGTAGCAACCGTTTTTCTGTGGCACAATTTCTGCCAGTTGGAGATTATGCAAGAGATTTGTCATTTGCAGCAAGTGTTTCTCTGTCATTTGCTGAAGAGTTTATCCTTGTAGCTTTATCATGCAGGATCAGTTGTTATAGTATTTGACTTGCTGAAAGGTTAAAATTTTTGGAATCATTCTCTGCCCTGGCAATACCTGACACTGCAAAAAAATCATGTTCTTGTGCAACAAAATATCTTGGGAATAACACAAATCGCTTGCAATATGAAAATATAAGATTAATATTCTACAACATGGCATATATGATGAATAGAATGTCATTTCTGTTCAACATTCTTATGTGGTGTGAGGATGAAACTCTTAAACTCTTAAAATAACTCTTAAAATTACCCCGTTTTAAAACATTGATTGAACAAGATTGCTTTTTCAAATTATTTTGAAAAAAGATTTCCACTCGTAATCAAACCGCATTATCTGTGGTGAACACTCCCTCTGATAAAATAAAAATTCATATTTAAGAATGCGGAATCTATATTTTCATATTTGCCTGATTTGAGCGTGTCATTGCACAGGAGCATGATCTGTTTTCAGTATTCAGTCTTGCAGAAGCTGTTGGGTTGCTCGGTCTGTGTTTATGCCTGTGATATGAAAACATAGCTTGTTTTCGGGTGTAAACGTGACGGTGCTTTTTTCTGGAAACCATTTCCTGTCTTGTGCATCTTTGTGGCTCCTGGGGAGTGCAAAGATGGCTGCGGTGATTGGTGACTGGCGAAGAAAAATTGAACTCGCCGACATGTTTGCGGAAAGATGTGCTGACCTGAACTTCCTTGGTGTGTCCCTTCACCACAACCCGTCACTCTAAATAAAAAGGAGGGGAGAAAGAACCGTGAACACGTGCAAGGACCTGTCCCTGAACGGGAGGAATGAAGGGTTTATCCCGCTGGCATGCAGCGAAGCCGTCTACAACTTCGGCCACCAGAAGAAGGTCATGGTGGACGGCAGCGGCGAAGGCAGCCCCGATGAGGAGCACGGGGGCGGCCGCGTGACCTCCGGTCCCATCGACGTGGGCATTTCGAAGGTCCCCTCCCGCACCCTGCTCTCCACCACCATGCATAGCCTCCTCCCCACCAGGTGGCACACCACCCCGACCGCCCGCTCGGCCGCCGTCAGCTTCAACCGGACCGGCGTGCGTGTCCCCTCCCGCTCTACGCCCAGCCCACACACTCGCCACCACAGCTTCCAGTTCCTCCTGAGGCTGTCCATGAACAGCTTCAACCGGCGCATGAGCATGCTGGAGGGCAACAGCCTGGACGTGAAGGAGAGCATCCAGAGCATGCGGGCACAGCAGCGGCAGCTCAGCTCCCAGCTGGAGAAGCTCACCGATATGCTCTCCGCCTCCGAGAAGCGGGACAGGATCATGGAGCTGGAGAGGAACTACACCGACATGGAGGTCAGGCTGAGCCGGCTGGAGGGCAAGCTGGAGATCCTCATCGATGGCTTCACCGCCCTGGCTCAGGAGATCAACAAGCTCAAGCGCTCCAAGCACTTCTCCCGCTCGGCCCAGGAGCCACACCACCCGCCCTTGGTCACCACCCTCCCCGCGCCCGCCCTTGCCCTCACCACGCCTGCCGGGAGGACTCCCACAAGCACGGTCGCCGTGCGGAGGAGGACGACCACTTCGGCAAGCTTGTCAACGTCCACCAGCGTCACGACGCAAAGGACAGTGACTGCCCGCCGCCCCATTAAAAAGCACAACACGCCGGTCGCTCCAAAACGAACTGTACCATCCCAAACCATCCAATCCTCGAAAAGACGCAAATCAGCAGCTAATGGTGCCAAGCCCCCAGTGGCTACCACTACAAATCCTCCAACGATTAATGGTACTACAAAGCTAAACACACAAAAACATAGAAGTGGCCATAATGGTGGCAAGAGGAATAACAGGACAAACACTGCCTCAGAATCAGTTACAAAGACTTCTAGGGTGTTAAAAAAGCCTTCCACCACGACAGCCAAGGCTGTTACAACCACCACGCGCCTATCAAACAGAGCCAAATCAAGACACACAGGACAGGGCTTGGCTACCACCGCGTACCAGCTGGTACCACCATCCCATAAAGTCAAGCCTCCAGCTTCAGGATCAAAACCTTCTTCTAGGTCCAAGCTCTCAACAACAACCCCAGCCAAGAAGAAGAACCGGAATGGTTTCAAGAGTACTGCTCAGCCCAGTACTGTGCCGAGACCAGTCCAAGAACAAACTCCTACAACGCTTGCTCCAACGAAACCCCCCCGCTCAAATCGCCGTAAATCGAAGCAGAGTGACAAAGCACCGTCTCCCACATCATTTCAGCTAGTCCCTCCATCCCATAAAGTCAAAATCGCTTCAGAACATGTAACCGAGTCCTCAAAGCACACACCGACCACTGAATCAATGGTAACCCAATCCACTACCTCAGTGAAACCAACTAGGAGCCCTCCTCAAAGAAAAGGAAGAAATGGTACCACTAAACGTCCTGTTAGTCCAAAGAAAAAGAGACAACAATCCAGGACCAACGTCCAGGACCTTCTCCAGCTACTACAAGGAGAAAACCAGAAACCCAAGAAGAGACAGAAACAGAAAAAGGACCCCTCTATCCACATCATTTTGGGAAAACTTGCCATTCCTGTCAAAATCATCCCAAATTATTGATCAGTTTGACAAAAGAACATTCATCGGTATCTTCTAATTAAATGAGAGCCTGACCAATCATGATGTTCTTAAAGCTGGCTTTTCATTGTGCTCTTGGGCAATGAAAAAATCCATTCTTAAAGCTCAGTATGAAGGGAATGTTTTTTTCTGAGTTCTCTCCTGTGTCTTGTTTTATATATTACAGTTGCCTTTACCATCAGGAATGCTAAAGGATTATTAGGGACTGAATTGTGCAAGGGGAAAAGCAATTAGATGCATAAACCTTTGATTCTGAAATGACCAGCTGACTTAATTTTCACTGGATCAAATGGCCGGTGACCATATTACAAGGCTTTGTAATGCCTTCAAATACAGTGCATATAGTACTGAATCCTAATTGCAGTGATATTACCATTTAACATACTGTCCAATCACCATAGGACTACAGACTACAACATCTCATAGCCATGCTTTTGTTAGTGTACATTCACAAGTTACAATATTTCAAAGAACATTGCACAAGGAACCCATATAGTATAGTAAGATGGTAAATGAATACATTCTTTGCCAGTTACCAGTCATACTAGCTCCAGAGCTTTCCTACAGCTTTCAGCATTTGGCAAACTCAGTGGTAGCAACGACTGTTTTAACTGTAGTTTCACTGTACATGTTTTTGCAGAAACCATTTCCAAGTATTTCTGAAAGGCTCAAGAGGTGTGACATTGTAAATCTTTTTTTGTCTACCTCTGTGAGGTTCCTCCTTAACCATGCCAAAGTACACAGGTCAGACTACCTCAAATATGAGAAGTGTCTTATAAAGATGTAAACACCAAATGTCACAGTCTATTCACAGAAAAACATGGCTTTAACTAGCACTGCCACCAGTAATTTATTCAATGTATTCAGTATGCCTATAATTTGGTGTGATGTATAGTGTGGACACCTTAACTGCATTGACATCTCTGGACCATCTAGCACATTGCAGCATGTTCTGAAGTTTGTGACATTTAAGTGTAATGATGAACTAAATGGAAACATATGTACATACATACATGTGCAGTTCTAGTCTATGGCCACTGTGGACCTATGTGATGTATGTCTTTGCAAGCGAGGCAGTCTGGACTGCCTTCCTGGTGCTATGTAAATTCAGTTGCTTAAATTAATGCATTTTATATATTTTGTATGTTGTGCTACAGGACCAAATATTGTATCTTTTGTAATAAAATGATTTGTCTGGCAATGAGGAGTGTTCATTATATTATGTGAACGGGACAGTAAGTACTACACACACTGATTAATATAAGAGGTATCTGTTCATACAAGTGCTACATTATCTTGTATAGTCACAGATGATAAAGATGTGTATATAAATGTATACATATACATGTAAAGGTTTTTTTTAGTGATTGTTGATGTGATGTTAAATTACAGTGGCATACAAGAAACACTCAATGTTCTTTTTCCTTAAAGAATCATTTTTGTTCTGCCTCTTCTTTCACTGCATGGTGAGCATATCTTCGAGGAACAAGTGGTAGCTTTCTATGCTCACAAATGATGTTCAGACTGTGGAAAGTTATGTTCAATACCAACATGGGTCACCCCTTCCAGGGGCAAAAAGTCACAACAGATCATGAATATGACACATCACATGACATATCATTATGGAATCCTGTCAAAGCTGAAGATCCGAAATCAGAGGATCTACCGAACGAGGTAAGACACTCCCTCTGCGTACAGCTATGCCGTGTCTGTAATCAGACGTGACTTCAATTTGGTGAAGTTCTGGGAAGTTGGTTCTTGCTTGGGAAGCCACATCTGTCTTCCTCTGTTCTCAGTTCCTATGTAACATAATGATTGGAGGTGTTGCTGATTACTGACCCTCTGAAATAGACTTGACCTTATGTTTGCCTTCTGGTTCTTGTCCACATTCCTTGCGGGGCTTCAGCCTTGAAATCGACATCACCTTGTTGGTAAAGGGTTTACTTAAATTGAGCTGCGCATATTCAATTTCTGACAAATCGAACATAAGCGTTCAGTTCCTAAACTGACCTGTCATTTTTATGACCTATTGTATGTGCCTGGGATCTCTCTCATCACCCTCTTGCAGAAGGTGGTTTCAACATTTAGTAAATGTTGAATATTGTATCACTTGCCTGGCTTCCATCGTCTGAACAGTTATTGACTCACTGCCTCTTGCTGCATGTTTCCGTGGGAGGCTAAAACCCCTTACATTTTTTTTTTTTATTCAAGGAAAAATGTCTACTGTTTGTTCTCCATATCTGTGATTATGTGGGCATATGTTGGGTCCTTTGGGATAATCTGATACCCTTCCATGGGTGTCGCCTCTGGAGATCACAATAAGCACCTTTTGATTTGATCTCTTTGCTCTCCTCCTCCTTGGCCTGAAGCATAAAGGCTTGTGTTGACTCAGTCCTTCCTGTGTTTCAGGATCAAAGCACTCAGCAGCTTAGATGGCATTAGATGGATTAAGGAAGGAAAAGGGATGTCAGCCATTTCCAGTCGTGTGCCTACACCCTTTTCGTCTTAATGTTGCGTGATGCCCATGGTTGTGATTGTGGTTATACTGCACAGATAAAGGGAAATAGTAGTAAACTGTTTAAGGGCAGATAATGATTTTATCTGCTGCATTCGGATGGATTGTGAGATCCTATGACAAAGTGGGTGATGCACTGCACATAAAATAGGTTTTAAAGGATGCTTAGAACTGTACCACAAAACATTTCCCTACAGTTTTAAAGTTGTAGATTTAAAAACAGGGTTAATTTACATAGAAAACACCAACAATAATACAGTAACATTAACATATATTAAGTTATAATATTATATAAATTACACAATAGCTAAATACTATTTTAAACTAATGAAGTTTTTGCAGGCACTGTCTAACAAGGGTTAGTGGTTCCATCTCTGCCACACAGATCCACCAGTAAGAATGCCCCCGACTTTCCAAGCACACCTGTTTTTATTCTGTGTCCATTCAGAACAATCATGAACCAATCAACCAGTAAAAAGAGGCCGTTTCAATTACAGGAACACTAACAATAATAACGTATCCAAGCTCTAAAGCAAACACTGAAAAACTAACCAAATAAAAAATTAAACTGGGTAGCCATTGAAAGGAAATCATTCATTTCCATACTGAAGTTTATTCCAATTATTTTTTGCAAATTTGTATCGAAATTTTAACCAAACGAAATGCAATATTATCCCAACAAAAACTTTTGCAAACTTTTTTTTACAAAAGCTTTTGTTTGGATAATGTTGCATTGCTGGGTGTCATATTGAGTCTGTCTGAACAGAATTACTGAGAGGCACAACATATTATCTGACATGACAAACCTGACTGTTATATCTTTAAAAGACAACTGAGGACATTCATTGCAGGTTCTGGTAAGTTTGCATGAATGTAGTAATTACATTTACGTTTTAGGGGGTCGGCCATTGAATATAAGAAACTAATTTAACCATGTTAACCTACATTACCATTGTTATAGTAGAACAAAGATAGCTTAAATGACATATGTTTCACTGAGTCATTAAACCTTTATTTTTGTCTTTTGCTCTGCTATCTCTCTAGACAGGCTTATTACGATTGCTGTTCCAGATCAATAGCAATGCTATCTGAGGCCTCTATCTAGTCTAACTTCTGTACACTTCATACTTGACTTATAGCAAATATCACTTTTTTCTGTTACTTAACGGCTCAGCTGTTGCTGAAATACATTCAAGTGCTGTGTGGGAAACCAAAAATCAAATAATAATAAATGGATTTTTTAAAAAATGTGATTTTGATTTAAAATGTAATTCAACTTTAATTTTTCACTCTACATAACAAATAAATCACATTACATTGAGTGGATGCCCTGATGTTCTTATCTTATCATTCCAGGTGTGCTGCAGGTTACATAGGGAACCCAGTGCTGGGACAGCCCTGTATCATCAGCACGGGTACGTTCTCGATGCCGTTCCCGTTTAGCAGGCAGTCCAGACACTCGCCTCTGTCAGAGCGCACTGTTCCTGCTTTAACAGTGCCTTCATTTATCACTCCATCACATGCGAGCGAAAAGAAAATAAACACAAATGTCAAGTCCAAGAGAAGGAGGGAAAGGCCACGCAGCTGACCTTTATGGAGATGAATGCTTGTTGCCTTTTTGTCGTCATGAAGAGATGGTTCGCTAAGATAGTTTGGTGTTTTTCATAGTGTTATGCCATGCATGTGGAATTATATTTTGCCCATTTGAATGACCTGTCAAAAGAGCAAGGCTGTTGGCAAGTTCAGCCACAGTGCAGGTTGTTTGAACCCATAACCTCCATTTTACTTCTCCTTGCTTCCGTGTCCTACCTACACCTACATATACAGCTATCGCCTGGTCTCCATTGTCAGTCTACAGCACTGGATGGGCCATTCTGAAACATAAAAGCTTCAATAAATGGTAAAAATACATCTCACTTAAGTAGATGGTGAATGGTTGTGGACCACCAAAATTAAAGCCTGTATCAAAAAAGGAGTTTGTGTGACGGAGGTCTATAAAGTGCCTGCACAGGTATCTGTCCCTAACAGTTTGGCCCATGGTAGTCTAACCTGGCCAGTCTCCATCTACAGGGAACTGCAAAGCCTGTGACCCAAGAGGAAGTGATGGATGTGACTCAGATGGCACCTGTCGCTGCAAGGTAAGTAAGCAGAGATATTTATCTACTGATGGCCATGATCTGAGGCCATAGCATCTGATAGAGTCTGTGTCCACATGAAATGTGACCACAGATACATTTCATCATGCTAAAACAACCTAAGATATATATAGTTCCTAGCGTATATAACCATATATATAGCGATTTATATCGTATCCTGTACATAACATGTAGCGTTCATATAGTAATTTCAGCTATTTCATATGTTGATAGTTCATGTATGGTTAAATATTCGATATTTATTCAATAATATTAATGCTTATTTTATTAACACAATTCCTTTTACTATGGTAATCCTGTGAGGTTTTAAACTGATTTTTTGTTTGATTTTTGCATATGTTCTTAGCTGGAGTGACCAGCATAGTCAATTCTATCTGTACAATATTTACCACTACAATTCAGTGGATACAACCACAGTTCTCTTTCCAAGATTCAAACCTGAACCAACTAGCTTAATGACCACGCTCTTGCATGTTTGATGTCCAATGGTATGTCTTAGGGGAGTTATTAGGCTAAGGTCTGTCCTCTTGCAGACGCACACAGAGGGTCCCTCCTGCAGCTCATGTAAGCAGGGTCACTTCCACCTGAGCGCCGAGCACAAGGATGGCTGCCTCCCCTGCTTCTGCATGGGGGTCACCCAGCAGTGCTCCAGCTCCGCATACTACCGGCACCCGGTGAGTCTCGAGGGAAGCCGGGGGGGGGCTCTGGATCACTTGGTGTGGCGCACAGCATAGGTTTGAAAATCACCCTCAGATGCATAGAACTCATCCATTTCACATTTCATATGAAGAATTGTTTGTTCATGTAACTCTGTGAAGTGAAATAAGATGACCAACAACAGAGCGCTAACACAAGGGCTGTTTGCCTGTTTGCAGGGAGCCAGTAGAAAAAATATGTGATGTCTTACAATTTGGCTGACTAAACATGACTTTCGTGTGTCTGAGTGGGTTTTCCTGTTCTGAGACGCATTCTCTGGACCCCAGGTCTTGTCAGCCTTCACCCCAGGTGACTTCCAGGGCTTTGCGCTGGTGAACCAGCAGCGCACCGACCGCATTGCCACAGGCTTCACGGTGGAGGTGGACACCGACGGCACCCAGCTCTCCTTCAGCAACTTCGGCAACCTGCACCAGAAAGCCTACTACTGGCAGCTTCCTGAAGCCTACCAGGGGGACAAGGTAGAGTGCAAGGCCAACAACAGCCAAAAGCTTGGCCGCCCCCTTGCCATTTTGGACACAGGGCCAGGAGATCCAGTCAATATGTCATGAAACCCACCTCTGCTGCCTCTTTTCCGGTTTGGTTTTCAGTGCTCATGAAGCTTCCTCCTTCTGTCGCTATTCTGCAAAGCCAGCTCCATTCTCCCCTGTTCACCTCTTTGCTCTCTGAACATGTGATCTGTGTCTTTTTCTAACTCGTGATAGAAAGGGTTTACTTTGGGTACTCTTTGCTGGAACTTGAACACAGAAAACTTCATGATGCAAGTCTCTAATCTGATCACAGATATTGCTGTTCTTGGTTTTGTCAGGTCTGCATGGTTTCCCCTTCAATTGATATGAATATATTATTGTCACAGGAAGTAGGTGTTGCTGTGATGATCACTGTTCAGTGCAGTTTTGGTTATTCTTGAATGTTTTTAAAAGAGCTATAGAAAAGAGATTCATTAGCACTGTAAAAGCTTTTATTACCATTTATGCCAACAGACACAGGCTGTCATAGGATATGCTGTGTATGTTAGATATCTCAAATCCATATCCATGTTAGATATGACAGTGCAGTATAATACCAAATCAGAACGTTGTGGTGATGTCTCTCATCTTCACTTTTAGAGGGAAGCTTTCTTTGCTCGTATGAGGCGAGCACACAAGGTAAACCGTGAAGCTGCTTGTCTCCTGCACTTGATTGGGGTGATACTGACTGTATTAACCGGACTTTTATTTGGACTTTAGAAATACATTCTCTGTGAGCAGTTTTGTGGATCTGACCATTATTGGACAGAGGTGTTGCGGCTCTGTCAGTCTGCAGTGTACGGTATACTTACAGTTTTGACACCAGTAACACAACCCCACAACTTTTGTGTTATGTGATATGAATACTTGACTTTGCAGCAATAGAAGTACACATTTTTTTGTTGTGATGTGAGGTGTAGACTTACAGTTTTGACTCTGTAGTAATGGAAGTGCACTAGTTGGTGCTGAATGCTGTGCTGACTTTGAACATGCAGTGTAATTTACACCGATAATATGGGTTCCAAATCCCAAACTAGATCACCTGCTAACCTTTCATCTCTTTGGGTGTGGCCAGAACTGCAGTTTGTGTTGCTGTTTTTGAGCTTATTGTAGGTTAAACTCTATTTACTGTTTTGCTGTGATCAGTACAGGAAATCAGTACAGTTTTCACTAGGTAGAATTAGGCAGTATACCTAAACAATGAGAATATGTAGATATTTTATTCTTGAACATGTAGTTACATCTAGTTATTTTTAGTCATTATGAATTTTAAATGGCTGTGGAAAGATAGCAGTCATTCAATTACACAGTCCTAGGATGGAAATAGTAACGTGTGACATATAAAAATAAACAGTGCTCGGTTCATGTTCAGGTTTGGAGATTTACATGGCATGTAAATGACTTGGCACCAGATTTAGTCTAAGAGTTTACCCACCTGCCAATCAAACCAATTCAATTGTGCCAATTCAAAATACCACAATTACAATTTGTGTTTGTCTTAGAATGTTTCCCCTACAAAATGCAAAACACTCTGTGGTTATATAAGGAGTATGATTCATAATTAGGACTTTGATTTAACTTGGGGTTTAACCTAGGGTTGATTTGTATTTTATTATGTAAGGCAAAAATAATTGGCATGACCACTGAATGTGGAATAACCTAAAACATATCATAGGATGTATATAGATATTTTTAGTTTCTGAGTGCAGTACCCCCTTCAGCAGAGCTAAGTAGAAACCCATGCACCTAGCACTACTCCATGAAAAACAGTTCAGTTTACACAATAAGACAACTTTAACCTATAGTATCCTGTCTGTCTGCAGTGTTTGGAGCACTATTGAAAACGGACTTTGCTGGAAAAATTCAAAATGCATTTACCAAGTCATTCACCTACACTGAACACCTAGTTTACAATCTCACAGGAGCATGCTGAGTGTCTTCTCTTACACTGACATGAGGTGCATACAGTTTGTCATAGTTCTGAGGAGGAGGAAGTAATTTAAATTTGCTGGCCTCCATTTTCCATGTGTCCTTGTTATAAGCAGTGTTCAGTATGTAGGGATAATTTTCAGAATTCCATACAATTCTCTGAAAAGTCACTAGAAGCAAAGAGACTGAGAAGTTCTTCTGCCAATGGGAAACCAAGAGTAACAGAGATAGAGAGAGGGTTAAAGGGGTCTTGCTTCATCCATATAACTAGAAAGACCTTCCATGGACTGAGGAACAGATGAGGAAGAATGCGTCCGTATGGAAGTTAATGGATTCCGTGGGAAAAGGGGGCTACAGGTCTAAACGAGCCAGCAAGGTACCTGTGTGCTCTGAATGACTCGACTGTGTCGTGTATTTTGTTGAAAGATGTCCATCGGTGGCTGTGGTGTGCCATGGATCACCGTTTGTTAAATATTTAATGAGAATTTGACAGTATAATGAAATTAATTAAGCAAAAGTGCATGCTTAACATTTTTTTAAACCATTCAGTTAAATTAGTGGTCATGTAACCTCAGAAGGCATGTTTGTTCCAGGGAACTGAAGCACTGAAATGTTCCTGTTGTTGGAAACAGTCTTAGCCCATATCTGTGGGTCTACAGTATAGACTTTCTGAAGACCTCCTCTTGTGAGCATTGTGAGAAATCCAGGTTTAAATCTGGGAGTCTGTGTCAGTAAGTCTTTAAGAGCTCCTTTCTATCAATGTGCTAAATCATCACGGCATTAAGTGACTGTAGAATTCTCTTCTGGTTTACAAATTAGGCCCTTTGGATTTTCCCTTTAATTTTAAAGCAGCAAAAGCATTCAGATCTCAGTCACCTGAGCTCATAGTGTAGTAGGTCACCTGACAGTTTTGCCAAGTCTGGTTTTTAGCAACAATTGGCATTCTGCTGTTCTGGTACAGGGCTAGAGACCACTGTCCTGCATCAACATTTTCCTGTTTTGACGTGAAACTGTATTGCAAGAGCCAAACCGAAAAATTTCTATGACAGGCCCCATGTTTAAAAACATGGCCCTTTGGTCCTCATTTTGCCCATCCCCCGCCGCCCTACTCTGTATGTCTCTAAAGCCCTCACTGATTAGCTGGCCCCTATGTCACTCTCTCTCCTCTTCCTCAGTCCTCCAATGATAAGCGCCTGGACAATGAGATGTGGGATCTCAGTTCCAGCTCCTCCAATCAGCCTGCAGTCCCAGGGCCCCACTCCTCACTCACATCCTCCTCCTCTCGCCACCTTGGCCCCCCATCTCCGTCAGGTCTGCATGCCCCTGCCCCTCCCCTCTCCTCTATCTCCTCTGCTTCCTCCTTGCCCCACTCTCGCCAGCTTCGTGCCCCGTCTCACTCAGGTTTGTGCGCCCCGGCCCCTCTCTCACCCCTCTCCCGCTCCTCCTCTCACCAGCTCGGCCCCCCGTCTCACTCAGGTGTGCGTGCCCCTTCCCCACCCTTCTCTTCTCCCTCCTCCTCTTCATCTTCTTTGTCCCCGTCCCGTCACCTCGGTCCCCCCTTTCCCTCACCTGGGCGTGCCCCTTCCCTTCCCACTCCCCTGTCCCGCTCTTCCTCCTCCTCCTCTTTCACACAGGCCTCAGGGCCCAGCTCAGCATCTCAGGGCTACTTCTCTCAGCTCTGGAGCCCTCAGGTACCGTATCTCTGACCGTATATCTGAATCGCTCAACCAAAGGATCAGAGTCCTGCTCAAGAGCTCATCGGTCTCTCTTTCCCACGGGGGTGTTCACAGGGCAGGCGTTGGGCTCATCAGGGTGCCAACAGCGTCAGGCCATACGGCACCAGGCCAACCACCACAGGAAAGGTAGCCTGAGTTTGACACTCCACAGCAGTAGGAGAATGCCATCCTCAGTCATCCTTAAAAAAATAAATATACATATGTATATTTATATATAAATGTATATAGTTACTCTGATGTGTTAGGTTTTCATTGTTAGTCCACACCTTACAATAATAACATAAACACATTTCATGGTCATTTAGACCATCGTGTTTCTCAGTGGGTGTTCTGTTTGCATGTGAAAAGTGTGAAATTTTTCACTTGCCATCTTGGTTATATGTTCTCCTGTGGAGTGCACTGACTGCATGCTGTGAATAAGATTTTCTTTATAGACAGTAATTCTGGATCTCATTATGGACTGTAATACTAGAGCTCATTTACAGCCAGGCCATAAACCTTATATTGACCTCAGTAAGTCTTCATTTTTGCTCATAAACAGTAACAGGGAAGAATAATGAAGAAGCCAAGGGAGGGATCCATTGTTTGTGTTTACAACCTCATGTCATAAAAATGGGTTTGTTTTATTATGGCCTAGGCTTTTGTTGCTACAGAGCTGTATGTCAGTGCACAGGGCCTGTTGATGAGTTTTTTCTGAATGACACATTATCCTTTAGGTGCCACTTTGCTTCAATCACACACACAATAGCGTGATTACATAATAATGGGTCAAATGAGACATTCACAGGGAGCTATATGTATGTAACGTGTATGATTTTCTGTGAATGCACTAATTTATAAGTAAGAAAATGCAAGATAAGAGAATGGCAAACTGGCAACCCTTGTTGATGTACAAAAGTGGTATTTCACCTATGGACAGCCTAGTTTTGTGTTTTGGCAGTGCGTGCACCTTTGTGTCATCCAGTGTGGTGAGTTATCAGAGTGTGAACCCTTTCTGTTACGGGTCTCCCTGCTTTTGTGCTACTTTCTGCCTGCTTGTCTGCCCTGTGGATCCTCTTCTCTCTCTTTGTCTCTTTTTCTCTCTCAATCCTCTCCCTCCTCCTCTGCCGCAGTACGCTTTGGTCTACAAAGGGTTCAGCTTGCATCCTGAGGATGTCCTCTACTGGCAGCTCCCTCCAATGTTCAAAGGGGATAAGGTAACCGCTGCAGTATAGCCGGGCCCGCCCGACCACCCCCTCAGGGATTCAGTCTAACCAACGTGACAGTAACACAATCCCATAGACTTTAGTGCTTCTCATACAAGGTCAACGGAGGAGGATGAGGGCGTTAACTGCACACTGCGGTTACCCCCTCCCCCTCCCCCATGTAGATCTTTCACTCCCTCACCCTTTCAAGAGTGGGATGAGTCCCAGCGCGAAGGACAGAGTCACCCAGAGAGATCATGGCCATGCTGACTCTCTGGAATCTCCCATTCCATCTGTGCAGCAGGTGTCTTCCCCAAACGGTTGAGGGGGGAACGCTTCACCGAAGGGCACAAGGGCAGGGTCCCACACAAGACTCACGCGATCCTTGACCAACCCCCCCCCAAAAAAAAATCAATTCAGATGAATGGGACTCGAGAAGCATATTTCACTGCTCTCCATGCTTCATGTGAAATGGTGGTAAGTGATGATGTTGTATGTGTGGTACCTGAGCTTGAATCTGTGCTTGTCATTTGTAGGTGGGCTCCTACGGTGGGCGTCTGAGGTACACCCTCTCCTTCATCGCCAGTACCAGGGGAATGCCCATCGAAGACGCTGACATTCAGATCATTGTAAGGGCAGACTCCGTGTGACTCCATTTCCCAACAGATGTTTTAGGACCGCAGGAAACACAGAATGATAATATGCTGTGACAGTATATTCGGGCAGTACCCATTAGCTGTTACCCGATCCACCAACGCATGGTTTTATCATTTCAGATTAATCTGAATTTGCGTCTTTTCAGGGCAATGACATCACACTGGTGGCACAGCAGTCTTGGCAGAGGGCGCCGGGCACTCGAGAGTCCCGTGAATTTGAGATTGCCTTCAAAGAGGTGGGCTTGCCTTCATCTGTACTCATCCGTTCTGAACCTGACTCACAAAACGTCATTTTGACTCTGTATAGTAGGCATGAATGAGGATTTGCGAAGCCGTGGCTGAATTATTGCCACCATCCTTTTTTTAATTATTTCCACTTTTGGTGGTATTCCTTCAGTAATATTTCTTCCTGAGAATGTGTTTTTGCTGATGCAGTATGTTCATACTGTATGTATGTATTTCATGTTGCTCTAATTTAAAACGTGAACCATACTATGCTGATGTTTCAGTACTACCATACTGAAACATCAGCATGAATTTACAGAGCAGCGTGATCCAAAGTGTCATCCAGCTGAAAGGTAATGGTAAGGAAGCTGACCCTCTCGCTGTGCTTCATCCCCACCCCCGTCCCCGCCCTGCAGGAGAACTGGCGTCGCCCTGACGGGATGCCAGCCACCCGCGAGCACCTGATGATGGTCCTGGCCGACCTGGACGACGTCCTGATCCGCGCCTCCTACTACACGGACATGCTGTCG
This sequence comes from Megalops cyprinoides, assembly GCF_013368585.1. NCBI lineage: Eukaryota > Metazoa > Chordata > Actinopteri > Elopiformes > Megalopidae > Megalops > Megalops cyprinoides. The sequence goes on along the minus strand of NC_050588.1, from coordinate 10,809,047 downwards.
GCCAGCATCTCAGGGGTCAGCATGGAGGTGGCCGCCCCGAGCTACAACGGCCTGGGCCGAGCCCTGGAGGTGGAGCAGTGCCGCTGCCCGCCCGGGTACCAGGGCCTGTCCTGCCAGGTGAGCGAGCATCATGAGAACATGAGAGGTTTGATGACAAGAACATGCTGGGGTCATCATTCTGCCTATAGCCTGTAGAGTGTGTTTCATATTGTGGCAAACCTGGTCTTGACAGCTGTAGGGATACCTACTTCCCTGGCAAGGTATTCCATGCATTTGTAACTCTCTGAGTGAAAAAATACTTCCTAGTTTCAGTGTGTAGTTTCCACCTATGTCCTGTTGTTTTCCTAAAAGAGCTCACCTTGAGAAAAGCTTCTGTGTTTGATTTTAACAATACGTTGCAAACATCTCAATCAAATCCCCCCTGTGTCTGTTTTAGCTAAGACATAGCTTCAGGTCATGTGTTGGTCACTGATGATGTTCGGCTTGCACATACCAGTAATGTTCTGCAGTGCCCTTGAGTGAGTCAATCGACCTAAAATTTGGTTAGTGTGTACTGTTCTTTAAACTGGCTGTAGAAAGGTGACTCATTTCACATTGTTCAGTCATTGTTTTTGATCTAGTGCAATGGTGCGTATTTCTAATGTTGTCAAAAAAGAGCTGGTCCCATATAGAACCCATTTCTCTCCTCTTGAGGAGCGCTGTGGGAATTGCTCAGCTGTGTGCCCTGTTGCTGTCTGTGTGCTGTGTGACCTCTGACCCCTGACCTTCGTGTGACGCCTGCAGGACTGTGCAGCTGGCTACACGCGCACCGGAGGTGGCCTCTACCTGGGCCACTGCGAGCTGTGCGACTGCAATGGGCACTCAGACACCTGCCACCCTGAGACGGGCATCTGCACGGTACGGCCCACGCCGAGTACCTAACGTTCTCATCTTCACTCATGAGCTCACGAACACTCACCACTCACTCATGAAAGCAGTGTTTTCTCTGAAAAGGTTAGCAGGTTTTTGTTTATATAGACATATATATATATATATATATATATATATATAGGCAGAGCTTGAAGCATTAATTGCCCCCCCCCCCAAAAAACATTGTTTGTTTATATTTTATTTTCATATACTGAGTGGCATGTCAGTGTCAATCACATACACATTTTTAAGTGTTGTGGAATGGTTAGCTGTGAGCTGGTTGAGGAAAATGATTGGTGTGCTGAAAGGCAGAATTGTGATGTCACAGTTAACACAGCCTGTGTCTGTGTGTGTGTGAGTGCAGAGCTGTCTCCATAACACCATGGGCGAGTTGTGTGAGCTGTGCGCTCCTGGGTTCTACGGAGACGCCACCACCGGAACACCTGAGGACTGCCAACCCTGCGCCTGTCCACATACTGACCCCGACAACCAGTGAGCCTGCATACACACACACTGCATACACACACATATACACACACGCGCGCACACACACACACACACACACACACACACACACACACACACACATACACACACACACACACACTTCTTTATTAGTTGCTCCTACTTTTTGGACCCTCACATGTTCTGCTTGTAACTTCCAGGTTTTCCCTTACCTGTGAGAGCTTAAGTGCAGGAGGTTACAGGTGCACGGCCTGCCAGCCTGGCTACACCGGCCAGTACTGCGAGCGGTAAGACCTCCAGCCTTTAAGGGCAAAACTGGCACTGCCCCTTCCTGCCTTTTCCCTTCAGACTGGTAAGTCTTGTCTCCTCCTCCCCCAACAACAGCTGTGCTCCTGGATACGAGGGAAACCCACAGGAAAGGATCAAGTGTCGCCCAGATGGCAGTAAGTACTTGTGTTGGCAGCCAGAGAAACATCACAGATATTCTATTTGTTGGCCAGACGTTCAACTCGGTGTGCTCCACACCAAAAGCTGTGTATCTCTACGGTTGCTGCTATGAGTTTGCTCTGATTTTGTGGCTCATCAACGTTCTTTGAGGGGTATGATCTGAAGCAGAGCATCTACAGCCAGCACAGCCACGCAGTCAGTACCAGAAACTCCTCTTTCCAACAAAAAACCTCCTAGGCAGGGAAGTACAGAGGGTGAGGGATGCAGGATGTTCAATATCTAGAGGTGTATATGAGCTGGGGTGCAACAGGAGCTGAAAATGTGAACATTAACTTCTGGTCACCTCATTAAAAGCTTTGTATGTCTTTCAATGTGAGACTGAGTGATAATGTAAAATCATTAGTGCTAGAGCAGCGGCGGGAGGTGCACGTAGCAGACTGTAAATTTAAGTTAGCAGCTCTCAAAGCCACGCAAGGCCTTGACGTGTGTGTACATGCTGGCACCTCCATATGCAACTACATGATACAAGATGAGTTGTGCTTGGGTCTTGCCTGGAGCTGTGATGTCTGTGCACAGCAGTGTGCGCATGTGATCCTCCGTACGTGTCTTTCCAGGCGCCGCCTCCCTGGTGGTGAAGGTGCACCCAGAGAGGGTGGTCGTGGCCCAGGGCAGCCCCGTAACCCTCAGGTGCCAGGTGACCAGCTCCCCACCCCACCTCTACACCTGGTCCCGTGAGGACGGGCGACCAGTGTCCAGCAACGCGGAGAGACGCAGCTCCTTGCAAAGTACGCCGTCCCACAATGCTCTGCAAAGCTCAGAGAGTCTGTCAGGCAGAATATTTACTCCGTTGTAGCACATTGGATTATCTTTTTATTCATTGGATAACATCAGTGGTTCACATTTCATATATTGCTTATTAATACACTAGTATTTTTGCTCATTTTAATAACTTCAGATGTAGTATCTCTCCCAAGCCCACAGCGTGATTGCTTTATGTCGGGGCTCACAACTGCAACATTTTTGCAAAGTGCCCCTTGTCTTAACCACTGCCTGCTCAAGCCCCCTTGCCTTAATAGACCCGACATCCAGTAAACACCCCCTCCCCATCTGTGCCCTCCAGGTGAGGAGCTGTATTTCGCCAGTGTCCAGCCCATCGACGCAGGTGTCTACATCTGCACCTGCCAGGACCAGCGGCACACAAACAGGAGCCGGGCCGAGATTGTGGTCACCAGTATGTTTCATGCAAATTTCAGACTCATCTAAAAAGAGTTAAATATTAGATCGGTTTTTGTAGTTATCATTTGAAAATGCACATATGGTTGTGCTATTATGTAATAAGAGACAACATGTAGAATGTATTTGGATATGGCTAGCAGAGATCAGTTTTACATGTCAGGGCCATTTGATTTGCATAGTTTCCAGCTAAAGACTTCTCTCTCTCAGGGAACAGTTAAAAAAAAAGCCCACAAATGAAGATTCATTTCAGTACCTTTGTTATCTGTGCTTGCCCAGCTGGTTTGGCCAAACCAATTCAAGTGACAATCGAGGAGCCCAAAGCACAGAGCGTGTCCGTGGGATCAACGGTCACCTTCATCTGCACGGCCAAGAGCACGGTAACGTCATGAGCTGTCACCATGCAAGTCACCAAAAGGCCCTAGTGCCGCTCTCTTTACTTAATGGTCCTGGTCCAAATACCCTGCATAGCAGATGGTCAGAGTGCAAGGCAATCTGCAATTGATCACTCTTTTGCATCAACTATTGTTATAAATGAATGAATGCTTCATATTTATGTTTTTCCACTGCAGTCTAGGTGTTGGTTAAATTGCTTTCCCTCTTACAGATGCATATGTACCTTTTAATCTGAATGCAGGTTTATGTCAAGGGTAAGCTCTCTGCTCAAGGGTACAATAGCAGCGTCCACTTTTTTGATACAGAGTTCACCACTACGTACCACTCTGATCCAGAATGACTTATATAGCGTACAGTTTTTGCTATCCATTTATACAGCTATTTACGGAGACAATTTGGATGAATTACCTTGTCTAAGGGTGCAACAGCAGCACCCCCCATGATTCAAATAAGTCTTTTTACCACTACGCCACTCGACATATGACACCCTGCATTTAGCCTTTCTTTGCTCACTAGCCGTGCTCACAGCTTAGTTACTGTGAGGTACCATTATTGAGTGGGGCAGACTAGGAACCATTCTGCTTTGACGCACGTACCTCATCCACGTCTCACCAGTCCCCCGCGTACACCCTGGTCTGGACCCGGCGCAACAACGGCAAGCTGCCCAGCCGGGCCATGGACTTCAACGGCATCCTCACCATCCAGAACGTCCAGCCGGAGGACGCAGGCATGTACGTGTGCACCGCCTCCAACATGTTGGCCATGGACGAGGGCACAGCCATCCTCTACGTGCCAGGTTCGTGATCGTACCCTCCTGCGCCCGTCACCGTCCACCCCCAGCCTCCAGCCTGTGTGATGCAGAGCCTTTCCACCTGCGGGCCCCCCCCCCCCCCCCCCCATCCTCTCCACCCTCCCACGCCCCACCCTCTCCTGCTTCTGTATGTTTCATCTTCTGCATCCCTGCAGTTGGCTGCAGCACCTTGCTTTGGGTACTCCCTGCCCCAAACTGATCCAGGATCAGCTTAACCAAATACTAATTACATTCCCAGCTGTAATGTGAAAAATTCCCAAACTGATCTACAGTCAGCACTTGGGGGCAGAGTATCTAAAGCATGTCATAACGCATTGGCTTTTGTCTTGAGCTCTGTTTGGGTGTAAATAACCCCTTGGAAAAAAATCATCATCATTTCATCATTCACCATATTTCTCTTACTCTTCCTTTTTCTTTTCCACATGAGTCTGTGTAAAATCTTTACTTTGGCATGTAGAGGAGGAGACAGGGATCAGTTACACAGAGCAAGTTTATTTGTAATAGACACAAGATGAAATTATTATACAGTAGTGATAAGTCCAATTACATTACGAAATTGGCAGTCATCTCAGAATATTGTCAATGGGAGAAAATTGGCTCTTCACCATACAATATCATAAAGTGTCTATCATGTATATGTTTTAAGTACTTTATTAATGACAAGTTGCTTTGGCTTTGTTAATTGGAATTACATCCCTATTGTATTGCTATGAATGCACTGTGAAACATTTCAGATTAATTATCTTGTTTACAGATTCTAAAGATAAGTATGCAGCTTTGGCGCTACTATTTTAAGGGGTACCACCAAGTATAACTGTAGCAAATGTGTGTAAACCATAGGTACTAAAAACAGTGTTAAGTCACCACTTACAAATATTGTTCACTCTGGGAGACCTGGTTCAGAAAATGACTAGTTAAAAGACTAAAAAAGAATTATGTGTCTTGATGTTTACTGGAGTTTTTCATATAAAAGATTTCACAGTCTGTCTTGATTTTAAAATCATGCTGCACTAAGTATGCCTTGGTTCAGTTCAAAGAGCTAAATATTCAGTATATTTATAGTTTTTATAATTTTTTATACTTTCTGTGCAATATACCAAAGAAGTTGTCTGGTTCTCTTACAGCAGGGATACCATAGTTTATATCATAATCTCTTCCATAACATGAATATATTTCCCAGATTTTTGGGGGGTGTCTATCTTTGGCTTACTCAAAGTAATCGGTGGTGGTCTTGGAAAACTTTGAATAATTCTCATTAACTCCTGTTCTCTAAATTTCAATACTAGCAAGGTGTTGGTATTGTTAGAATTTTTCAGCAATTGCTGGGGGTTGTGGGACTTGGCGACTAGGGGCAGGGAGTTACTGACCGGCTTGTCAGCAGTGTTATCTGAATATAAAGGTCAATATTATATAAAAGTCTGTATTACCAGAGTTTATCAACGTATATGTGGAGAAATGTATAAAAAAATATGCCTATCTGTCTGAAGTAACGTGAAGTGGATTTTTAAACTTTATTTTCAAAAGATGCTGATGTATATGTATAGTTGACATTCTGAAAATATGTATTTTGTATGAAAACTGTGATGCTGTATTGCTTTATGAACAAAAGGATTGTCATTTCTTTAGGAGATTTTAAACTAAATGAGAAGTGACCTGAGAATAAAATCCAAACTTGAAGTGTTACAGATTTTCCTCATGTCAGACTTCAATATAAAAAGATGCCGAGTCCTGCTTGACTGGGAAGAAGTGTTTGTGTTGCCCAGGTGACATACAATAAATGTCACTTTGAGACGTTTGTTTTCTAGTTAGTGTTGATTTAGGATGAGCATATTGACAGGAAATCAATGATGGTGCTACAACGACTCACATTAAAGATCCACATTAAAGACTCAGATTCAAAGACTCACATTACAGTAAAGCAGTTTCAAGACTCACTGTATTCATATAGGAACACCAACCTGGAACTGTAAACAAATTGATTTGTCAACTCCTACTCCATGGGTACTCGGAGCAAGGGAAACTCGCTAGTAAAGATTTTACTTAAGATGTGAAAACTCACTAACCTGCATGCCTGTCTTTGGATAATTTTTGTCTTGTCATTTTGTTGTGTCTTTATTGTGTCCACTTTGTATTATTATTTTCCCAACTTTTTTACCTGTGTTCACTGATTTGTGGTGCTATATGTATACATTGTTGAAAATTGACTGATATTTCAGTTTACAGGATAAGTAAAACGATTTAAGAAATGATATTATACAGCACAGTGGGTTGAGTGTTATTATTGTTGTTATATATCTAATGAAGGGTCATTGATGTTACGAGAAATTAAAGGTCAAGCACATGTTAGCATTATTAAAAGGAGTATATTAAAAGGAGCATGATGATAAAGCCAACAATGGTACGTATCAAAAACATAATTTATTGTTAGTTTTAACACTGGTGTTGAATCATATCAAAAGGACTATGTGGTTTGTATTGGGGGTGGGTCTATTAATGTAGGCTAACTGCTTTACATTTTAAAAGGATAACAGTATTGGCACAAACATTAGCTGCCAGCAGCAATATGTTTGTGTTTATCTGCAGGGTTCAAGTTTTAATTTAAACTGGCACTAAATCAAGACCTGCACTAAGATTTAGTGTACTACCTTTAACCCTTTCACCTTGAACCACTACAGGACATTCTTGACCATAACACAACTCTCAGTTCGAGTCGGACGCCTGGCATCCCGCATAAAGCTTCGCTACTGCCTCACAAATAATATTTTTGTACCACAAGATCAAGTTGTCATCAACATTCCAGACATAGATTCATCTCAGTTTTCGCAGCTGGACAGGCTAATGGAATTGAGAATGCAAGAGCACTTTTGTTTTAAGCCGTATGCCCTCATATAAATGTGCACAATACTCCCATATCAATTGAACCTGATTTTTTTGATACAGTGACTAGCCACTTGCCAATGTAAGGTTTCTGTTCCATGGTCCAAGTTTTCAAAGGACATTATTGCAATTGACTGTTGGGCTGAAAGTAAATCACAGCAGATGTACATGGTGATCAACTGAAATCTCCGCGCTATCATAGTATGTTGCTTCAAATCACAGATCCTCTCCCTCGGTTCATTCATTTTACCATAGTCTTCTAGTCTTCACTTACACAGTGGAATAACCCGTGTCTCTTGCATTCTCATGCCATGTTTTTAAGTGTTAGTTATGAGGCCATTCCATTATGCCATCCATTCAGGGAGAGTAGTAGGTCAGTCAAAGGAGGGAATTGAAGCTTTTCATTAAACTAAGTAAAGACACAAGGGCAGCTGAGAGGATATGACAACATAGTGATGGACAATTCCAGTCTTTAGGGACAAGAATTATTCTAGAATTATCCCTCCATATAAACAGCAAATATTTGAATCTCAGGTGATTTAACTATTTACCCAAACAAACTTCAATAGAGATCTGGGGTAGGAGGAGATTCAAACCCAGCAACCTTTTGTGCCTCAGAAACATTTTTAAAGGACATACAGCACAAGGTACAGCATATATCATAGTTAGCTACACTAGACGATGCCAGTGCCAGGTTCATGAGGTCATAATGGGAGGAGCTGCCATGTCCTGTCAATCAATTCCGGTCTAGACCAATCAAGACATGTTTTGCTTCATAGTCAAAACACTGATTGGGTCAGATCAGTGAGTCATTGAGAGGGTGCTGTGGTTCCCGCCCATTATGACACTCATGAGGCCTCGCGCACCCGCCCCCCTCCCCAGCTCTTGGGCGGCGGTGAATTCTCTCACCTGTCTCACCTGTCAGTCTCTGCCTGTCCCTCCCTCACAGAGGCCTCTCAGACTCAGATGTTTTACACGGCCTATGAAATGTTTGAAGGACATAGAGCGCGTAAGTCCGCATGGCCACCTCAACTCCACCCCCCTCCCATCCTGCCCCCCCTCCACCCCACACAATCCATCACCTCTTTCATGCATGCACCCAGCACCAATCACCTCTTCTCTCTGCCTTCGGCTCCTCCCCCTTTGCATGGGCGGAGCTTCACATGTGTTCCATGGGGTTGTACTGCTCATGTGCAGATCATGGTCATCACCTATCCAGTGCCGATCAGATCGCTGTTCTGTAAAAATGAAATCAATGAGAAATCACCTTTATCTAAACTGCATCTCATTGGTTTTTTAAAAAATTGACAGTGTTGATCAAAATAATATCTGGAATGGCAGTGCACCTATTTCTTAGAACAAGTTAAAGAGCACCGAATGTTCGATGGGATTTAAAAGCAACACATTGGCATGGGTCCTGAGTGGCTCAGTTGGCAAAGTGCTCACTTTGGGGGCACGCTGAGCCCTATAACCATTATTTGCCAACAGTGAAAAGGAAGCGTTCTTCAGCTGCAGAACAAATTGGCTTCATTCTGCCAGAGACAGGAGAGGGTAGTCCATCATGGCTTCCTTGTCTCACCACTCTCAGGCACCCTGCAATTCATCAGGAATGTGCGAATTGCTGGGAGGACGTCAGTGGATTACCATCTGTCCTCCAATGAATGACAACTCCTCTGTAGTGCACTGTATAACTTGTAGTGCAAAAATTAGCCATTGGCTGCATGTGAGTGTATCTGAGGGTTGCATTCATCTTGCTACAGCACCCCTGCATGAATGCAGAGGTGGTTACTGTGAGACAAGCCTAATGCACAATTGGCAATTTCAACACTGGGGTTCATATAGGGGAAGAAAGAATTTAAAAAGCAATGGTCTCGCACTCTGTCTAGCAATGCCCTGGTTACGATTAGACTGAACTCTTGACTGCACATGAGCAATACCGAGCCCAGTTCTTTCTACCTCAGAGGGCTGTTGGGAAGGATTCATGCTCATTCATTTTGGGAGACTCCTCCCTGTGCGGTTTACCCACGCTATCAGCAGGCCCGTTTCATTTAGTTTAAATTCTTACAAGCCCCCTCTCACATCAAAGTCTCACATCTGGCTCATGAGTAGGTCACTAGTCAAGGGGTTCACCTTGAATGCAAACTGAGCTTTATGGCTAGGGTTTGTTCCTGGCCATGTTATCAGCCTTGAATGATTAGGAGCCCACAGCAGTAGACCAAATTGTCTTTTTTCTGCCAGGGCTGTACGGACGGGTAGGTTAGCCAGGGTTTGTCCCTCTCAACACACACCAGCGACACCCACTGGTTAATCAGGTACCCACAGTCTTCCTGTGTAAAGCTGTACATGAAGTGTCTTCCTCCAGCTCATGTCTGTGCAAGCCTGGCATGGGGAGTGCTGTGCGAAGAGAAGTTACGCTTGGCATCACGTGTTTCGGAGGAGAGCACGTGTTTGTCAGTGTGGTCCTAGAATGTTAGCAAAGGTTGTAACAATGCCCGACCTATCTATGTTACAACTGGGAATTTCAAATTGAGAGAAAAGGGGCAAAAACAATTTGGCATTCCAAATTTTAAAAAGTCTGTCATCCTCACTGTTATCTCACCCACATAACTGTACAGTAGTGCAGTCAGTGCAGCATGTGAAGCATGATGCCAGAGTGTGACATCACGTGTAATGTGTGACATCTCATCACTGTAATGGCCACTGTTGGCTGTACTCTGGTCAATCGCACAGTGAGAGGAGCCACCCACCGTCCCACACCCCACCCATTACATAGTTTCTAAATTTCATTCCAGACACCTGGGCATTTGTCTTGGAATTCTTTGTTTTGGATCATCCGTTGTGCTTCAGACATCACACTGTGCCATTCATGGACTCCTAACGACCAGTATTGCAGAGGTGTCAAGCTGAGCTAACCGGGAGTCTGTGTATATGCTGGTTGTGGTAGCCAGTCGACCTCACCTACTTGGCCTAATAGTAGTCTATTAGTCCTGGGCACATCTTCAGCTACGTATATGTGTGTTGCTCAGCGAAATAAAATGCAAGAGTACATGATTGGTTCTGGTTAATAAATTCAGAGGCTGGATCAAAAACCAGCACATGCACACTTCTGACACCTATGCTGTACTGCGTCTCCACTGAGGGTGAATTTTGTACCCGTACGTGCCCGTTGCCGTTGTAACCTCCAGGCAAGGACATCCCACTGTTCCTGTATCCATCCCATTGGAATCCCAAGGGATATAACCTCACAGGCCAAACTGCAGGTGCAGGAGTATCAACTGTCATTGCAGATTTGTCTGTGCGTTTGAATGGCGTGTTTGTACTAGGATAGCAAGATTGCTAACATGCACATCACAACTTAGTCGGTAGGCGGAGAGTTATCAGTCCCACACACTGCTCAGGTCTTAACAATGCCTCACTGGTAATGCTGAGAAATAAGGATAACTAATGACAAACAGCCAGGTTTATGTCAGGCAATTTCCTTTGCAATGGTACATTAGAACTCCCTCTCACCTTTTCAATTTTGAATATGGTGACTACAAAATTCTCACATGCAAAGGACAATTTTGGTTGGTCTTCACCTACATTTAGACCAAAGGACTTCCCAAAGGTAAGTGTTTCCTTTTGAATTAGTGGATATTAACAGCAGTAATCAGTAGCTGTGGTAATTTCAATCCAATAAAGGTCATCTGTTAATCAGTAAATTACAGGGGCATAGAAGGAAAAATTCAGCACTTTAACTATGCTGTCTATTGTTCTGTGACAGAGGAGTTATTCTCTATTTTTAACTGAATAGGCTCTCTGAGCTAAACTAGGAGATCAGTAACATTTGAGTATATGAAAAAGTAGCAAACAGGGTGGCCCCAAAGTCATGTCCGATATGGGTTTTTATAGATACAAGACAAAATCATACTTAATGTCTGAATTGTTGACCATTACTTTTGTAACATTTTTATTTCGCAAATTCACAATGCCTGAACACTTCCTTTGTATTTAACCTAAGCATGATCTCCATGAGCCTGTGATCATTTGGTGGCCTTCTTGGATCTTGTTCAATGAACGAATGAGATCCCTATAGCAACAAATCAAAATGAATCTCGTCATTGGTGTTTGTGAGAAGGTCATTGTCTTCTTGCACTAATTTTGCAGACATCACTCATATGGGGATATTTGTTTTTTATTAATCTTTCAGGATTGGGGCCACACTGTTTGTAAAAATCTGAGGACCACCATCATCATATACAATACAAATTATAAAGCTGTTGGCTCCTTGGACGCAGCTTCAATTTGAATTGGACTCCATGTGTCTCATCTTCCAGCTGTGTGTTTGTTAATTTGGCAAACAATGCCATTCATTGACTTAAAAGGCACTTTGTAGGGCTGTTTTCTGAAAGATGAGCAACCCATCATACACCTGACCTCATAATGTGTGTATCTAGTCAGAACTTGCAATGTGATGTGTTTTTTAGGTTCTGGAAAAAGGCAAAAAACAGACAAAGACATACATTAGAGATGACAGTGGAGTTTTGGACATTCCAGCGAACATCAAATCGGTGCCCTTGACAAAGCTTGGCAGGTCGAACAGATCGCTTTCTCATGGTTTGATTTGGGTTTGTTTAACTGTTTCGGAACCAACCCTGTGTGCCTTTTAGTTACACTTTTAGTTTAGTTGCCTTTTAGTTTAGTCGGGCAGCCTCTTCAAAGATGGCCGACGGGATGGCCAGATTTGAATAAAACCTCTGTCGCAGTAAGCATCTCGTTTGACATGCGCGGATTCCCGTGTCCCCGTGCCCGGTGTGTCGCCCCTCTTTCACCGGGGCAGTGCTGACACGATCTCTGCCTCGCCGCAGCTGCTGAAGCCTCCCAACCCATCGCCGTCATCAACCCCACCGTTCTGACCATCCAGCAAGGCCAGCGGGCCGAGTTCCGCTGCACGGTGACCGGGAGCCCGACGCCATCTGTTGAGTGGACGGGTAAGGACTGACCTGAGGTCAGTGGGCCTACAGAAAGAGCAACTGAAGTACACTGTCAAAAATATGTCCAATTTTTATTTGTACATAAGGAAACATATAGGAATCTAATCAAGCTCTAACTTGTCCAGAATGTTTATTAAATTAAAAATTGTGCCTTATAAACTGCCTTAAAACTGTTTGATACCCCGATGATTGCATTTTGAAATGTTGACATGATTTTTTGTTGTGTGTATCTCACAGTTTGATAGAGGTGTTGTCTGATTATGATGTGTACAACACGCGTCCTCCTTCACTGCACTCCTCCATTCACTCCCATGCAGGTGGCCAGGGTAACCCAGTCACCCCCAACGCCATCATCCGCGGTGGCGTCCTGACCATCCCAGTGGTGGAGCGCTCGGACGAGGGGGAGTACTTCTGCAAGGCGGCGAACGCGCATGGGGAACACACCGCTCGGGCTGTTCTCTACGTCCACAGTATGTCCACAAGCACAGCATGAGGGGAGGATGCACTCCTGCTGTCACGGTATTGAGAACCTGAGACTGACCTGTGTGTGTGTGTGTGTGTGTGTGTGTCTGTGTCTGTGTGTGTCTGTGTGTTTGTGTCCTCTGTGTATGTGTGTGTGTGTGTGTGTGTGTGTGTGTGTGCATGCGTTTGTGTTCTAGGTGCCAGTCTGCCTCATGTCCAGGTGAGCCCCCAGCGCGTGGAGATTCGTGAGGGGGAGACGTTGAGGCTGTACTGCAGGGCCGGGGGCACGCCCAGGCCAGCCCTCTCCTGGAAGAAGAAAGAAGGCCCGCTGCCCCCCCGGGTGAGCCTCCGCCATCTCTCCCCCTTCCTTCCCTTCTCTTCAGCATTCCCTTCTGTTTAACAGCAGTCATTCTTAATAGAGGAACACGGACAGCAACAGCCCGCTGACTAAATGCTTAGGACATGGAGCTCCAGTTCCTGAAATAAACATATCAAGAGCTCTAGTCAGTGTTCATGAACATAACAGGAGCTCCACTCCATTTGTAAACATAACAAGAGGTCTAGAGGTCTAGCTCCACTGTTTATGAGCGTTGTAGATTGCAGCTGGAGTTATCAGAAGGTCACAAAGACTTGATTTAATTCCATATCAGTTCAGTTCAAAATCATTATAAATGAGAAAAATTATCTACCCACCTATTTGTTTTTCATGGTAATATTACCCATTTACATTGCTGGAGTAATTTGTATTTAGTAGCATGTGAGAACAACAGCTGTGTCTCACCCAGGACTTAAACCAACAGCCTTTTTGCAAGTCTTCCCTGCTCCATGCCTCTAAACATGACTGGAAGCAGTGCAGGTTTCACAGACTGTGCTCTGGACACAGTGCAGGTTTCACAGACTGTGCTCTGGACGCAGTGCAGGTTTCACAGACTGTGCTCTGGACGCAGTGTAGGTTTCACAGACTGTGCTCTGGACGCAGTGCAGGTTTCACAGACTGTGCTCTGGACGCAGTGCAGGTTTCACAGACTGTGCTCTGGAAGCAGTGTAGGTTTCACAGACTGTGCTCTGGACGCAGTGCAGGTTTCACAGACTGTGCTCTGGACGCAGTGCAGGTTTCACAGACTGTGTTCTCCTCTGCTCTGACCTCTTCTTTGCATCCTTCTCTCTGTTTTTGTGTCCCCCGTTCCCCCTTGTGTGTTGTGTCCATGGTTCAGGCCATTCCCTCTCATGGTTTCCATCAGTTTAAAACCGACAGCCTCGATGTGTTACAGAGACGTATCGCAGAGATGCAGGTCTGTCTGTCTGTCGTCTGTCTGTGTGTCTGCCTGGCGTTGGCTTCCTGCTTACCGGTCCCAGCCTTCCTTCCTTATTCCATGAAGTGCATGTAGCCAGTCCATTCTTAATTTGCTTAACGCCCATAAATTTACTGGAGCAATAACTGGTGGACAGTACATCCGCTGATTGTGAAGACATAGCGGGGGCTAAAAGATCCCAATGGGCCAACCCCCCTTGTTTCTTTTTTATTATGCCTTTTATGAATTTATCATATACGATATACATTAATTGATGTAGTTTCTAGCATTGTCTCCGCTTGTGGGTGGCAGGCACAAATGATTCAGTGCATTTGGTAGGGCCCCTGTGAGTGTTGCAAGGAAATAGGCTGCTTGCTATAGACAGTGCAATGTCTGCAGCTTTCCCCAGGGCGCTTTGGGCCATATCGTTTGACCATGCATAAATTTTATGTGTTCAAGCAAACACTTGAGAGCCTCATGAATGACCTCATCTATCCATATATTGCAGCATGGCCCTCCATCACTGTAAGTAGCAGTTTACAGTTCACTTTAGCTTTGCTCACAGGTGGTGGGGAATCCTTTTGAAGTCACTATGTCCACTCAGCCCACACCTGGATATCGTCATCCTACTTTGGTATCTGCAAACGTACATTTAAGTTGAGGCTGTCACTTTGAACTTCGTCCTGTGATCTTGTATGTATTACAGTAAGTGCTGAAAGAAGAAATGGAAGCCGGGCAAAGCAAAGCACATTTCCCCCGTTCTGCATAACTGCTTTAATTGGAGGTGTTTTGCACCTGTGTGTTGGGGCAGTATACCCGTGAGACACACCCATGTGATTAATTATTGCCTGGGTGTTAAAATATAAAATAGCTGCAGATGTGTCTGTGCATATTGGTGGTGATTTTTCTGGTAATGGACACTAAATACCCATGTTAATGCATATATTAAATAGTTGCAAAGGGTAGCAAACCTAAAATATATATAATATATAATATATAATGGATGAAATAAAAATGAGTGTCTGAAGGTGCAATTTATAGTGATAATGAAGATAATATTTTACATAACAAAAGGGTCAAACTGTCAAAGCCATAAGATTTAATTGTTCAGACAGTAAACACACATATAAAGAATAATTCTATGTGTATGTCTCACCATTCTTCATTATGGCAAAGAAAACTTGGTAAGGCACTACTTTCTGGGTTAGCTGCAGAAAGGGGTTTGCAAAGCTTGCATCTCTGTCAGTCCACAGACCCGCAACAGAATATGCTCTGCATTTTTTGTAACCCTATTCTAGCCTTTCCTTTTGCAATAATAATCATATTTATGATCTGAAAGCTAGCAATGTAAATAAAATTGTCCATGTTAATGGTAATGATATTGCTATTAATCATATGAATTTTAAGTGAATATTATTGATCATTATTAACAATAACATTAATGGAGAAAACAGGTACAACACGTTACACAGAAGACCAATGATGATTTTGCTTGTTTGATTTCAAAATGACTTCCAACTGTAATTTATTTATCTTTTGATATAATAGTGTCATTGATAAACACAGTGAAGAAAGTAACATTTGAAAATAAAAAAAACAGTCCTTACTTAAAGTTACAAAAGCAGCTAATATCAAAAATGTTTTACATTACATTTTATACGTGTAGTATGGTCATTGTAATTATTTGTACAAAAATATAATTGAATGTATTAAATGTGTCACACTATTTTGCCAGGGCATTACTAAGTTAAGTTGTTGATAAGCTAAGTCAAGCTTAAACGTAAAACAAGGTTAAGTGAAAAGATTATTCTCACCCCTCAACTGGGCCTCTAGAGGCCCACAAGCCAGCAGTAGATACCATTAACACTGTGGACTGAAAAGTTAAATTGGCTCCGTTGAGATCACCATTCAAAGTTTCATGTGGTTGTGTGTCGGTGTGGAACAGACACCTCCTGGATGGTGGACAGTGGCCCTCCAGGGTCTGGGGTTGCGCTCCCCCAATCCCCCTCAACTCCTCTTCCCACTCTAATTTTGCCCCTCTGCCCCCTCAGGCACACGAAGAGCGCACTGACATCGGCACCCTAGTCATCTCCGGCGTCCAGGCCGAAGATACGGGCACCTACCTGTGTTTGGGCACCAACGGCATTGGCACTTCCGAGGCGCGCGTCGACGTGACCGTAGTGCAGGGTGAGAGGCTGGGCATCAGCGCTGATCACAGGCACCCTTTTGGGGACTTGGGTCTAAGTGGGAGCATGACATGTTTAGGAATTACAGTGTGAACCCAAGGCTCAAAAGGAGCCAGGTAGCCATGGCTGTCCTCGTAGAATGCAGTTAGAAAGAAGCTCCCTTTGATATGCTTCTCAGGAAATGTAGTTCTCTTGGTATTCTTGTTTGGAACTGTAGTGCTCTTGTTTCTCTCGTTATGGAATGTGATCCACTTGCTATTCTTATCCAGAAATGTATTTCTTTTGTTATTCTTGTCTGGAAAAATAGTTCTTGTATTATTCTTGCTAAAGAATGTAGGCCCACTTGTTTGTCTCTCTCCGTCAGCTCATAGCCATCCAAGACCAAGCTGCAAATATGCAACAGTCATGAAACAGGCATGAAAGTCATCTACAGGATAATGATTCTAGTGAGATGCAATCTGTCAGAATTAATATCCATTTCTGTTGACAGCTTTCTCTCCTTTTCTGTCCCCAGGAATTGCGTCTGAAATCAGGATCCAGCCTCCCATTGCCACTGTGCAGGAAGGACAATCATTGGACCTCAGCTGCATCGTCCCCGGAGACCCACCGCCCTCTGTCACCTGGCAACGAGTGGGCAGGGCCCTCTCCTCCAATCATCAGGTGGCTTCTCCTGCCACCTAGCAGTAGCTCCTGACCACCATCCTTACCCATGCCGCCTCTGCAAGGCAGTTAGCTGGATTAGTGCTGAATGACTGTATACTCAGCACAGGATTTCCTGAACAGTTTAATCACAAATTGAGTGTTAGCTACAGTTGCAACAGGGTCACGGCTTATATGTAGTCTGAATGACTCAATATGGTGTTTGTTCCATTAAATCCACTGAATTATTATCTAAACGGAGGATTGCTAAGGCTTGTAGTGGTGTATTGCCTTTTGCAGTCTTTGTTCTCATTTTTTTAACCAGGTGTAAAATAACATTTTTGATCTTGTTTGAACTACTTTTGGGGAAAAAGAAATGAGCAATTAACGTTTCAAACCCTTCACAGAGTGACTATCATCAATTTAGAAACAGCAGAAATATCCAAATTGGTAAGGGTCAAGGGCAACTTTTTAAATGCCTCTGCATTTTTTTATGGGTCAGTTATAACATTCTTTACATGGAGTAATGATGACACTGACCCTCAAATATGTCCTTTGAAAGACAGCTTCAGTAAGGTCTTATCCAAGACCAAGACCTTCAAGTCACTATGCCTTAACCTGTTGAACTCTCTCACCCTATTGGACACACCTCAGCTGCACGTAGGTCCAGCAGCCTGTGACCTGGGGTGGTTGTGTTTCTTTCCGGTAGGTTCTGGGGGCCCAGCTGCGGATTCTCCGGGCCACCGCGTCTGATTCTGGGGAGTATATCTGCCGGATCAACGGTGGCCCAACGCTCAGGCAGGCTTCCGTGTCTGTTTCTGTGACTGCCAGCTCCGCCCGTAAGAGTTTCCTTTTTTTTCACTATGTACCCAGTTTTTAAATGTCACAAATCCACAAGAAAGCTCCCTGTTTTGCACCTTTAATCTGTATGTTCAAATACCATGATAAAAACATAGTGGATTACATCCTCATTCAATACATACAGTATAATTTAAGGAGCTGGCCTGTCTACATGGGACACTTCAGTTCATAGTCACAAACATTTTCGTTCAGAAGCGGGCAGCCAGGGATTTAATCCATGACCTTAGCAAGAGTCTGAAGCCTCACCCACAGACAGCAGTGGCTATAGGCATTGGGGGAGGGAGGAGGGGTTGGAGAAACAGATTGAGAGTGTTGCCAGTGAAATTTCGGGTGGATTCCTCAGTATGGGTTAGGTATGACTCAGCGAAGGAGGTGAGGCCTAACGCTCGGTCTGTGTCCCCTTCGGCAGGCCTCCAGACGCCCATCATCTCCATCGAGCCCCACAGCACCTCGGTCCGCCTGGGCGAGTCCACCAGCCTGCGCTGCCGCATCCACAGCGGGACGCACCCCATGCGCCTCGAGTGGAAGATGGTCAACGGCCGGCCCCTGCAGGGTGGGGCCACGTGACTGACACTCAGTCGTCTGTCCCTTTCTCTTTTGCCATCTCACGTCACACACAGATTGCTCTTTCGCTGACCTATCGACACAGAGGCAGCATCCAGGAGAACCAGATGCTCTAGTTACACCTGTTCAGAACTATTAACAATGTATTTTTTGTAATGCACTAGCTCAGTGGTGTTCAAACTGTGGGGAGCATGCCCCCTGGGGGTGCGTGAGGGAACTGCAGGGCGACAGTGCATACGGTGAATTTTGGGAATGAGTTTTTTAATAATGCAGCAAAAATAATGTCAGTGAATATAGTAGAGCAAGTTCACACTAAATCCATTTTTGCATGTTGCCTGCCCTTGCACATTTTAACCCCAGAAACCGTGTAACTGCTTGCAGTACTAAGGATGGAGCATAAGGGCTAAAAAGTTAGTAAAGACTAACATTGGACCAGCTGAACAGCTGCTAAGATCTAACTGTTAAGTGATTCATTCTCCCATAAGGCTTCAGTGGAGTGATGAGTCATTTCACTCCTTTGCAGATAATGTGAAAATAGGACCGGATGGCTCTGTCCTCACCATTGTCAAGAGTCGCCGCAGCAACCAGGGGACCTACCGCTGTGTGGCCAGCAACAGCTTCGGCATAACCCAGAGTCTCGCGTCCCTCATTGTGAAAGGTACTGTGACACTGCTGATAGGGAAAAACTTCACCCTAGGGGGCTTTGGTGAATGAGGAGAGTCAGGAGCCCCGACAGAGACAGACCTCAGTCATAAATGAATATAAATGAATTACAAGGGAAGATCTTGTAGAAAAGGCTCCCATCACTGCAGTTTGCTCTTGGACTTGCTTGACTGAATTTAATTTGCTTAGAGTGAGAGAAAGTAAGAATTTGTATGCATGTATAGTGATACTATCATTTATACATGATCCCTCTTTTTTTTTTTTTTAACCTCATTCACAGACGGTCCTAAAGTGACAGTGACCCCCAGGGGTATTGTGGTGGTGAGGATGGGTGACCCCATCAACCTGGAGTGCCAGGCAACGGGCGAGCCACGCCCATTTGTCAGCTGGCACAGAGAGAATAATGCCCACAAGACTGTACTCAATAGCCCCTTGCTCATGGATTCCAATGCTGTGATGCAGGTAATCAGTCCTTGTTTCATAACATTTCCTCCAGGAAGAGTGCCACTTACATGTAGGTGTCTCGGCTGAGCATGTGGGGAAAATTGCCTCACTGCCATGGTAATTTTGCTCATATCCCATAACAGTCAAAAGTTTGGAGACACCTGATTAAGATAATGGAAAGCATGTATTCAAAGACATTTTCATCTAAAACAGGGGTCTCCAACACATCGCTCGCGAGCTACCTGTTTTTGAGTAGCTCGACAAAAGGTTTAGAGATTATGTACAAAAAAATCCAACAACAAATAAATGCGCCCTGGAAACCTCCTCCCATTTCAATCCAATCAAATACACAGATGTCCCACCCCCAGCTGTCAATCAAATAAGTTAGGCTACTGTCAAGTTTGCCAACATGTCGTCACGTCACTGAGCTACTGAGCTAAGGCAACCCAGTGTAGCTTATAAAATAGCCAGAATTATGATGAACAAAGAAATTGGCCAGGCCAAAAAAAACATGTTATTTCCATGAGGAATGGGAACGCGAGTTTTTTTTTTCCACGAATGTGAAGGACAAGTGTGTGTGCCTCATCTGCGGTACCAGCATTTCAGTCGGTAAGAGATGCAACGTTCAGCGCCGCTTCAAGGACATTCTAAAGCTCTTAATGTAAAAAGGCTTAAAGTGGCGTAATGTTCCAAAACAGCGATCAATGATCACCAAATTTCTCTCAGACATGTCTTGTCATAAACACTTTCACCTGTCAAAACATCAAAACAGAGTGCTGTCACTACGGTTGAGTATACGCTCTGACTGCCATACCAACGAGCCTGGTTCTTTGGCATCGTAGTCAAAGCTGCAGTTTGGTGTCCTGTAGACCCGGGCTCAAGGCCGGGTGGGGTGACTGCTCTCACCCTTTGCTACAGTGAGCCTGACATTGAAATTTGGATACAGAATGTACATTTGACAAGCTATTGATGTGAATTTGAGATACTTTTGATCCAAAATGTGAGCTTTGGATATTGACATTTGATACATGTATATAAAAAAGTAGCTTAATTCAGCTGGTTAATGTGAGTGTTTTGATACATTTTGTGATTAAGTGTGAGTAATATAAGACATGAGTAGCTCTCCGCCACTTTCATTTTTTCGCTCTCAGATGAAAAAAGGTTGGACACCCCTGATTAAAACACTTATGCTTAAATGTTTGAATACATACAGTCCCAGCAGATCATGGCCAGAAGCAGATGCAATAAACCCCACCCACTTTCCTTCAGGTGCTGGTGGCCCGGCCAGAGGACTCTGGGACGTACACCTGCGTGGCCCAGAACAGCGAGGGCTCCACAGAGGCGAAGGTGGAGGTGATCGTGCAGGGCGGGCCGCTGGTGCCCTCTGTGCCCCGCGCCTCGGTGCCCGAACCCCTGATGCTGGTGGTTGAGGGACAGACCGCCACGCTGCGCTGTGACGCCCACGGTAACCATCAGCGCTTTCGCAGCTTTTCCAGGAAGCTGGGTCCTTCAGCCAGTCATTTTCTGGGTTCCTTTATTCTGTCTGCATTAAGGATTGCTGAAATCCGCAAGCATTTTCAGTGATACATCATTATTAGGTTTCACATCATTTCAGTCTTAACAGTAAGCCAGGCTGTTCCATTGGAAAGGTAATTCAGTGCATTTTGTCATTTCACTGCAAGTTACTGTATATTTGCACCCTTAAGACAACCAGCGCTTTCCATACAGATTGCAGCTTCAGTTTCAGTGTATGAATACTTTTAAGTATTCTAAGTGTTGATTAACTTAGTAGGATGTTTTTGGTATGTGTTAAAGCTTTAAGGTATTTTGTGTTTATTCAAGGGACTGGTCCCCCTGTCCCTTTTATGGAACATCACCATTGTCAAATCTAATTTTTACATAGCAGTTCTTGAGCTTGAATATGTTTTATTCCTTCTTTTCTTGTCCAGGCTACCCCACCCCGACTGTTACGTGGTCTAAGCTGCGTTCCCCCATACCCTGGCAGCACAAAGTGGTGAACAACACCCTGATTTTGCCCAACGTTGGGCGCCAGGACTCTGGCCAGTACATCTGCAATGCCACCAACAACCTAGGCACCACTGAGGTCACTGTCATGTTGGATGTGGAGAGTGAGTATCAGGAATGTTTACCATAAATTTTACAGTTTATTGGTTGTATTGGTCTTCTGGTACAGAAAACGGATTTCATCGACCCACATCAACACTTGCACCTACTTAATGGTAACCAAATATATGAAGCACTCAGGCAAACCCTGTAATTTTGACTCTGGGCATTGTTGGGCAAAGAAGAACTCACATGAGCACAGTTACCTGTGAATTATAATTCAGGATGAATTGGTTAAAAAGATTAATTTAATTAATCATTTTAATGACTACCTGTTCTAGAATTTCAGGCCAAAGGCGAAACCATGAAAGGTATAAAAAGTTGTATTGCAATATACAGCATTAGTCTAGATATAGAGATATTAGGTTGGCATCTGATTCAGGCGTTCCCTGTGGCTATCATACCTTTAATATTCTGCAGTCAGTCGACATAACCACAGTGAATACACCCTTCATTTTGTGGTGGTCTGGATTGTGATGCGCCCTCCCCATTCTCCTTACTCCAGCACCCCCCTACGCCACCTCTCTCCCGGATGACCTCTCCGTGCGCGTCGGCGAGGTGATTCGCTTGCAGTGCCTGGCTCATGGGACTCCGCCCCTGCATTTTGATTGGACTAAAGTCGATGGCAGCCTTCCCGCCAAGGCGGAGGTTCAGGCTGGCAACCTCCAGATCAACCTGGCAACTGAGGCGGATGCAGGAACCTACAGGTGTAAAGCCACCAATAAAGTGGGCTCCAGCGAGGCCCTGGCCAAAGTCACTGTCACATGTGAGCAAATCCGCTTGATTACTTTTCCTTATATCTCCAAAGCTGCATTCACCTACACAACTGAAGCAGGTTCAAAAGGTTCAAGACGGGTTGTTCTAAGATCTTTACCATTAATGCCTGTGTGGTGCTTGCGCATTCTGGGAAGACTATTAATTGATTTCATACCAGATGAGTTTTAAATAGCTTTAAGTGGAAATAGGCTGATATATCCTGCATGGATTGAAGATGTTTTCCCATGCATACAAAACTAGAGGAGTGGAAAGTAGTATTCTTGTGCTGCTTTTGGGACATCTTTGGGACATCTGGCATAAGTGATGTGTTTGCACGCCTCTCCCTCTGCAGCGCCTCTGGCAGTTCGTGTGTCCCCCAATGTGGAGGTGAAAGCGCGAGGCAGCTCTGTGGAGTTCACATGCTCAGCCAACGGGGGCTTCCAGACCTCCATCGAGTGGCTGAAGGAGGGCGGCCCACTGCCCCCCAACCACCAGGTTAAGGACGGTGTGCTGAGGTGAGGTGTCCGGTTGGGATGGCCGTGAATGACAGTAAGATGTCCACCGGGTTCTTTTGCATGCTGCTGAGGGTGACATTGTACCTCTGATGATTGTGATTGGCTCCTCAGGATCGAGAACCTGGAGCAGAACGATGGAGGCTTCTACATCTGCCGCGCCACCAGCGAGTTCGGCCAGGCCCAGGACAGCGCCAAGCTCACCATCCAAGGTCTGCCAATCATACTCCCCTTCCCCCCTCCTCCCCCCAGGTCACCACATCCTCTGAACGATCCTTTGCAACCTGCTGTGACCATTCATCACCCTATTATTTTTTTTTTCTCAAAGACAGTGGTTGTTAGTGCCTACAATTCATTCCGAGGGCCCTGACCTAGCTGCAAAGTTCTAACAAATTCTTTTCTTGTTTTAATATTGTGTTGGCTCAAGTTGTTTTCCTACTCTGATAAAGTCTCTTAAAGTTACAATTATAATGGCTCATATCTGAGAAAATTATCATTATTTCCTAATTTGCTGTATTGGTTTATGCAATTGTGTTCTGTTGATGCTGAGGGGGGCCTTCGGCTGGAGCATTGCTGACCGCCCCGTCTCCTGCGTCTCGCAGCCCTGCCCAAGGTGATGATCAACATCCGCACCTCGGTGCAGACAGTGGTGCTGGGGAGCTCGGTGGAGTTCCACTGCCAGGCCATCGGCGAGCCCCAGCCCACCATCCGGTGGAGCAAGGTGGGGGCCGTGCTGCCCGCCCACGTGCTGGTGCAGGGGGGCATGCTGAGGATCGAGCAGGTGGCCCACGGCGATGCCGGGCAGTACCGCTGCACCGCCACCAACGACGTCGGCTCTGTGCAGTCCCAGGTCGTCCTCAACGTCCAGTGTAAGTAAATCGATCCAGCATACAACCAATGAATATGAATTTATGGAAGTACATTTCTGTGAGAGCAGAAAGATATCAGTTTTATCTGTCTCATCTTACTAGAGGTAATGATATCTATAGGTATTTTTCAATACAGTTTGTATCTTTGAATGAATGCTGGCATTTATTGTAAGCCCTTTGGAAAAAGTAAGTACATTTTTGGAGATGAACCCAAAGGAAAGTTTATTGTTGGACAGGCCAAGCATGCACAAGTTAAATGATGCTTTCAGGCTATGTCCAACCAAACACTTTCCCAGGGGTTTGTCTCCAGGAGTCATACACCATAGTCACCAGCTGCTGACAGATTCCATTTGTCCTTCCTTACTCTAATGCTCAATGGTCGTGTCTCCAAAGCCCTGCCCCAGATCATAGCCCAGCCCGAGGTGAAGGACGTGACAGTGGGTTCCACCGCTGTCTTCCCCTGCACAGCCACTGGGCACCCAGTCCCACAGGTCACATGGTCCAAGGTAAGGTCCTGTTACAGAGGTGTCATGGAGCGAGACTGATGGCTTTCAGATCATGGATGCTGTTCAGCCTTGAATGTTGAGTCAAAGGGGTACACTGTTAAATACTGGCATATCATGTACATACATGCATTTGAAAGGTACAGAAGATTGTTCTATAGGGTAATCTCAAGAATCTCAGGAAATCAGTCTTTTAGGGATTTAGGAACCATTTATTTGATGTGTGCATGGCAGTTCATATTCAGCAGTAGCTTACATATGCAGCTTGCACAGTGCATGTTAAGTGATAATTGTTAGTCAAATTATTTTAATTTACATCCCCTGCTGTAGGTGACCTTTTAAGTACATATGGCAGCAAGTGTCGGGCAGATCTGTGCATTGTGTTACATTTACAGTTTGGATATTGCCAGCAAGTCCTGTCCATATCCTGTTTAAGTCTGTTAGTGCTCACAACCCTCAGGGTCACAGTCAGTTGCCCTAATTACTGCTCCCAGCTCCTGACCTCGCCTTTGCCGATGAAAGTGTGTCTCTGTACGTTCTCGCAGATGGATGAGGAGCTCCCGTCCAAGGCGACAGAGGAGGCCCACACACTGACCATCCCGAATGTGACTGAGGAGGACGCAGGAACGTACATCTGCACGGCCTCCAACAAGCAGGGCAAGATCCAGGCCTTCTCCACACTCAACGTTCATGGTAGGAACTGGGGGCACCCTGAAATGTGACCACTTAAAAAAATTACATTTTTATACAAGACAGTCGTATTTATTCCGTTGCAAGGTTATTTATCCTTAACAACATATATGAAATATTTCTCATACAGTCTGTTTTAGAAAGGTGCAGCCTAAAGATTAAGGATAATATTTTATGATGACAAGGATCTGTAATCATAATTGTGTAAGAATAATTTCCTGAAATTTGTATTAGAAGAAAAACATTCTTGTGACAATCTTTAATATTTTTCGTTGGTATTACCTGTCATGTTTCAGGAATAGATATTTTAATGAAAGGAATCTGCTTTTAAAGCAAATCTTTTGTTGGAGAAAACTGTGAGCTGCATAAGTGAATTTTCCTGTGAGAAATCCCTTATAAAGATAACCCAATGCAGCAAAGCACTGCCTGTAATTGTATGAACATGTCCACTTCACTCTAACCATTTTTAACTGTTTGTTTCCCTTGTAGAGAGAGTGGTGCCCTATTTCACCCAGACACCTCTGTCTTACCTCACACTGCCTACTATTAAGAATGCCTATAAGGCCTTCTCTATCAAAATCACCTTCCGGCCAGACAACGTGGACGGTAAGATTAGATATCAAATCTATCCTATTCTTTTCTATCATATTCTATTCTACACCATGCTGTTCTTTACATAGTCTAAATACTGTTTATAAATGTATACATTCAACTTTCTTTTGGAAAATCAAACATGGATATGTGTACTGTATATAATACAACGTTCTAATGATATTTGATTTCCCTAAACCAAAAAACCAACACAGCTGCCAAATTATAGTCAGCTATTTCTTGACACAGTAGTACACATCAGTGTGATTATTTTTTGCTTGTCTGTCACATTAAAATTCATATCTTTTTTGTCACTTTTTTCGTACAGTCATCTCATGAATACATGAACACAGTCATTGCTAGGGTCTTAGGTTTTGTCTTTTTTGCCCTTGTTTAACTTTTCACAATTTCTTTGCCCCTTTCCTCTCCCACCCGTTCGGTGCTCAGGTCTCATACTGTATGCTGGTAGGTCAGAGTGTGTGAGCTCCCCCCAACACTCACTTGGGTGCTGCTTTCCCCATAAGGCCCCATTACATCCATATTCAGCCCTCAATATTCATTCCTAATGATCGCACAGTGGCACATTGTTTAACACAGTCAGGTGCTTGGTTTGGGTGGGAATGCGTCTGAAGGTATTGCTGATCGTACAGTTAATTTCTTTAACAGTAATGGTAGCAAGCCTTACATGTTGGAAATAGGACAGAGCAGTTAGATGCTGTATTTTTGGACATCCTGAGATTGCATGACTGTTGCCATCAAAAGCAATCACTCTTCTCAGAAAGGTGCTGAGTTCTCTGTTCAAATTGTGTACACAAGTACACATTTGCTGGTCCAAAGTCAGCTCATCTGTGGTGTAGAGGGATTTAATTCACTCCACTGTTATGGATCAGATGGCAGATTACACCTAACTGCTTAGTAATAGTCTGTGAGTGTTGTTAGCTAAGTTAAATGGATACACTTATATTCTATTGTGCTGGAAGTCGCCCTGGATAAGAATGTCTGCTAAATACATGGAATGTAAATGTAAATGGTACAGACTCCTTCACTTTAACAGTCCATGTCTACCGGGTGGGCCTGTGTAACTGTGAATAGGCTGGAGACTCCATATAGCATATGCCTGTAGCATGCAGCCTGTGTGGTGGATTAGCAGTATGGAATAGCCAGAAAAGCTTTAAGCAAGCATGCCTTCAGAGTGGATATGAGCTAAACTGGCTTAGCAGCATGCTACCTCCCCCTGATCAAGGACAGAGTTCCTGACTGGGGGGATAATGAGTGTGCATCCGTCAGACTGAGTGAGAGGAGGATTGAATCTTGGCTGTACATGGCTCCATGCTAAACAACACCTCCTGTTGCACCCCTAGGAATGATCATCTACAATGGGCAGAGGAAGACCACAGGAGCTGACTTCATCTCTTTTGGTCTGGTGGGTGGCCGCCCAGAGTTCAGGTAAGTAAACGCACGTGCGCACACAATACATGCAATGTACACACAAACACACACACACACACACACACAAACACACACACACACACACACACACACACACACATACACACACACACACACACACACACACACACACACACACACAAAAGAGATAGACAGACACACACATTCATTCATTCATTTTCCCAAAATGATTGCTAGGTCCCCCCCCGCCCCGGCTTTCAACACACGCATCACCACATCACGCAAGCCTTATATTTGCTTAATAAAGTACAGTCACTTTCTGTGATATTCAATTTTCAGTCTTATTCGTGTACTTGTATTTTAGTATCATTACACATCAGTCTTTCTCTCAGTATTTTCTATTTTTTCTATTTTTATGTACTTTGGATTTACAATTACATATAAAAATTGAAAAAAATATTTACAGAGTTAAATTAAATTTTGCCTGCACCTAGACTTTAAGATCCTAAAGGATGAAAGAACAAGATTTTAGAAGCTGAACATAAGTGCTTTACCTTGTGTATTCGATCATTTTACACCTGATCATCTATGGCTGCATACGAGCTATTGCTTGTTTGATTTTATAATTACATTACAATAGAAAAGGACTTAAATCAGCCCGTTGTGTTTTGACTGTGTTCTTGACTTGACCCGTCCCCGTACCCTCCCCTCCTCTCGGCTGCAGGTTCGACGTGGGCTCGGGCATGGCCACTATTCGCTACCCGACCCCCATCAAGCTGGGCGAGTTCCACACAGTGGAGCTGTACCGGAACCAGACGCAGGGCTCCATGGTGGTGGACGGAGATGCCCCCATCAATGGCAGCTCCCAGGTACAGCCAGGGGCCTTCGGCAAGCGCTAAGTCCACAGCCTCTTTCCAACCTAAACGCAGTGCATCTCATAATAAACACTGAGAAATGGTCATTAAGTATTTTTTGTGTGTTTCAAAATCTTTAGGGTTGGTTCAGTAACCAGACAACAAAGTAAGGTTTGCCTAAATGTGCAAAAAAGTAAAGAGTAAAATGAACAAGACAAAGTACAACTGTTTTGTTTTCCCACAGTACTTCAGCTGCAGAAGTGCCGTTACAATTAATAGTAGCATCTTTTGCTCAAGGCAAGAGAAGCATCATGTGTAATGTATATTAGCCTGCTGTCACAGTATGCAAGTGGCTTTGAGAAAATGCGGTGGAAATCACCTAGCAATTGTGATCAGTTCCAGTTCTAGGTCTACAATTAGTTTTTGCTTCTTTAATGCCTCTGCATTTCTGCACATCTCGGTGCATTGTGAGATCATCTTCATCAGAGCAACAGTTGCACCATTTGTTTGAGTCCATTTTTGTGAAAGAATGGGTTGAATGAAAAGTAAGGGCATGGAGCCAGACAGGCTGCCATTTTTGCTTATACTGGCCCCTGTCATGTGACACACAGGGTAAATTCCAAGGCCTGGATCTGAACGAGGAACTGTACGTGGGCGGTTACCCAGACTACAGCTTCATTTCCAAAACTACGGGTCTCAACAGTGGCTTTGTGGGTAAGTGCTTCTGGGATTATGTCTTGGATTGGGTGAATGAGGCTGCATGAATAATTTAATTGTTAGCTCCACAATGGTGCTCTGCATGAGCCCCCAGTTGAGTTTCGTGTTCAAAGCTGAACCAATCAGTCTCTTGCTTGTTGAAAATGAAGCATCTTCATTGGTCCTACGTTGTATGTTGATAGCATATTGCACCCCCCCCCCCCCCCAGAAAAAAAGGTTCATGAACCCTAAATTATGAGATTCTGACTGGCAGAAAACATGGATTACAAATCCTAATCTATGAAACCACCCCAGCATGTACTGAGGTTCATTAGTATAGTGATCATTTTTCGATGGTGAATTAGTATCAATATCTTCTGCTCCTCACTAGGTTGCATTCGTCAGCTGATCATCCAAGGGGATGAAGTAATCTTCAAAACCCTGGACCGCAGCTCCACCGGAGTCTCCAACTGTCCCACCTGCAGAGATCGTCCCTGTCAGGTGCCCACAGCTGTGTCCTCTGACACTTCCTTAACATATCTGTCTCAGCAGAGCTTGCAATGGAATATACAGAAAATAATTACATACATATTGACATATAGCCTCCTATAAGTGACCATAGATCTAGATTCACAGATCTACTCTGTACTTGGAATGTTATGTTCTCCATCTAGTGTTGTCCATCACTATCACTATACTTGCAAGATTTTTCATTTAGCATTAATCACAAGACTTACATTGTGTCAGCAATAACAACGTTTAAACATCCAACATGGCTCCATATCACTGTATGAACACCATACAACACTTTATAACATCTTAACACCTATGTTATAACAGGATTAGGGAACAGTGTATCGATTATAGTGAAAGACACTCATCTATGCATTGATTCATTTTTGAAACATATTCATGGACAATTTAGAACACGGTGCAGTGGACACCTGAACTGAAGTGTTACCAGAGCGTATAAGATGCTGAAGAACCATGTATATATAAATATGTATGTTGGAGGATTACAGACTATAGTGAGGGGTGTGCTGTTGCTGCTGTCATGTTGGTGAGTGCTGGTGTTGCTTCCTGCCACAGAACGGGGGCGTGTGTCGAGACTCAGAGACCAGCAGCTACAAATGTGACTGTGCCAGAGGGTTCACCGGGAGCAACTGCGAGCACCACTCCGCCCTGCACTGCCACCCAGGTGCCCTCTCAGCCAATCAGTGCACTCCTGTCAGACCTGTGTGTGTGTGTGTGTGTGTGTGCGCGTGAGCGTGAGTGTGAATGAGTGTGTGCATGTGTATCTGTGTGCATATGTATGTGTAGCTTGTGGTCACTATTTACAGATCATTGTCACAGTTCTTTCACATTTTAACCTCTTTATACAGATCCAGCCAGCCATATCAATGAATCACACTCCCCGCTAAGCCTTTCATTTTTAACCCTTGCAGAAGCCTGCGGGCCGGATGCCACCTGCATCAACCGTCAGAACGGCCTGGGCTACGACTGCCGATGCCACCTGGGCAAATCTGGGGACAAATGCATGGAAGGTGAGCATGCCACTGCAGTGACGCCTCCAGTTCAGACTGCTGTGTTTGATACATTTACCACTGCTTTGAAGTAGAAAGGGTTTACAGTGATTGTGGTAGACTAGCCACTAGCTGGTATGTCTGGATTTCGCACTCTCAGAACGTGCCATGCTGTGCTTGCAGCCATTGCTCCAGTCAGAGTTGCTTTCCACATTTCAGTTCTAGGTACAAGAGCTGACTCTGGTGAGCTGAGAGGCACAAACAGTGCAATACGCTCCTTGGAAACAGATGTAGCTCACAATGCATTCTGAGAGTGTTGACAATCTGCTTCCCTAGAAAAATTACAGAGTGTCAAATGCTGGATAGTGGATTTGAGACAGCAGGAGAACCTGATGGATTTTGAACCTCTTAGGCTAGACCATGATCTATGGAGCTGTGCCCAAAGAGTTAAACCCCGACATTCTGTTTTCAACCCCTTACCCTTTTCCCATGAAACGTCCCATCACTGGGACAGAAAGGGCCACGAGTAAGTGGTAACGACATGCTCTCGTTTCTGCGGCAGGCACCTTGGTGACCACTCCCCTGTTTGATGGTGAGGACTCCTTCATCGCCTACCCGCCCCTCACCAATATCCACAACGACCTGCGGGTGGAGCTGGAGTTCAAGCCCAGCGACCCAGACGGTCTGATGTTCTTCAGTGGGGGGAAGAAGATGAAGGTGGAGGACTTTGTGTCCCTCTCCCTGGTTGACGGACATGTGGAGTTCCGCTACGAGTTGGGGACAGGTGAGTTCTTCTTTCTGTGACACCTGCGAACAGGTGAGCTCTCCTCTGGGTGACACCTGGCGCACAGAGATGTTCTCCAAATAACTATGAGGTATTTTTATCCAATATTTTTTAATATTATTTATTTTCAGCCAATTGTTTTATCCAGTTTCCAGAAATTGGAATCAATTATAACTTCTGTGGAAAAAGAAATAAATATTTCAAAGTGAAAGTGTTGGATATACTAAGCACACACAAGTGTGGAAAGTAGAATTATGAATATGCATCTGTGCATCAATATAATTTCCTTCTTTTTTCTTTACCCAAAGAACGGCAGTGGTGGCTGTATTGTTTAGTTTCTAAGGATTAATAACACTGATTGCAATGGAGTGAAAGATATTCTTTTCACTCTCCTAGCATGCCGCTGGTCAGTTGTGGGATAGGAGTGTCTTGAGTTGCACTTTCCATTAGGACAGTGTGTCGTCCATGGCAAGACAGAGACATCATAACCTTTGACCTCTGGGTCTTGGCAGGCATGGCGATCTTACGCAGCAGGGACCCCGTGACCCTGGAAGAGTGGCACCGAGTCACCGCCGAGCGCCTCAACAAGGACGGCTTTCTGAAGGTGGACCAGGCACCGGAGGTCAGGAGGTCATCACCGGGGAAGGCCCAAGGCCTGAACATCCACACCCCAATGTATCTGGGTGGGGTCCCCAGCATGGACATCCTGCCCAAGCCAGCCAATATCACCATGCTGTTTGAGGGCTGCATAGGAGAGGTGAGCTTCAGAGAGCAATGAATCTCCCCTCAAGTTCAACAGTAGTATACAGCCTGTAGAGGTTTCCAGCTGACATAACTTTACTGTAATGTTGTTCTGATGTCACAGGCAACGTGATTAGAATGCTACGCTTCAGCTGGACTAATAAATCTGATCTTAAATGGCTGTTGAAATCACTGTTTTTGCAAGTTGTCAAACTTCAATGCTGAGTTACGCAGAGCAATCAGTCTCCCTTCAGTACAAGTACAGTGGAAATATCTAGTGTGTAGCACTTCCCAGCTTACATTACGTTCGCATAACGTTGTTGTGATGTCACAGGCAGCATTGTGAAAACCCCATGTATTAGCTGGGCTAATATATCAGACCGTAAATGCTTGTTAAATGCTTGTTGAAGTCATTGTTTGCGTAGATTGTCAGACTGCCAGGGATTTCTAGGTCTTTGCTTTGTTGCTTAGTTACAGTGAACTTCGAGAGCAGAACTCTTCAAGCCCTCAAAGACCTGTTTTGGCGGCTGTTCAGCAATTTTGTTTAAATTTCAGAATATCTTAAAGTAGACTCATATTAAATATGTATTCAAATGGTAAAAAAATATGTGCTGTAGAAGGCTCAAAAACTCCTTCTAGTATGAATATGCATATTCAAACAATTCAAATTTCACACCAATATATACACAAAATTATATTTATTGTATATAATTTGTATATAATGGGTCATTTTCTCAGATGCACTTTGTTATTTGATACAGATTGAAAACGTAATTTCCATAACACTTTTGCATAGGGAAAATGCTACTGGTGAAGGAACACCAAGTCTAACAAAATACAAAATGCTTGAAATATATAACTGCATAACAAAACCACTTGCACTACAAATCTCCTATTTTATTAGTGACATCTAATACTCACGGA
This sequence comes from Megalops cyprinoides, assembly GCF_013368585.1. Classification (NCBI taxonomy): domain Eukaryota; kingdom Metazoa; phylum Chordata; class Actinopteri; order Elopiformes; family Megalopidae; genus Megalops; species Megalops cyprinoides. The sequence goes on along the minus strand of NC_050588.1, from coordinate 10,776,848 downwards.
TAAACCTACATGACTTACACGTACATGAAAAAATTGTCATGCATGTATAGGTTCATGCCCTTGCACTTCTGTTGAGCTACAGAGACTGCCCGCCCCCTTGTCCCACCAAAATGGGTTGTTCCCAAGCTTTGGGCAGGGCTGCTCTTGTGACCAATGTGTCGCTCCTATCCAGGTGTCCATCAATGGGAAGAAGGTGGACCTGTCCTACAGCTTCACTGAGAGCAGGGCCATCAGCCAGTGCGTGGACTCCAGCCCCTGCGACCGCCGCCCCTGCCTCCACGGGGGCTCATGCCTGTCCAGCGCCGAATACGAGTACCAGTGCCTCTGCCGGGAGGGGTATGAGGGTAAGCCCCAAGCCGTGGGGCAAAGACCCCAGCTCTGATCAAAACATTGTCTAACATTTATTACAGAGAACACAGTCATTTCTGGGAATAGTGTTGGTGTACCACTGAATCTGCTTTAGCAGCTCTTGTTATTGCATCATTATTACATCTTTGCTACATTACTTTGACTCTTGACTTCTTAGTGAATGTGTTCTGTTTGAGCCCATTCAGCAACACAGCACTACATTTTATTATAGCAGGAAACCTTGAGTGTCGCAGCCTTTAGGAACACAAGTGTATTCAAATCACTAGGCACTAGTAAATGAAGCTAGTGATTAATGAAGTCTTCTATATAATCAAAGAACGTATTAGGTAATGTAATACATGTGTTTGATTTAATACCCTAAGCGTATCATGGATTGCTGTTGAATGTACATAAAACCTTGCCAGTTGAAACAGTACATCTTTGAAAATGTATTGAGAATTGATTGTTGAAATATGCCGAACATTCTTTCAGTTTGGTGAGCACTTTTTTATCCAATCAGGTATTAACCCTGTAAGTGATTTTCAAGTAGAGTGCTTTAGTTTTTTTTCCAAAGCGATTTTCAACAGAAAGGTAAAAGGTTTGTAAGAAAACAAAAATGACTGAACCAATATGGTCCTTTAGGTCCACCCTTTCACATTCTTTAGTCCCAGAAATGCTTGCGAGGACAACAATGAGCAAACCCTGTTGGCAAAACGCTTCAAAACAGAGGCCTAGCCAGCAGGAGGCAATGTGGAGCAGTGGTTTAGAAACTGTGCCTGTAGCCAAAAGTTTACCGTGTCAATGAAGGAAACTGCTGCTGTTCTCACCCAGAACTGCTTTGGTGGAATGTTCAGTGGCGCAACTGTATTAAGTGGGAAATGCAGGCTATGTATGTCTCTGAGTAAGGAGAGATTCATTGAGCTCCTCTTCTCTGTTTTCACCCAGGTGAGCGCTGTGAGGTGGTGAAGGACGCCTGCCAGCGTGACGCCCAGTGCCAGAACGGGGGCAGCTGCACCAACCACCGGTGTGTATGTGCCGCAGGGTACACCGGCCGATTCTGCGAGAACGGTGAGTGTCCCGCCTGACGACCTCCGCTCGCTCTTTCCCAGTACCCCACGCTTTTCAGCTGCGCAGAGGAGGGGTTAAAGATGTTTCCAGCATTGACGATCTGCCATAAACAATCACATTCACCCTACCCATTCAGACAGCTATAACAGGGCAGTCGGTTAGCCTTTTTAACTACACTTTTTACTAAACCTGAAGCTGCAGCACCCAGGTGGGGGCACCGCTATTGTGTGCTCAAGTGAGGGAACAGAGTAGAATTGCCCCAGTACACAGCGAGCTATGCAAAACCAATAAACATAATTATTAAATTATGTAATAATCTTAGCTGATGAGTGTTACTTCCTGTTTTCCACCCTATAAGCAAACAGGGATGGGCTCTGTCGTCTGCTTTAACGACTGCATTCCACTCATGCAGGGCAGTCTCCCAGCTTCCCTGAGGCCCTATGGGAAGCGGAGGGTAGCGGGGGGAATGGTACAGTATCCTAGTTCTCTGCCTGAGACCCACCACTAACAAGGAGGGAACTTCCAACCCAGGCCCCAGGCCTTCAGGCCTACCTAACACTACATGACCAACATTGTGTTTGTTTGTGTTCATAACCACAGACTGGAAGTCCAGTATTTCATGAATGTGTAAAAAGGGGAACTCTACGTTGGGTTTGGCAAGTTGAGCAGGGGACACACTCTTAAGTTCTGAAGGCTGAGGCTTTTGGGGCTCCTTTTGACTCGTGAGACATGTGGGAAATGTAGAATTCCCCTTTTTGCTTCACCGGGTCAGCCTGTGACCACCTTACTCACTGCAACGTGACTGTCGATGTGACATCTTTGAGCCTGCTTGCCAAAATAAATGTTTTCTTTCCGTGCCTGTTGGAAATTGGGAACGAAAGATGTGCATTTGAATGCTGATAGAATACTGTCATGTTGTGTAATGACTTACTACCAAAGGAATTCCATGAAAGTGTAATGCAAGGATTGGCTCAGTAGGTGAGCTGAAGTTGCCTTGAAAGCTTTGAAATCAGTGTTGCATGGTGCATCTTTATGTCAATGCAAAATGCAAGATACCTGAGGTCTGTTACAAGTCCATTAAGTGTCTAAGTATATTTAACTGCTGATCGTAAAATTAGCTATCGACTGTTTCATATTATTTTTGCAGTGGACAAGGCATTTCACTTCTGTCAATGTCAGAATTCTTTTCTGACATTCAGTCATATCTGCCATTTGTCAAATTATTCCATACCTATATACTACTAAATTGCCTTAAAAGTAAGACATTGTTTGGACGCATTGACTTGGCAACCATCAATTTGGAAGAAATTATGTGTCACAGTTCTTTAAATTGATCTTTTGGTTTAGTATTTTTCCCCCATCTCAAAACTAGTCGCTTCATTACCAGTCCTGTAGTGTCACCCATCAGTCACAAGGGGGAACCGTGGCACAGAGGGTGACAAAGGGCACAACGATCAGAAGAACTAATGCGTTCACACCTCTCTGCAGATTCCCCGATTCAGTATAGCGCATTCTTCCATGATGACGGATACCTGACTCTGCCCAAGCCGATGTTTCCTAGAAGGTGAGTTGACATACCAAATTAAGACTAACAGCTAAGGAAGGTTGAAACCCTTTTTTGTTCAAATAATAAAATGTCATGGAAGCAAAAAGCTGTTCTTGCAAAAATCTATCGTGAGTTCCAGACCTGTATGTACATCTTCTGTTGTATATGTTCTGATGTACAGTACTTCTTGCCCTACTGTAACTCCTGTGTAGGATACATATGAGTTGTGTTCAACCATACTATCAAAAGTTGTTAGAGCTTCGAGCTGTTCCATCCACTCAGAATGATGGGAAAAAGAGCCAAACCCCCCCCTTGGGTCCGCTGAATTGCACTGAGGTGATGGCTCAGTAGGCCAGGCCTGTGTCACTGCTGCCCCTCATCAGAACTAAGCTGGTGTGTTCTGTTTCAGCGCCCCTGACGCCCCGGAGACCATTGAGCTGGAGATCCGCACCACCTCGCCGGAGGGGCTGATCCTGTGGCAGGGGGTGGTAGGTCCAGAGAGTGTCCTGGATCAGCGCAAATGTTCTTCACACTCAATCTTAAACCAAATGAAAACAGTCCAATATCACCTAATATAGCATGCAAAGTGGAACTGTCACAGAGCACTGCGTATTCTTTGGTTCTTTAGTCTTTAATTTAATTTAGTCTTTAATTTTAAAAAAAAGGAAAAAGCAGTGCAATCCTGGGTCACAGCATGCAGCTCATTGCATAGTAATCACATGTTTTCATTCTGACATAAGCTTCAGATTTGCCTCCCCTGCATGCCAGAATAAGCGATAGGGGGTGTTTGACCAAAACTGCACGTTGCTTCAACACACTAACCCCGCCTCCGTCTTCTCCAGGAGCCGATTGGTGCTTTCCGCAGGCTGCATGCTAGAAACAAGGTACCCTTTCACAGCCTATCACCAGTGAGATTGCAGGCCCACGGATCCCGCGGGAGGAATGTGAATGCCGCTCATCTGTCACTCTCTCCCCTTACAGCCTCAGGACCCCTTTACAGGAAGCGAAAGTGGGGGGACCTTTTTAGCCCCCTCCCCACCCCTCACCCCCACAGCCGCCTGGGAGCATTATCTAAACAGATCCCCTATCGGTCAACCCCTCGTGTTTAAGGAATGCCTCCTTTTAACTTTCCCACAATCCCTACATGCAATCCCCCCAGTACACAATTTACCAGAATGGCTCTTCTCGAGTCAAGCACCCCTGATATGTCACCAATAGATCTTAGTGGGAGGCTTTCAAGCCGGACGGGTCATTGTGTGGTGCTGATGGATGCCTTGATGTTTGCCTCATAGATCTTTGCTGAATTCTTTTTGAGTGAGTTTGAGCATGGTGAAATGGCCCCGCTGGCTTTGTGGCGCTCCCTCGAGTCTGATTTGTGTCCCTCTGCCGGCTGAAATTGCATGTCCATCGCTCTCCGTGATTTAACCTCCACGGTTGACAGGATGTTGCATATGCACGCACACGGCAGTAATTGCTTTGTCACTAATATTAATCAATACGATCAACACTTAATTGTTAGCCGTGTTGAAAGGGACCTTCTGCCGAATGAAATGTGTTTTTTTTCCCAGTTTACTTTTTCGTGTTTTATCGAATGCTGTGGAGTTGTTGTTATTATAGTGGTTCCATTGTGACGTTTTATTTTCAGGAACTTGGAGAACAGGGAAAGGGCAAAGACTTCATAAGCCTTGGCTTACAGAACGGACACCCTGTTTTCAGGTATGTCCTGAACACATCTTTCAGTTGTGTTTGTCTGTCTTTTTGGATAAATATCAGAATGATTTTGCCAGTCAGTTGCACCTTTTCACTTAATACAGTTCTTGGTTTCACACCACAGTGAATATCGGTTTTTGTTTCAGCCATGTGGAATGTTCTCTCAAAAAGATGTCATTAACACTAATTGTCTGAACAACACCAATTATCTGTCACCACTTTCACCACTATGGAGGAAGTAACGTTAAGGAACATCTAGGGCTATTCTACAAAGCATTATCAGTAGTGAAATGTGCAGTTATTTTTTAATATTCATATGCACCTGGAGAATAAAAATAACCTCACACTTTCTGGAAGAGGTCAAAAACTCTTTGAAAATAAACCCCAGGGAAACTGTATAGTTGGACATACCAAACTGTGTCTAGTATGTGACCCTATAGGTGCATTGTACTTCAAACCAGGTGGATTCCCTGGGTGACACATTTTATAGACATCCCAATGATGCCTGTGAAGTCATTAGCTGATGCCTGTCAAATCACATGTAGCAGTGAGGTCTGGGTGTGTTTTACGTCTACAGCTACCAGCTGGGCAGTGGAGAAGCCGAGATTATCTCCAAAGAGCCAATCAATGATGGCAACTGGCACAAGCTAACTGCAGTGAGGTACAGTACATCTGCAATACATTATGTAATTTCTGTGTTATTACGCATGTTATAGCAAGCATATTACCTGTACAGACAAGGAATAACAGAGCTTCTGGGGATATAAGGAAGCAGGAAGGGGGTTTGCATATTTGGTTAGTTTTGATTCAATTACATAGGTTTGGCAGAGTTATTTGTAAAAATGTATCCTATTAATCACTGTCGCATAGTAACCTCTATTTTTAAGGGTGGTTCACTTTGCTGGGGAGATTGAATATGAATAAGATGCACATCATTGGTGCAAGTATATATTCAATAATCATGACATTTAGAGTGCAATCTGCTGATTGATGGAAATTGCAGTTTAAAATGACTGAAGCGACTGTAATTTAAGGAAAGTCTTGTGCTGCTCTGTTCTCACCTGGACAGGACCGGTAAACAGGGCTACCTCCAGATTGACGGAGGGCCCCCTCGAAAAGGACAGTCACAGGGGAAGATGATCATGGTGGACACCAAAGGCAACATATTCCTGGGTAAGCACTGTGTGTGTCTGTGTCTCTGTCAGACTCTGCAAACCCAACAGTATCCATATGCCTGGGTCATTTGACCATTTACATTACATTACATTGGCATTTAGCAGACGCTCTTATCCAGAGCAACCTACATTGGTTACAGTTTTTTTTTTTACAATATTATCTATTTAAATAACATTTATACAATGTTATCCATTTATACAGCTGGATATTTACCAAGGCAATTGTGGGTTAAGTATCTTGCCCAAGGGTACAGCAGCAGTGCCCCAGTGGGGAATTGACCTAGCAACCTTTTGGTTATGAGTCCAGCTCCTTAACCGCTATGCTACACTTTGCAACACTGCTGTTGAATTACAATTCAACCTACAATTGTCTGCCTCCTAAAAATGCTTAGTTAATAGTAAAAAAAATTCTCTGGTTCAAGTGTGCAATAGCAGTGGCCCATTTGTGATTCAAATCCACAGCCCTCAGCTACTATATTGTGTCTGATGCTCTATCCACTATATCCACATGCTTCCCAGACAAGCGGTTTAATGAAACACTTGTCATTCTAGAGACGTGTCAGCATGTTTTAAAGTAAGTGCTTAGACAGTGAAGAAAGGGGTGCTCAGCTCAGTATATATCAGATAAAACTGCATGTAAGTATGCCCGCACAATGGGGCGTTTGCCGTGCCTGCCAAATAACGCTGCTTCATGTGTTGTGGGTCGGAAGGCGGGGCTCCGGACATGACAGCGCTGACGGGAGGGAAGTTCTCCTCGGGGATCACGGGCTGCATTAAGAACGTGGCGCTGACCAACGTGCGGCCCGGCGAGCAGCCGTCTCGGCCAATCGACCTGCGGGTCCACGCGGAGGACGGCGTCAACGTGGAGCGGTGTTCGCCATAGCCCCCTCCCCCGCCCCGCCCGCGCGAATGGAGACAAGGCCCAGAGACTTCAGAGAAAAAAACACTCACACACACACTCACACGCATACACAGACACACAGACACACACACCTGCACACACAAACACATACACTTGCCAGCGAAATGGTGCTCAGCTGTTACCAAAAATACAAAAACATTGTCTTTGCTCTGTGCTGCATAAAACCAAAAAAAAACTAAACAATGTTAGCTTTTCTCACAAAATCTTCCTCGTTTTTGCATTGTCAATGAAGGACTATTTCTACAGAATATCTGTCTCAGTTTACATGCTCCCAGCAGTAGCTTTTAACCATGAAGAGAAACAAACAGTAGGCCTTCCACAATGGGCCAGTTTTTTCAGAGTTGAAGATGTTTTAACAGCACTGAATTTTTATTTATATACATATATATATTTGTGAGGGGGTGGAGAGAATACAAACTAACCATAACTTGCTCTTCTGTTTCCTGGAGTTGATTCTGGGTCCTAATACTGTGTGTCCAAGGCTTTTTGGCCTAGTTGTGTTAATACTTGAAGATGTTTTAGGCCTCCTCTCTCTCATCTATCTTAGCTTTTCCTTTCCCACAACCATTTGAGCAAGCATGCTCAGAGCTTTCTTTTTTTAACAATGGGGGGCAAAGTCTAGAGTCACGGCACAAGTAGAATCAGGATACCGGATCTCAGGTGAAGAAGCTATGCAAAAAATAATAAAATTAAATAAAAAACACAAAAGCAATGGTGCCTTCTGTCATGCCAGACCACTTGGTTTTGTTCCATTTGTTTTTTTTTTTTTAATATAGGAAATGATGTGCCTTCCGTTAAAATTTCTTGGTGCTGTTGGTGACAGAAGTGATCAAACTCAGCCTGAGTTGAGTTAATGTCAGGAAGAAAGTCACTTCCGTGTCACTGCTGTTTTCCGTGACCTTTTTTTTGAAACTGCTTAGCTTTTTTCCCAACTCTACCCCCACCCCCCACCCACCTCACCATATTATACAGTACAGCATTCAATCGCCAATTTTCTCATGTGAATTCGTAAGAACTTTTACAGTTCTATTTATGATATAGTGACCATACTTGTCAATACTATAACTACTCTCTGGAGAAGCCTTTGTATCTTCCTGTATTTAAGAGAATATTTTATTTTTGTTGAGTGGATCTCAAAGATAAAGAAAAGACGTAAAGTATATTGTCTTTTAAAGTTATGCTATTTCTACTTCTTACAAAATTCCTCACCAAAGATGTGTTTCATTTCTTCAGGCATAATAATGACAATATCTGCTAGTCAGGTAAATTAATCGGTCATGTCTTTTTTGCGTAATTTATATGTAAAGGTAGAATTGCCTTTTTTGTTCAACCCCCCACCCCTCCCTGGTCTGTGCTTCTACACTTCTTCACGCTGTCCTTCTCTCTCTCTCTCTCTCTCTCTCTCTCTCTCTCCGTTTCTCTGGGTCAAGATGTCAACCTCAGTCAGTGTACCTCTTCATCCGAGTTCCACCAGACTCAGCATATCTCTGCCTCTCACCGGACACCTCACGCATTCAGGTTCACGTAGCCTCACCTTAGGACACAGCCAATTAGGACAGGTCCTGCGTTCAGTTAGCGTAGAGTAGCAGGAGCCCTCCAAGTGTGCCGTGACGGAAGGGTTCAGGAGCATGCTCGCCAACGTGGACCGACCTCAGCGATGTGGCCGCTCGCTCGGGGTCCGCCTGCTTTTTTTAAGCGTTAGGCTTCTATTCGGGCCGACGGCTTTGGCCTCTTGCAGCACAACACTCGGTGCACGTCGTGGTTACGTCGAATAGAGGCTGTACTATTTTATTTCCATTCTAACCAAGCTCTGTCCTTTCCAGATAGGTTAATTTGTTTTGTATTTATTTTGATTTTATCCTTCTGTTTATTGCTTTCACGCTTGATAACGCTACTGTAGAGCCAGTGGAAAAAGCTTTCCTTTTTTATTAATGTATAGTGTAATGCCCTGTACGAACACACACACACACACCACCACCACCACCATCATGTTTGGGTCCCATACGCTTGGCTTGAATGAGATTATTTCAGGAGGGGAGCAAGGTAATCACATTGCTGCAAGAAATGTTTTGATTTGGAAGGGGGTCAATCTCCCCAGGGTGTCATCCATTTAAAAATCCCAGACTTGAAGAGAGCTGCCATAAGCAGCTTGAAAACTCAAGCTCTTAAAAACGTTGATAACGCCACTTTTGTAAATCACACAATAAACCATGATGGACTGTGTTGTTCTTTTACTTTTAGTTTTGTTCTTTGTTTTATTTGTTCTTATTTTTCCAAATATGAGTAAAGAGATTATTCTACAGAAAGTCCCGCTCACCTTTTTTTTTTTGCATTTGCTTTCATTTTTGGCACATGGTTCCCTAGAGCTTTGTTGTATGACAGTGATGTACTGGCCCAAAAATACTCATGGCCCACTGTGGTTTTGGGAATAGGGAGTTTTGTTGATCTCTAGGCGTGCGTCTGAATGGGATTTCATAGTGATTTAAAATGTACTTCAACTAAAGAAAAGACATCAAAAAAGAAATGCACACAGACCAAAAAGACTGCAAAAAAATCCTGCAAGCATTCCATTCATGGGACTGGACACAGTTATGTAACTATATTAACCATGTCCACCCAGCAAACTGCTGGTTCCTCTGCCATTTCTCTGCCATTTTTTTCCTCTAATTCTGAAGGACTTACCATACCCCCTGTGTCTCTTAATTAAACCATTCATGTGCTATTTATAATCTTGTGGGTGGTTTTTTTCCCTGTGCGTCAGCACAATTTCAGGGGCACAGTGTTGCCCCCCCCCCATCCCCCCCCCCCCCCCCAATGAAAAAAGAAAAAAACCTTTGTGGTCAATTTCACAGTTTACGCAGAACGGGGGCAAAGTTAGCATGAACATAGGATGACAGACATGAGCTGCTTTTCATACAGAATACAGAAGATACAGACAAGTGCAGCACACTGTAGACGGTGGATGGTAATCACTGCTCATATTTTCTATACAACCAATCACATTGAGTGCACATTTTAACTCCGGTGTTTTTACTCACACAGAAATAATATCACAACTTCCAGTTACATCCTAAATGTTCTGATGTTGATTGTGTGAACATATATTGAGGTTATGAGTGTGTTGGAACTGCAGTTATTTGTTAGGTAAAATTGCTTGTCAGTAAGTCCAGTGTTGAACATTATTTTGACTACAAGATCTTTAGGAAACCATTCATGTTGGTTTCTTCCATCATAGCACTGACACAGGAAAATTAATCCTACATTGTGACACCAAAAGGATTGTTTTTCAAATATTTCACACTAATGTGGTTTTTCACAGTGTAATTTAACCAAACATTTATCTGTCTCTTTATTATCTATTTTTATCTATTTGGATATATATTATCTATATTTATCTGACAAGGGTTATTTACATGGTGTATGTAGGGTCTACCCAATTGACCAATTCCATGGATTTACTTTCTGTGGTTATTGTTTGCTTATGTAGAATTTAAAATGAATGCTAAGCCTTTTTTTATACAAATGGGTGAAATGATAACAGTAAGGCCAAATATTTAAAAGTATTTTCAGAGGAGGACTCTGAGCCTATTTTAAGCTATAATATTTCTCAGAGTGGCAAATGAGGGGAAGTTCTTTAAGTGCCATGCAGATAAAGAGAATATCAGATTCCTTTTTGCAGGAGGCGGGGAGAGCAGCAAGCATTTCCCTTGAAAGGCAGCTAGTGGTTACAAGGCAACAGACAACACAGTTTGTGGTTGAAGAGTTCGGCACCCATTTCTTTTGTGAGCAAGTGTGTAAATAATTTCCCAAGCAGGAATGCAACCCGCTCAAGGAAATGATGCAGTCTGCATTTAATTATGAGTTATGATACCAACAACATATACACAAGTTCACACATTTGTGCAGAATTCCAAATCTCAAACAATAACAAGTAACTTTGTGATGTAACGTGAACTTCATAAAATTCAAATTCTTTAGGCACATTTATAGCCAAATTCCCAATTCAGATCTACAGCCTGACACTTATTTGCCAGGTATCTAATGGTGATGCACAGAGGCAAAACTCAGGGCAACAAACACAATTCAGTGCTGTATTTAATTAGATTTTTCCTCAAACCAAATCAGAACATTCAAACAAAGGTAGTAATAAAAGTCACAGTCCTACTGCGAAAACCTCATGAAAACCATAGCAACAGAGTTCTTTACCGTATAGAAATTCACCACAAAAAATAACGCTAACAATATTCTTATCATTATCATCTTGGAGATGCAGAAAAAAGTCTTGTTTTTACAAATTGTAAAAAAAAAAAAACAGTGCCATAGTACAATAAAGCAAAAACAACAAGTCTGTAACTAACAATGAAAAATCCCATCATGTCCTTGAGAATGTGAATTATGTTTACTGCTGGTTAAAAGTTTTCTGGCCTTGAGGGAGACCTTTAAGGGGTCTATTCAATGGACACGATCAACTTTAAAGGGCTATTTGCTTGAAAATAATGATACAAATAACTGAGTTTTGACCTTACAGTACCAAGCTACCAGTGTGAGAACCTGAGATCTGAGGTGGGAGTGGTCATACTCACAGTGTCATTAGAGTCAGCCTGATGCGAGGTATGCAGGTGTGTCCAACACGCTGATTGGTCTTTGGACAGAAGGAGGTGGGATTAAAAGTCACCATTGCTCAGAAATAAGTAGTAGAATGTCATCCTTACAGTAGTTTTACACCTCCTTGCTGTAAGAGGCTTTTCAAGTCTGTAGTTTGAAAACTGAAAATCTTTTTATATAATACATGATTGGATTTCATAACCCCCTTATATGTAGTTTACATGGGATTTTTGTTACTGGACAGTTGATGAGCTTGATTGAATAGACCCCAGGACACTAAAGCCTTATTTTAGTCCTCATATGGACATCTAAAGAAACTTCACAGACTTACCAAAATCATGCTTTTACGTTTCTCAATATCTATGTCCTACAAGTCAGTTAGGACTGTGCTATCCTTAATGATTTCCTTTGGATGCTGCTCATGTACTCAACCTGGACTTATGGAATTACTGTTCTCCATTTTATGGAGAGCAAAAAAATAGGTAGAAACTGAAGGCAGAACAATATCAAGCTACTAATGAAATACAGCATTGCCCGTTATCCCTTATCAAAGCAAGCAGTTTTAGCAACCTTTTCAAGCACATAGTGACCACAAGGGGAGAACGTATTTACAGATAAACCCCACCCAAGGGTTTCAAAGGCCATCCGCAGGCTCTCACAAATCTCCTTTAGGCGATCATTCAGGGCAAGGTTAAATCTTGATCAGGCCACCACAATGCGGATCTTCTTGGATATTGTTGACCACAGTTATTGCCAATTCTCCTCCAGCACAAAAGTCAACTGTCAGACATAATAGTGTATGTCTGTGTGTGTGTGTGTGTGTGTGTGTGTGTGTGTGTGTGTGTGTGTGTGAGAAAGAGGAAGATAAAAAGAGAGAGAGAGACAGAGCAAGAAAAAAGACAGAGAGAGAGTGTGTGTGTGTTTGTTTGTGATTAGAGATGGAGGAGCGTGTACTAAGCAACACAGCAACACTGAGGAAAAAATGCAGCTTTTGCCCAGGCATGTGTGTTCTAAAGAAGATCATTATTTTGAGATTACTCACAAGCTGGTGCAACGGACACCTCACTGAGGGATCACATGACCCGAGAGGGTAAACATGGGCAGTGCTCTCCTCCCAGGATTATGTAATAACCTTCCTCTCATGGTGGGAGAGGATGGATATCGTTGCAATTGCCTGCTTCTGAAATCAAAGCACCCCGGCTGGCTAAACACCAGGGAATTTGCATCCTAACCATTAGTGACCCAAGCCGACCTCAACATTTACACACGGAACATGTTAGGTTTTCAGTTCCTGACTGATTCTGATGGTTATCCCAGTCCAGTCAGCTGCAGGCTTTTCTATCAATGTGCCTCGGGTTCAAAAGCAAGGCAACATTAAAAACAAACAAAGTCCAACATATGGGGCAAAAACCGTGTAGCCTAACTCTAAATTCCAAAGCGGGAGCTCTCCCCACCACCCAGAGTTCCCTATCACCCAGCCAGCAACAGCGGTCCAGACACCTCCATCCATCCAGGAGTGGGGGAGGGGGGGGGGCGGTGTTACACGGCCACAGTGGTGGCCGCGGTGTCCCCCTGGGGCGTGACCTTGCCCGGGCGGAGGTCCTGGCGGGAGCGGGAGCGGGAGCAGCTGCGGGTGCAGAGCTGGCAGGAGGCGCAGGCGGAGTTGCAGCAGGGCAGGAAGCGGCAGACGCTCACCCTCCACAGGAACCACCCCGGCGACCAGCAGCACCAGCACAGCAGCACCGCGCCCGCCACCACCCCCAGCGCCACGTACAGGGCCAGCAGCGACGCGTAGCTCTGCGAGTCTGAGGAGCACAAGCAGGCCAGCCGCAATGCATTATGGGACAGCAGGTCACCGTAAAATGGCCATTTAAGGACAAGCACAGAAAACATGTTTGCTGGGACTGTGGACAGCTGGGAGTTGGGGCATCCAGAGCATTGTAGGGATATATTAAATAATAATAATTCAAACACTTTTAAAAGCTTCTCAAAGTGGAAAATCAAAAACAAAACAGTCAAACAAATGTGCATTGTGCCCAGCATTAATATTATCTTAATCATTGGGTAAGACGTCGCAAGGGCATGCAATAAAATAATGATTTTTTTTTTTATTAATTTGGCTTGGAAAATGTGATTGACCTTATCCCACTGCAACACAAGGCAGGAGAATTCAGCAAGTATCATTAAGAATAAAACCTTTCAAAAGACATCTGGACTTTGATCTCCATGATCCTTTGTTCACTGCACACAAGCACAGCAATTCCTTCAAATTCTAAGCATTTATGGTCTCTGCACACACAACACGCAAGACACATCCACAGTGGGCTACGAATGTTGTGAAAAACACTGACTTTCAAATGAGCTGGTTTTTGAGCCTTTCGGATTGAATCCAATTGAATTCAGGATAGCTGTTGTCTTGGTTCGGCGTCTGCAGGCTTGGCACAGGCCAAATGTCCATCTACGGCTATCTGCCAGCCGCAGTGTCCATTTGCACTGTCGCTAGCACCAACAACAGAGCAGCACACTCAAAGGGTCATACTTTCTCCTGACCGTCAATCAAGTTCTAATGGCCACTGGCCCAGGGTCTGGCATTTATTGTGTTTGCTCCCTCATCCATTTTTATGCCCCCCCCTTTCTTTGCAATTTGTTTTTATACTTTGGTTCAGGCTTTGGTTACCTCCTGCCCACTCAGTCTTGAGTTAGATATTACAGAACATCAAAAAACTGGCACAGAAAAATTATTCTTTAAAAATTGTTTTGTAAATGTATCAACTTTTCCTCCAAACATTACGATCAAATTGTATCTAGCAAAAATGCAAACATTTCTATTGCTGCCATTCACAATATATAATCAATATGTCACCAATGGTTTAAAATACATTTAGTTAATGTGATGTGTAAGTAGTTTCAGGATTGCTGTATTCAAATATACTGTGGGAGCTGAGACACTCTGATTGGTGCTCACCTGTTACAGAGTCTTGCTTCGCACCCTTGTCTGGCGTCCCACAGCTCCTATTGGTGGAGAGAGCTAAAGTGGGCGGATTTAAAATGGGTGATGGCGGCGTCACTCCCTGTTGCCTGGACCTCGCTGTGGAGTGCTCGCCTTGAACAGCAAACAGTGAAGGGAAGTAAGACCTCTGTCTCAACTTGACTATGATTTTTAGGTTGAGCAAAAGACTAATCCTGAAGATTTTTTTAACATTATTGACATTTTAATATGTTAGGTTGCCACATTATTGACAAGTTTGGTTGCCACAAATGATACGGTCTAACTCTTCATAACTCTTCACTCTACATAGCATGTGCCTGATGGTACTCACTAACCTTTGCAATTTGCAGGGGGCTGGACTGCCTGGTCACTGCCATCACCACAGTTATCTATGCCTTTGTTGTCACACACCAGACTCATGGGAATGCACTTCCCGTTTCTGCAAGTGAAATAGGGCTCCCTGCTACACTCTGATTGGTTGAATCCTGTAGCGGGAAAGAACATGCAACAATTCCATACAGTAACTAAATTAAAATGGTTTCAGTGGCCCCATTTAGGACTTCTCTGTGGCTGCCTCACAATTTAGTCATTCATTTATAGTTATAAGCTTGAGAATAATCTAAACTGAACAGTGAGTGCAGTTAAGATTAAGATTTCAGGATCACTTTGCAGAATACAGTGGACTTTGAGCAAGTCAAAATGGTTTTGCTTTTTTGTTGAAAAACGTGCCCAAAATGCATTTATTAACATCTGTGCTGCTGTCAGATGTTAAATGTTAAATCGCAGTTATTCAGTGGGTAAAAAAGCCAAAATCCCTCACCCAGCCTGAAAGATGTGAAATCCCCCACAAAGTCCACCCGGGGCTGCGTCCCCCTGGTCATCAGTCGCAGGGTCAGGTAGTTCCCCGTGGACAGGACGGGCCTGGGCAGGGTCTTCCCGCACAGCGGGGGGCCGATGGGGGGAGAGGATTTGTCCTTCCCGTCGTAGAACTGAATATAGGAGCCGGCGTGGCAGGGGTCCCCCGCGCCCTCCCCGGGCGTGGGCTCCAGGCGAGCTCCGGGATTGGCGGAGCCCGGCGGGGGGAGGCTCCGCGAGGCCTGCGGGAGCAGCGGGGTGGGGCTCAGGGGCGGCTGGCTGAGGGGGGAGACCCGCAGTAGGCTGTAGACCAGGAAGAAGCGAAAGTGGAACTGCACCTTGTCACTGGGGGAGGCGGCCTGCATTGTGAAGTGGCAGTCCGTCCCCATGGTGACAAAGTAGTACTTCCGGGACTCCTGGTGGGAGTTGACGATCATTCCGTCCCCGCGGATGGTCTGGCCGCAGAAGTCCACAAGGTTCACTGTGAGGACACGGGTTCAGACCGACTCGTAAAAAAAAAAAAATCCTTTTACTCACGTAAATTTCTCAGCATAATTATTGAGTTTATCTTGCGTGCCAAGTGGCAGCAACCTCTCTTGTTCTTGATAGTGCTGGGTATGTAGTTTCACCTTAAATATGATGAATAAGTTCAATTTAAAGCCCTGTTACTGAATTTGAAGACATCTTTGGAATTAAAACATTTTTGTGGAAAGTTAAAAAGAGTTAAATAAGATAAATACAGTACATTAGCCACCCAGCACTTTTGTGTGTGGAGGGTACAACTTTTTAGGAAACTAACAAAGTGTTAATGTGAGCTGGGTGCATCTCTCCAGCATTCCTCTTTTGGGCTGTGGACCAAATAATTGGAAGATTTACACCCCCCTGAACATTTATTAGCTCTGTCTCCAGGGGTGACCAGCAGATTCCTCTGAACAGCCCAGCTGGAATTTCCAAAGAAAACCTGTATTTTGGGGGGTGGGGGGACGGTGCTCATCCTTCAAATCTTCGGTAAATACGTTTCCTCATCAGCGGTTTCCAAAATTCGGTCAGAGACGGAACAGCAAGTCCCCAATAAACGTTTTACTGGTCAAAAGCCCACAGAGCCGAAACACGTAGCGAATCTGAGGTGCAGTAAAGACACCCGAGACGGGAGCCGGGTCGGACATGAGAGCTACAGTAGAGAAGAATGCGCCTTTGAAGGGCAAACAACCTTCGCATAGATCAATGTGTTGTTTTGGTGTCAATGAGTCATTCTAAGCCAACATCCAGTCCCCGCCACCGCAAGAACCTTTAGAGAATCCATGGGAACACGATTAGAGGCACGATTTAAAACCCATTTTCAGCAAATGTGGCGCACACTTCGCAGAGTCAGAGCAAATCTCTGCACATACTTATTAAGTGCGGTAAAGCAAACTTAAACACGTTTTAAAATGTGAACATAAGGGATAGTGATTACAAATTGTCATTTTAGTCCTCTGTCAGCATTTCTTAGGGGTATGGTAAGGTATACATTTTTTAAAATTGAAGTAAGTTCGATTACGGCGCTCATTTTGAAAGTTTTAAGAAATGTGTTTTATGGGTACATGTAGCTTGGATGTATTCTTGCATAAACATGTGCTTAACGTGTTGTCGATATTAGAATTACAACATTTTTGTATTGTGTATTTCTGACTGAACATAAATGATAAATTAAAATATCACAGTTCCGTTCGATGATTAAATATATAAATACTGCAAAATGCGTCACCATCCCCGTTTTCTACGATCAGACAAAATAAACAGATCTAATTCAGTATGCACTACATTACTATACACTGCTTTGTATTTATTTTACACATTACAACTAAATCAAGAAAACCCCCAACCAGACGCAAAAAATGCGGATAAACTACACTTTGCAGTTATTACGACCTATTAGCATAATGATAATCATAATTGTAATAATAACGATGATGATAATAATAATGATGATGACGGTGCACACATTGCGGTAAATAGGCCTATTAAATAATAAATACTTAAAAATGTAAATACCGTTTGTGACATAGGCTATTATGTATAGGCTATTTGTAGCGCATCATAATTTGTCACAATAACATCACTGGTAGGAGCCCATCTCCCATGCACAGGTCTAAGTGTACCATTGTGGATACAAACGCGACAGCGCAAAAATGCAATAGGTTATCAGAGTAATACACTATCGCCACTACCGTAGTAGCCTACTTAAGCGTGCTCCACAACGGTGTCTTTTTTCTTTACTCTCAGAGAGGTGTCTTTTAACAAAACTTCTCCTTTTCCATTCCAAAGTTTGCGTACACTGTTTCAATGCCAATTTATTTTAGAAGAATTAAAATCTCTTAAGCATGGAGCGAGAAGTAATTATTGCCGCAAACAAAAGCGCTGTGTCGCTGTCAGGATCGCCAAGAGCAATAAATAAATTACGCACACAAGGCGCAACGTCAGGCTAATTGCAACAAGTGGCAAGTGGATGTTTAAGCGACGGAGTAAATCTTAAAAACTGATCTTCCATCTCCTTACCTGTCTCAATGGCATTGGTCTTTAGTGTCATAAAGTTTAGAAGAACAAACAGTTTTGACAGTTGTTTCAGGCGCTTCCCCGTGTTTTCCATCTCTGCATTCCAAAAGGCGCCTTGACTGTTCCTAAAGAGAGCTCCGTTTCACAGTCTCTAGATAGCTTGTCCCAAGTCTTAGGTCAGTAGTGGCCACGTCTTTTCGATTCTGTGATCCCGCACAACGGACAACGTAATCATTTCGCAAATTTACTATGTAGACACTTAGCAGCTGGGTTACACTGACAAAGAGAGGCGCATTTATATATGAAGGTCGCTCGAGGAAAATTTGCCTTTAATGTTTCTGATACCTTTTTTAGAATAACTCTTCATCATCGTGGCTTTTGTGCCTTTGAAGCATCTCTTTGTTTAATCTATGTGTGTCCTAGGATTTCCATGACAACGCCTCCAATTTAATGGGTCAAAAGGAGCTACCGGGTTGGAGCCCCCTCCCGATTCCGCCCTGTCCTTTATCCAATACATAGCGGCCAATCGGACATGGAAATGGACGGATGAGACAGACCTCACCATCTGTTCCACATTTTTCGTGGCAAAGTTTACCACCAGAGTTTTGAAAGAGCTGGAATAATTTACTTTTTAAGACCAACGAGAGAAAGACATGCAACAATCAATAAAGAATCGGGGTTATTAAGTGTGAGGAATCCCGTGGCTTCCTCTGTTCCTAATTGTCTCAGTATAAAAAGAAAAGTGGACGAAGGAGAGATTTGGATGCTTTAGGGCAGGTTTTTCCTTACAGTGTTGCCCAGTCGCTGAGGCACAAAAATCTGCCCCATCAAGCTTCAGTTCCAGGCAAAGACTAGTGGAACATAAATAGATAATGAAACAGGCAAAGGTAAATTGCCATAACAGCATATCCTATTTGGGTTCTGTTATGAAAGTTATAAAATGCGTGCAAACAAAATGGGCTAACTTTCAACCAGCTAATAGGTAACATTCTCATTTAGTTATAAAAATTTTGAGAACACTGCATATTAGCCAGGGTCTCTGAGATAGCAGTATTTATCACCACACTACAACATGGCACATAAATAGGCTGCATCCACTCATACCTGTTATAACTATCGCATTGATTCACTTTGCGCTCATGTTTTGCTCATGACGTCTCTTTGGAGCCTGGTCCAGAGGTGACAGTAACTCTGCTATAAGCCAATTTTTGTCAGACACCCTCCACACCTATTTTGCAATGAAACCAGTCAGAATTTCATGGAAATAGGGAGTGGAAAAAAAGGAGTAACAAAAATTCTTTTAACACAGTAATTGCTGTATATTCATGGCTTGTTGTGTGAAACGTCTGCACAAGATACAATGTCTGCAACAACTACAGTGTTAAGCATATGTATCAAATTCTGGCAGATTTAGAAGGTCCACACAGGAGTCTGGAAGCAATCTTGTAGTGACCAGTAAGTCTCTCCCTCACACTTCCTTTTAGGTTATACGTTTGTATTGTCCAGAATGAGAAAATGGACAACTGGACAGAGAAGGAATAGACTCCCCTGTAACAACAAATTATTAAAAGACATTACATACCAGCCAGACCACCCCTCCCCGCCTGTCTGTCCCACCTTTGCAGTGTCGTACAACGCTGTCATATATTGTCTGTCCTGACCCCTATGTGGTGGAATGAACTTCCTAAGGCTGTCAGAGCATCAGAGTATCTGGCCTTCTTCTTGCACAGACCAAAGACCCAGCTGCATCAGGCTGCATCTTGGTTCCCTGTTCTGTTTATGTTGTAGCACTTAAGTCTTTCTTTCCTCTGTAGCACTTTAGGGGTATTGTAATGCTGATCTTATGTACATCAGTACTGTGCTATGTACATTTTTATTACTGTAGCACTCATTTCATTTTAAGTATGGCACCGGTAATTGGAGCACCATCTCATGGATTGAAGTTTTTGTTCAGTTTTCTATATCTCTAATGCCACCAGTGTAGTATTATTATATGCACTCATGCGCTTAGCTTCATAAGTTCATTCATCAGGATAACGGCATCTGTCAACTCAAATAATGTGTATTTTTATTTAGAAGGTAGCTATTCAGTCTTGGTGCTGGAGGGAAAAAATATGTAGGCTTGAGTTTCCTTCTACCCCTTTTAACTAATCATCATCTCGACTGAATTGGTCCAGTTCTTCCCAATTCAGAGATGTTCAGTGGCTTTCAGAGCAGTGCCTGACTGCACCACTTTTGCCGTAACACATTCGTACAGGACTTCTACGGAGTAATTTGAATTTACCTTTTTAATTTTTAAATCAATTAATCATACAAGATAGACCTAGTGTTCCTGTAATAGCCCACAAAAAGCGATTCGAGACTGCGTATTTTCTTCATGCGCCAGCGAAGTGGTGTCCTCATATTACAAATTTTGCCTTTTTCAGGTATGGCACAAGAAGTTCGCGTTGCTTTTATGACCGGACACCCCGCGCACGCTTATCCGAATGGTCGAATACTCCGTGTGAAGTAAACGCACCAACCACAAATGAGTATGCGTTTCTTCCGAAGAGAATAACAACCGTTCGATCTTACGTTAACGATTCACGTCACTGCCAAGCGTGCGTCGTACGTAAGTATTTCGGTCCCCTTAAACAAGTTTGAAAGTGAAGGAGGAAAAATTTAGCTATTTGAAAAAAAAAACTGACGTAGGGGCGCTAAATCTGAAAAAAAAAACTGTGAATATTATGGGAAAATATATGTATGCCAAAATCGCCTAATCAGACGCTTATGGTAAACTCACACAAGGTTCGAATGGTCATTTCTTTTTTAATAAAGAGGGAAAATAGACAGCCAGCTAGCTAACGTTAGCTAGCCACAACGGTAACATTAGCTGGCTAGCAAGCCTGTAGTTATCTCAAATGTAAATTGAGAGCCATCAATACATGTCAAGATGTGTTGGTAGTTTACTAAGACAGTCTGTGTTTGCAAGAAATTTGGCGTTAAATCTTGTACCTAATAGTTGTCGATAATTGGCTTAGTTTCATATTATTGGTGATGTGGTTGTTACCTTCAGATGTGACATTGCAAGCTAATGCTAGCTTGCTAGTGTTAGCTAACTGCGTTTCACGTATTATTTGCCTCAGAGACTACACTGGTCTTCTTAGCCAACCCGATCGGCGTTCCCTTTACGGTATTCTGCTATGAAAAGGGACACATTTTGCAATTTACTTTGTTTGCGAAGTTAGAATTAACCAGTAATCCGAATAGGTTAGCTAAAGTCGCTTGCTAAGTGGTAGTTAACGTTAGCGAACTAGCCAGCTTTCTGTGTCACCATAACGCTATTTGTCTCGGCTAGCTATCGTTAGCAAACTATGCTTGATTGCATCTGTGGCATAGTAAATCATTTTATTTAATGTGTGCATCATTAGTTAAGTAATTATTGTTTAGAAACACTGAAAATAGCCAGCAACTCAACCAATGTTTCTTTTACACATTTCGACAGCTGGCTAGAAAAACAAGGTGTTTTAGCAAGCTAACTAGCTAGGGTCGCTAGCTAGAAAGCTGCAGCGTTCAAACGAATATGATACAGTAGGCCGGTGAATCCGCGATCTCTCCCATCCTGGAATCTTAAGGCTGGTGTGGTGTTGTTTACGCAGAATGGCCCCTCGACTGCAGCTTGAGAGAGCCGCCTGGCGCTGGGTCGAGACGGTGAGACCGGAGGATGTCAAAGACGAGCACGTAGAGACCGCATACCGCATCAGAGTCCCGGCGTGCAAGAGGGGAGCATGCAGGTAAAATGCTGACATTTGTTTTGAGACCAATACAGCAAACGAGCTATTTACGGGCTAACGTTACAGCACTGGTTATATATCAATGTCTCAACTGGAAGTAAATGACGCAAAGTTGTAAGCAGCATCAGTAATGTGTGTGTTAGCAGTGCTGTGTCGTGATACGTTTTGCACGATTAGATCTCGTGTCCGCTAAATAGTTGACTGTTGCTGTTGTGTGTTTGGTCATCAGCAAAGCAAATACTGATTTGTCTGACTCGTGTTATGTTGTTAATGTGGTTTGCTGGGTGGAGTGGGCTATATTGACCTGTGTCCTGCGATGTGTAGCTTAAAGAAACGCTGCATTTCGATAACACATGATGTCTGATCATTTACATTTAAAACGTAACTCTGGGAATGCGTATGTAAGTGGCCAGAGTGAGTGAGTGTAATAGTAAAGTAATACAGGTGTTTTTGCCTTCATTCTTCAGGAGGAACTGTAAAGGAAACCCCAACTGTCTCGTTGGCATCGGAGAGCACGTCTGGTTAGGGGAAATTGATGAAAATGCCTTCCACAACATTGATGACCCAAATTCAGAAAGGCGAGACAAGGTACTAAACTGCATTCTCACTTGTGGGTACAGCCTGCCAGTATTACAAAGTTTGTGGTGATTTTGAACTGAAGTGCCACACGGTCACATAACCAAGCAGTTTTGTAAGCGTAAAAGATGTGTTTTCTAAAAGGTGACACGAGATTGAATAAAAAAAAATCCCTCCTCAACACCCTGCGTATATCTAGGCCATGAAAGTATACCATGTTTACTGTAGTCGTATGAGACGGTTGCGCCTGAGAACACGTTGCATTGGAATTTAGTGACAGTTGAGTGCCGGATTAAGAGGATCGCTCCCAGTGACCCCAGTTTCTCTCCTCTGCCCAGAACACGTTTGTCGGTCTTACGAACCTGGGGGCCACATGTTACGTGAACACATTCCTGCAGGTGTGGTTCCACAACCTGGAGCTGCGACAGACGCTGTACCTCTGTCAGAACTCCCGCGCCGAGGAGCACAACATGGACTCAGGTCAGTTTTGCCGCAGACTGCTTCCACACTGATCTGGCGAGGGCTTAAAAGGACATTGCTGTGGACGTGCGTTTGGATGCACTCGTTTGATATTCAGATCTTCTGTGACTCCTAAGATGTAAGATATTTGAATAATCAAATCTTCAATTCCCCCTTCAAGCACTGTATGGAACTCCAGTTCATTTGTGCAAATAATCTCTTGCTTGCAGCAAAGTTAATAATGTCAGTTAATTCACGAAGGGATTCTTCGGCTCTCCATCATGAATATTGATGAGAACGAGTTCTCATTTATGGTTAATTAACCAACGTTCAAATCCTGAGCCAAGTAATCACTGAGTGATGTCACAGTTGAACTTGATTAATACTAATCAAGTATTGATTCTCACCCTTAATGAATGTTTTGCTATAATACCACATAGTTAGACATCTTTGCTGTCATGCAACTTTGGCAGCATGATGCAACTTTGGCACCAGAAGGATCTGATAATGTGGTGGAAAGCGAGTTCAGAGAATTTTCTGCAGTTTGTGCACAGATGTTTTGAGCATTCTGATAGCAGTCTTGAGCAATGTTAGTGCATTGCAGATTGTCAGCAGGCAAAGTTCTTAGACCAAAGAATGTCAACTGTACTAGTCTCATGGTTATGACTCAAGTTCCACCATCTGATTTTTTGCCACATGAACACAGAATAAGCCTGAAGCTGATTTCCGTTCATATTGGACTATGTGACTTTGTTTATTGTAGACTTCATTTGATTTTTTTCCCAAAATGCATTTGGTTGCCCTTGGGTAGTATCTGAGTCTGTAAAAAATGTTTATCTTTAACACAGTTTATTGGACACAGTCGAGCTTGGAAAATCACAGCAGAAATGCCTCAGTGAGAAGTCCGTCTAAGGGAAGATGATACATTTGTTTTAAGGAACAGTACCTGTATACATGTACATGTGATTATAATTTATATGAAATATTTCAGTGTAAATTAATATGGCAGATACCCACATTCATATGAGCTTGACTTTGACCATTTGTCTTCATTAAAATGACAATATTTCTGTTGATAACTTTAGATTGTGCGTAAAATAAGCCCAGAGGGGCTTTTTGTCCCGGCCATGCTTTGTGTCATACTGAGAACTAGTCACATTTGGCATGAATTGAGTTTAAGCATTGACAGAAGTGCTAAGTTAGATGGAATTAATCAAAGGGATATTTCAGTATGAATAATGGGATGCTTTTCGCCCACAGATTATGAACCCCAGACCATATGTGAACACCTGCAGTACCTGTTCGCATTGCTGCAGAACAGCAACAGACGATACATCGACCCCTCCGGTCTAGTGAAGGCACTTGGGCTGGATACAGGACAGCAGCAGGTACAGAGCCTGTTGTCATTCAGTTTAGCAGCTGAACCCACCTTTCCTGCAAGCAATTCACACACCATGAACTGAAGTCACATTTTATACAGTGGAACTTCATAAGGCCTTAAGAATGCGTACCTGAAATCTCCCACCAGAATGGCATTGCTGCCTTACAAAGGATTCAGAAACGACTGCGGTGCTGAGAGCTGACGCTGAGTGAAGCTGTGCATGAAACAAGTCACGCACGTGGAAAATGTCATGTATCACTCTGTTAGCCACCCTAGAAAATAATAGTTTCTCAGAGCTGTTTCATAAAATGGTAATGCCATGCTAATGAAGGCGTTATGTAAGCTTTATGCAGGCTTTGTGCAGTGTTAAATGTAAAATGTGGCAGTATCTCATAATGGCTGAAGCAGTGAGAGTGTGTTCAGAAGCCCACCAGTAATGATGGAAGCCTCAGTAGTTATTTCTTTTTGCTTGTGAACCTGAAACTTGAACTTATTAGTAATGGTAGTAATGTTGGTTTTCTTCAGTCCATTCAAATTCGTACTGTAGTGTGGCATAGTGGTATGAAGCAGGGCTCGTAGCAGAAATGTCACTGGTTTGATTCCCTGTTGGGGCACTGGTGTTGTACCCTTGGGCAAGGTACTTAATCCAGAATTGCTTCAGTAAGAATATAACATGTGAAACTAACATATGTATGTCGCTCAGGATAATAGTGTTTGCTAAATGACAAAAATGTAATGTAAGATAATGTCATTCAGTCAGACTGTCATAATTCTGTTTATAAAGGAGGTTGTCAGTGGCTGCCTGTGCATAAACAAGAGCTTTCCCTCTGTCATCGTGGTGGGAATTCACACCTTTTTTTTCCTCATTTCCTTGTCGCCATCCATTTGGTTCCTGTAGGATGCTCAGGAGTTCTCCAAACTCTTCCTGTCCCTGTTGGAAGACACTCTCTCCAAACAGAAGAACCCTAATCTACACAACGTCATACAGCAGCAGTTCTGTGGGCAGTTTGCATACGTCACTGCGTAAGGCTTTTATCACAGATTTTTTTTTATGTATGGGCCAGATTTTCAGCTTGGTGAATTCCACGTTGAAAATTTTGTCTCTGCCATTGTTGTTGCAAGAAGTGTTCCGATTTGCTAGCTCATTGTGAACATTCTGGAAGGGGTGTGGTCTAAAACATCCCAAGTCAGTGTAAGCATGCAGACAGCACTGGAACCTTTTGTTACTAACTGGAATCTCCTACTTTTTGGATGGAAGGATCGCAGGAGCTGAATATCTGGTCATGATATTATGGTCATGTGTCCTTTATTTTCTTTGTTTGAGTGAAACGTACAGTTTAGATAAGACAGCCATGGCAGTAGAGCACACCGGTGACAAAGCTAGAGATTTGTTTTGATGTTTGTGTATAAGCATTTTAGGCAAGGGGTATTACAAAATCAACTTCAACCATTGAAGTACATAAATGATTACCCTGTTTGGTATCACTGTATCAAGTCTATTAGTGTTTAATACAGTTAATGTATTGTCAGAATCCAGATTCTGAAACCATGCCTGTACCAATCTGGAGAAATAATGTAGGAAAAAATGTTTAGATTATAGCCAAGTTAATTTTATTTCTTGATTTAGAAGATTATGAATTATTCAAGTCTTCCTGCACCTTAAAACAATGTCCCTTAAGTAGAAGGACAGGTGCGTCATTTCAGTGTAAATAATAATATTAAAAAAGGCATAATCTACGCACCATAGTGTCAAGACAAAAAAGGGACATGATCGTCATACTGAAAACCCTTAAAGTCTGTCCCTTTGCTTTTCTTTTGTCTCCTACAACTACCCTTTGCACATGGAGTTTTGCATGTGTCATTTAATAAGTTTTACCTGTGAACCTATTGGTCTTTTACTGCTAAGTGCAGATCCTCCGATTTTGACATTTGGGTCAACCAGTTGATACTATTTTCTTTAATTCTGGGGGAGAACAGAGCCATAAGTCTCCTCTGGAGAAAGGTATTTAAGACTCATCATCTTGAGACAACAAGGTGAGTGTTGGGAGTCGGTCAGGGGACTGATGTAAAAGATGCCCCAATAAAAATTCAGTGATGTTATGGTTTTGTTCCAAAGGATGATAAATCTGCACGTTGCCCACAGCAACGTCCTTGCCCCCTCTTTATTGGTAGGTTTTATAAAGCCAAGTGTCTAGATTGTTGGTGCTTTGATATCAATGCTGGAGCAAGCCCAAAACTGTGTTTTATCGCCTGTTATTTATCTCTGAAGGTTTGCAGAAAAATGTGTATGTGGAATTTATGGGATAGCCTATGTCGAGCTTGATGGAAGTTTTATTTTTTACTAGATTTGGTTTTGTTACAGTAAAGGTTACTTTTTATCAGGGCAGCATTTTTCCCAGTTTTGATTTAAAGATCAGACTTTGGGTGATGTCTTTTGAATTTCAAAAAGACCTTGATTTATCCACCAAACACAACAAAAAGTGGACTAGGCTGACAGTACAGTTTGGTTTAGTGTGTTCCCATAGAGATATTTTGTATCTACTGCTCAAATATCCTAAAAATGTCTACGTTCTGAATTGATTGAATCAGACCAGGGTTAGATGCAAAGAACAATTTGCATGAGAACAAAAAACAATTTACATTGGAGATACAAAAAAGAACAGCCTAAAACACTATTTTAAATAAAGATTGAGAATATAAATTTAAATTTAATTAATAATCGTTGAGACCTAAATAGTTAAGAACTAAAAATAATTTTGATAACGTTAGAACTACTTAGCCTTGGTGAGTCAGCAGATAAATAGTAAGTAGCTAGCTCAGTATATATACACTGCATTTCTGCTGTACAGAAAATGTATTTTCCTAGTCAAAGGAAAAGAAAGAGTATGTTGTTTATAGGTCTGTTTCCCTGTTACTTGTTAAAGAGAAAGAAAGACGGTGCATTATCCTGTAACACCCATGCTGTAATCATTGCCGCTGGCATTTGTTTATCTTTGCTTCTTAAAGACTGTCTCCATAGTTATTATCTCCGTATTATCAAGAAAATATCCTCCCTCAGGATAATCTCCACAGTCCAGCAGTGTATGTTAAGGTATTTACCCTTTGAAGAACCGTGTCTGCCTTCTGTAATCATTCAATCGTTGATGAATGATTTCCCAGGGAAACGTTTTGAGTTTCCACTAAAGGATTAACTAGTAAGATGTTTAATTGTTGACCTCCTCAGATAGGACTTTATTTATTTGTTGGTCTTCTACTTGTCTGAATGTGTCATTCGAGTGTGAGCTCAGTTGCTTTCAGGGCTGTTATGTTGTATATTTGTGCTGTTGATTGGAAGTTGATTGGAGCCACCATCTCCACCAGTGGGGGAAAGCACTGCGATTGGCTCCACTCGGCGAGTCGCTGGTAGCACCACCCATTCTGGGGTGGCCGAAGCGTCACTCTGCCATGGGTTACTGAGCTGTGCGGGCCTCTGTTCCCCCCGTGTGCCACAGGTGTAACCAGTGCGGCCGCGCATCGTCACTGCCGTCCCGCTTCTACGAGCTGGAGCTCAACATCCAGGGACACAAGCAGCTGATGGACTGCGTCACCGAGTTCCTCAAGGTAAACTCGGCGGCAGCCGCGTGGCGCGATCCACTCAGTTCCCCCGCCTCGTGCGCTCAGCCCTTAAGAGCGTTGAAGATGTTGTCTTACTGGGATGTGAGTGCCAGGCGGGATTGCATAACTGTGGAGAGCTTTTTGCCTTTTACGGGCAGAATAAGGAAGACGTTAAACAGCCCAAATACTTTCTTCTCCTTTATCATTCTTAAATCAAGTTAAACCATGTTTGAAGCCTTGTTTTTTTTCTGATCTTCTGAAATACTTACATGATTCTAGTGCTTGACATGATCATCAGACAAAGCACTTGTGTACAAATCAAGGATCTTCAAAGTCAGTGTTAGGAGCACAGCACCTGACCATACAGGCTGGTTAGGTGTGTGTATGTCTATATATGTGGGCGTATATGCATATGCATGTGCCTGCCTGGCTCATTTCAAACCCCCCCCCCCCCCAGGAGGAGAAGCTGGAGGGGGATAACCGGTACTTCTGCGAGAGCTGCCAGAGCAAGCAGAACGCCACCCGCCGGATCAAGCTGAAGAGCCTGCCCCGCACCCTCAACCTGCAGCTCATGCGTTTTGTCTTTGACAGGTGAGAGACGTCCTCGTGTTCGCATAACGTGCAACCTCATCCAGAGCGGCACTCAAGGCCGTCGCCACTAAATAGCTCGAAGAACGCAGCCCAAGGTTGTAGCACTGTCAGCAGTAGTGATAGCGTTCACTTAAATGAATGCTAACATGGCTTTTTGTTTGTGTTCTCTGTTGGTCAGACAAACGGGCCACAAGAAGAAGCTGAACACGTTCATCAGCTTCCCGGAGGTCCTGGACATGGGCCCCTTTTTGGAGCGGAACGGTAACTCCCACCCCTGACATTGTGCTTCCTCATGTTTCTGTCAGTCCGGCCATTCCGAGCTTTCCCACAGTTTTTCCTGTCAGACGGTATCTTTAGCTTGTAGCGGGTTAGCGAGGCTCAGGCCGTGAGCGGGGTACTGGCGCCCCGGTGCGGCAGATCCGGTGACTCAGTGTTCTGTGCCCTCGCAGAGGAGAAGTGTGTTTACGAGCTGAACGCGGTGCTGATCCACCGCGGCATCAGCGCCTACTCCGGCCACTACATCGCCCACGTGCGCGACGCCCGCACCAGCGACTGGTACAAGTTCAACGACGAGGAGATCGAGAAGATGGAGGGCAAGAAGCTGCAGCTAGGAATAGAGGAGGACATTGGTAAGTCTAGAGAACAGCTCTGCTGTTTTGCATATAACAGTATATGCTGTTATATGCAGTACCATATACTAGTATATGCCATTGTGTAGAGCACCATAAACCAGTACACTTGTTTTCGTTTTCCATCCTGCCACATGTCTCACAGCACTTTCTAGCAGTGTACACGCCAGCCCTTTGCAGTTGTGAAAACAGTGTCTTCAAACAATAGATTATAATTTTAAAACTATTTACTTTGACATGTTCTCATGTAATAAGTGATCTTGTTTCTTTACTGTTACCACAGTGACTTACCCTGCTTTGTTATTCTGGCTCTAGCTGAGACAGTCAAGTCCCAGACGCGCAAGCCCAAGTGCAGCAAAGGGTACCACTGCTCACGGAACGCTTACATGCTGGTGTACAAGAGACAGGCTGAAGAGGGGGGGGATCAGGAGGCGGTGAACATTGAGGTACCAGGTGAGAGCTCCTTTCGGGAGGGAACAGGGGCAGTTAAAGGCACCCACCATGGTTCACTGACAGAATAATAGGAAAGCACTGGAGGTTGGACATACAAAGCATAAAACCGTTATAAGGTCAGTCAGTCTCGAGGTGATTTGTATGTCCGTGTCCAGCTAAATGCATTCATATGGGATAATATTCAAATGTAAGAGTGTGTGTAAAATTATATGGTACATATACAGGTACATAATGTATAAAATTATGTATATATTAATCTTTTATTTTGTCACTGGAGAAGGTTCAATTTGATCATTCTTGTTAGATTTTTTGGAGAGTAGTTATAGTTGCCAACTGTCAGCACAGTCATATAAACTGACATATTAAAGTACTTCAGAAACCCACCCTGCAAGGTCCCATGGCTCTGGCCTGGACCCACAGCGTGTCCTTGGCGTGTCTGATTCCCGTCCTCCGTGTTCTGTCTGTCTGATCTCGTTTTTGCCTAGCCTTCCTACAGAGGCTGGTGGAGAGGGACAACAGGAAGTTTGAGGAGTGGTGCATGGAAATGGCAGACATGCGGAAACAGAGCGTAGACAAGGGCAAAGCCAAGCACGAAGAGGTGAAGGAGCTCTACGAATTGTTACCCGCAGCAGACGGTCTGTAAAAACATTCCCGTTCAGTATCAAAAATAAATAAATGTATCATTACACAAGTACACCATAGGGAGCTTCCCTTTGTCCTCAGTGACACAGCTGCGCCATTGCTAATGAAAAGTTTCAGATACAGTTGATGCCATTTCCTCTCTTTCCCTCACTCTGTGGTGTGCATTCACATGTGAGGAGCTTTCTCCTAGGGCATGTTGTGGTTGTGTCATTGAAGACAAGGAAACGTGTACAAAACTTGCTCTGTCTTTTTATAGATATGTGTTCTGTAAACATTGATGTTAAAGAGCACACTTAACCCCTATTGTATGGGAATATCTCCCCCTTGAGTCACAGAGAATACTTTTATATTGTGTTTTAATATTTACCACTCTTTAATGCATCGAGTTGATGTTGTGTGTCTGTAGCAGTTGCATCAGTTGGGCTGTAGGTGGCGCACGTACTCCAATCGTGCGGTCATGCCTCGCTTCCTCCTCTTTTGTAGACCAGCCCTTCGAGTTTGTCCCGCTGGAGTGGCTGAAGAAGTGGCTGGATGACTCCACCGTCACTAAGTCCATCGACAACTCCAAGTTCCTGTGCTCCCACGGGAAGCTGCACCCAGACAGAATCGGGGACGTGAAGCGCATCTCCCTGAAGGCCGCCGAGCACTTCTTCAACCGCTACGGAGGGAGCCCCCGATTAGATCGTAAGAGCTCCATCATCACGGGACACAACACAGACTCCCCACGAGATAAGCTCTCACAGTGCAATATCAGTGCCTCCTAATCAGCTTTTGAAAATAGGTGTTAACAATCTCACAATGATCTTGTTCTGCTCTTAATGATCTCACAATGATCTTGTACTGTTCTGCCAACAACAGCTATAAGTTGCTAAGAGGTCAGCAGCTAGGCAAACTCATGCACAGTAGCAGTCTGCGTGGCTCTGCATATGTTGTGGTTCATATTTTCCAGTGTTTCCTACGTTGCTTTGTGGGTGTTTTTCAGAGCAATGTACGTTGGTAGCCAGGACAGGCTTTGTGGCATGACTGCTTTGTGGTTATGCTCCACATCCAGGGTCCTCTCTGTGCCTGGAGTGCGTGGTACAGCGATGCCGGGTACTGCGGCTCAAGAACCAGCTAAACGAAGACTACAAAGAAGTGTCCAACCTTGTGAAAACCCCACTCAAAAGGTGCTCCCAGCTCTTTTTTTTAACTGTGTGAATAAGCAGGTCTTCAACTCATGTCTTTATAAGGCTACAGAACATCATTTAAAGTCCAGATACATGCAGAAGTTCAAACGTTGAGAATTCACCAGGCCACTGTGGTTGTGGGTAATTTCTCGGGCCCGGCTGTGTTGTAGTAACGAGGGCTTCTGGATTGGGAAAGCCTCCTTGCGGAGCTGGAGACAGCTGGCCCTGGAACAGCTCGAGGAAGACGAGGAGGAGACCAAGCACACCAACGGGAAGGCCAATGGGGAAGGACCGGACATTTCCGCAGGGAAAGGTTTGCTGCTTTCCGAAGGGCACCACATCACTTCACAGTTAACAGTCAGGTTTGCGTATGGTTACTGTGCAAGTCTAATTACAGCTGTCAAAATGTTCTTATTCAAGATTCATGTCTAACTGACTTTATGTCGAATAACTGAAACTCCATGAAGCATTTTGTGAGATAGTGATTGTCTGAGTGGATCATAAAAATTAATAGACAATAGAAGAGAAAACTTTAAGGAGCTTTGCCAGTGGACTGAAAGCAGTAATGTTTTTTGTTTTGACTTGCAAAGCAGATACAGGCGTTTGTGAGGGAAAAGAGGAGGGAGATGAAGAAGACATGAAGACTTTCAACGAGGATATTCTCTGTCCTCACGGTGCGTACCTGTGTCTATATAACCTTTACAGTGAATACCCATATATGACTAAAAAGAAGTAAAATAATTTATCACCTGTTTTCCTTTCTGCATAAATAAGCTAGTCATTATTCACACAGAAAGAAAGACTGGATTTTCACACATGGTTTTCGCACGGGAATCGTTTGAATGCGTGGTCTCAGAGGCAGCCGCGGCTCGTCCAAATAGCCGATGAGAAGGGAACGCTCCCAAGAGCTGGTCTCGTTTCGTCTCCCTCCAGGAGGCCTGAGCATATCAGAGAGCGAGAGGAAGCTGATTTCCACTGAGGTGTGGAGCAGGCTGCGGGTGTACTTCCCCAAGGCCCCCGAGTTCACCCACCACCAGGACCCCTGCCAGCAGTGCATGGTGAGTGAGCCCCCCCGCAGAGCAGGAAGACGTGCAGCACTGAGTGCGCTGAAGCTTCACCGAGCCCGACACAACCCCCGCAGTCTGGGCCTTAGGCTTGGATGTGAAATGTCAAATTATCGCTCTTCACTTACGTAGATATATAATACGTTTCCCCTAAATTGTGCACCACAATTTTAGATCTTTTTGAATGTTTTCATATTTGTGAGTTGCATGTATTTGCTTTCATTCGTTCAAAGTAAGACTGTGTATTTTTCCTGTTTTATTCATCTTTGCAAATCTTTGTACTTTGCTATCCATTTTTTTAAATTCACATAGAATGCCCCGACTCGGTTTTATCGTTAACTAGGATTTATAGTTGATTATTTGCTCTTTCCAATGTGAATGTGCTTGTGCACTAGTGTTCGGAAAAAACATCTTGCAGCTGTTAAACAGGCAGTACAGTTGCTTCCGAGTGGTACAATATTCTGAGATGCAAGCCAGGAATAGCCTCCAAGGAGTGCAGTGTTAGAATTTAGACTTAAATGGAGTGGTACAGCAGGTAAAGCATTTGCAGAACTATGTTAATGTGTTTTACACAAGAAATCTGCAGATTTGTTTCACAGCTTGTTTGTGGCTGCCATGTTTTATGATTCTGCATTTCTTTATTAGACCAACACAAACAGAATGATACACGTGTAATTCAGGCGCAGAATTTTCCAGAATTTTTCAGAATGGTCTCTGTGAAACAGGTATAAAAGCTGTAACACTGTTCTCCTCCGGTTGTGTGTAAATGTGTATCCTCAGAGGCTGGACCAGGAGGGTAAAGAGAACGAGGCGCTGAATAGGATGATGGCCAGCGAACAGAAGACGTCCCTCCTCAACCTCTTCCAGGAGAAGAACCGGCCGACTCTACAGAAGTGGCCGCAGGTAACCCGCCGCAGCTCGGTCTGAGAGCGCCAACGCCATGGCAAACACGCAGTAACGGCAGAGCCCCTCCCGGGGCCGCAAACACGTGCTCCGAGATCAACGTACCTGTCTGCTCTGTGCATGCTACTGCTAATGTCTTTGTTTGTCATTTTCTTCTCTTAGGACACGGACATCCTGTATATAGTCTCCCTGTTTTTTGTTGAAGAGTGGAAGAAGTTTATCAGGTGAAGTAATGCTGTGCTTTACTCACACGTACAATATTGTTTGCTTTTTTTTGTTGTCTCTTTTTTGCACCAAGTGAAATGGTACAAGTCAAGGTGTGTTTGTTTTGAAGTTGTCTCTCAAAGGAAGCAGTCCATATCAGTCTGTTCTTACCCATTGCATATGAGCTCATTCATGCTTTTTGTGTAATACTGGAGCCATTCTCAGAGTGGCATTCACTCAGAATCATACCCGCTAAGCTGTTCCAACTAGCTGCGGGTAAGAGCACCCATCAAACAGACACTGCCTATAACATTACGAAAAACACAGATTCCGTCTGACTCGCGTGGGCCGAATGAATCCCCGTCACGGCTCCTTGTGACAACGCTGATCGCCGTTGTCCCTGCATTTCAGGCGGCCAGCGAAGAGCAACCCGGTGTCCAGCGTGGCGAACAGCGTCCTTCTGTGTCCACACGGCGGCTTCATGTTCACGTACGACTCCATGGTCAAGGGGGATGCGCAACAGTGAGTGTAGTCTCTCCTCTAGGCCGCAAGAGAACCCCCTCGCACCTCCAACACCCGCTTTGCTGTCACAACAAGCAGCATAGAATGCCAGTTGTAGGATGTGAATATTTTGGGTAAAAGAATTAAACCAAAAAGCGATGGTGTCAAATCATGAATTTGGATTGAATTCCTTCCACCCGTAGCCCTCATGCAGTCTGTTTTTCCTTTGCACAGTATAGCTCTGCTCTGGCCAAGCGAATGGGAGGTGATCAGCAGACTGTTCCTGGTGGATCAACCCATCTCCATATGCAGAATTAGTGAAAAAACGCAGAACGACACTGTGAACGTAGAGTACCGAACTCAGCCAGGTAAGTTAGGGGGGACACAGAGTACTGAACTCAGCCAAATGACTGGGGATGTTACATGCGGAAGCAGACTGCTTGCAGTATTGCATCATTGTGTATCTGTGTGCTTAAAGGGGAAAAGGAATAAAATAAAATGAGAGTTTGATATGTATTGATGGTTAGGGAATAGGAATTTAAAATAATTGACTGTCGACATTTGGAAAACGGGGAATAACTTGAGAGGGACACGATAAGATCTGTGAGTTGAGGGTTGAAGTTACATAAACCCTTCTTTACATCAGCTTTATCAGAGTATAGCTTTGAAACTAGATTAGATGAAGTGGAATGAGTATAATTATCTTTGTTATTCAGGGTTATGTTGTAGTGATCGGGGGCTTATGTTTGAATATGCATTCCGTTAGTACAGTTGAGGAGTGAGCAGAGAGATAATGTAAGTACAGCAGAGAGCAAATCTTCGTTAAGTGGGTAGAGGGTAGAGGGTGGAGGCAGGCTGTTGCGTGATGATGAGTAGAGTGTGGCTGCTTTCAGAGCTGTGCCTCGACTGCAGAGAGGGCCTGATCTTCCAGCAGCAGAGAGACATGCGAGAATACGCACAGGCCACCGTCTACATCCGCAAGGTGGTCGAAAACAAGAAGGTGAGGCTGGCACACGGACGTGGACATGCACGTCGGGGCCAAGCACAGCTCTCTAATCTGCCTGCCTCTCCCTCTCCTTCCTCTCTGCCCTCTCGTCTCTCTCCCCCTCTCCCTTTCCCTCTCTTCTCCTGCTGCTGTTCTTTTTCTCTCTTTCCTTCCACTCGTGTCTGTCATCTTACCACTCCCTCTCTCCGTTCCCTCTGTCCTGCCTCCTCTCTGTCTCTCTCCCCCATCACATTCTCTCTGCTTCCCCCTCTTCCTCCCCGGCCCTCTCTCCTCCCTCTCCCTCCCGCTCCGTCTGTCTCCGCAGATAATAAAGGACTCTGCCCCGGAGCTCACCATGAGCGGCTCAGAGGCAGAGGATGAGAGGGAGGAGCACAAAGGAGAGGGGGAGAACGACCCTGACTTCAGCCAGGTGAGTCCTCACATCCCAGAGCTAGCAAACATCCGCAGAGGTCCATTTGCTGTGCTTCAGTCCAAAGAGGCACAGGTCAGGTATCAGAATGTGTCACACCTACACTATATGGACAAAAGTATTTGGCCACACCTGTTTTTCAGGGTTCTCCAGTGAAGGGCAATCTTAAAGCTTCAGCATACCAAGACATTTTGGACAATGCTATGCCTCATAAATGCTCTACAGAATGAATGGGCACAAATTCCCACAGAAACACTCCAAAATCTTGTGGAAAGCCTTCCAAGAAGAGTGGAAGCTGTTGTAGCTGCAAAAGGGGACCAACTCCATATTAAAGTATATGTATTTGAATACAATGTCATTACAGTCCCTGTTGGTGTAATGGTCAGGCGTCCGAATACTTTCGTCCATATCGTGTATAAAAGGGTATGGCCCCCTTTCTCCTTGCATCCATGCCTGTTTGTAAACTTGATAATTTTAGGCTGCCTGTTTTTAAAATGTGTTGTAAATTATATATAAGTATATTATACATTATGTATATACAGTACCAGTCAAAAGTTTGGACATACCTACTCATAGAAGGGTTGTCCATTATTTTTACTGTTTTCCACATTTTAGAATAATAGTAAAGACATCAAAACTATGACATAACACAGATTATGCAGTGGCCAAAAAAGTGTTATTCATACACTGTATACTGTATGCAAGGCCATCACTTTCATGTTATCAGTTGTGTTTAAAATGAGTTGGTAAAATGCAGCATGAATCTTAACACAGTGGTAGCTGCCAGCAGTTTCAGTGACAGTGCGCTGCTGTTCCCCCATCCAGTCAGAGGATGGTGCCAAGCGTCAGAAGCTGAACGACTCCAGCAGCTGTCCCGGCGTCGCCTCGGGAGCCTTGGCCGGGCCGCACAAGGCGGGCATCCGGAGGAGCACGCGGCACCGCAAGCTGCGAGGGGAGAAGGCGCTCATCGTCTCCGCCAATCAGACGCTCAAAGAGCTCAAGATCCAGGTGCGCCGTCAGTTTCCTGCGTTTCAGTCAGCATCCGCCTGCCGCCTGGGAGCGCGTCCCAGAACGGCCTTCAGGAGCCTGTTCAGTTACCAAGCTCCTATTGGATTGGATTTGTCTTGCTGAAGTGAGCATGCAGACATGATCAGACCTGATCTGAATTGTAGTTGTGGGGCAGTGTGCACAGACGTCAGAAGTTGGCGACGCCTTTGAGAATGGCAGATGAGAAGAGGTGTGTTCTCCAATCACAGAACAGAGTACGGAGTACATTCGTAGGATCCTTTTTATTTATTAGTGTGGGACTTCTGCAGCATCTCTGTGTGTTACTTTTCAGATCATGCACGCCTTCTCCGTCGCTCCTTTTGACCAGAACCTGTCCATAGATGGACGGTGTTTGACGGACGACTCAGCCACCTTGGGCAGCCTTGGGGTCATCCCGGAGAGCGTCATCTGTTTAAAGGTACAGGTGTCAATCACCCGGCACACCATGTTAAGTCGTCAGTTGTTTGTTACCATAAGCGCTTATGAAACCTCTGGATGTGCCATCTCTGTTTGACAGGCTGACGAACCCATAGCAGATTATGCAGCGATGGACGATGTATACCAGGGTAAATTGACTTAATACAAATACATTTTTAGATATACGTAATGTAAAGATAGTATTTGAAGTAATTACCTCAGTACTTAAGTTTGCATGAGAACACAAGGAAACCTAATTTACTGGAGAAGGTCAATAATTACCTATGTGATTTGAGTTCCATAAAATGACAGCCTAACTCACTACATCTTGCTGTCAGCAGAACACAATATTGGACATTTGGTTCTTTGCTTGTCCTTCAGTGGAGCAATTCATGATCACAGTCTTCGTGTTTAGTTCTAGCTTATACGTATCAGTTGTGATGTAACATACAACAGGGTTTCGTAACCCTGTAAACTGCTTTTTTTGAATTAAAGTGTCTGCTTGTAAGATTAGCTAGATGGGAATGATGTGACTTGTGATTTTAACTGCAGTCTTTATCAATTTCCCATCTTCTTCCCTCATCTTCTCCAGTCTGTATGCCTGAAGAGGGATTTAAAGGTAAGTTTGTAGTTTTCTTACCTTTGTTATCTTTGACAGACAGGTAGCAATAGATTTTTAGAATTTTTATACATAATTGAAATATTAGTGGATTAAAAAGCAGCCAGCCTAGAAATATTATAGTCGGTGATAATATTTAAACATTTCTATACAATCCTTTCACTTGTACCTTATGTTAGATTCCAATAACCCGGGTCAGCACCTTATCTAGTGTCATTACTCAAATTCAGAGCTAGGGCTATGTCCCAGTGCATGTTTCCTCTGGGCTTAATAAGGCCATGACTGAGAACAGCTCCGCTTTATAAGCCTCACTGCCATCCTTCCTTCTGCCTCCAGGCCCACAGGGGGCAGCAACGGTGTACATGGGCAATTGACTATGTTTAACGGAATCACAAAGCTTGGTCACCATATTTTTTCAGCCAGTAGCGAGTTAGGCATCCTCACCAGCAACATTTTAAGCAGTCTTGCAAGTGGAATCCAGGCTCAGTTCTCAATACAACATTTTATAGCATTCCAGATTGGCAGAATGTTGTCTTTTTTTTAAAATTAATTCTTCTGTCATTTTGCAGGCACTGGGCTTCTTGGACACTGAAGAAAACATTTCACCTTGATGGAAGATGGCAATACCAGACCAAAAAAAGCTTGATGTAGTTGAAGATGGCAGCTGGCGGGGGAAAAAAATAAAGTGCTTTGGTTTATTTTTTGTTTTGTGACTGTATTTTGCGATTCCTCTCTGAACGTTTTGGTTTTTTTTTACGTTTCGCTCGCTTTTAATATTTAAAGACGTTGATGCATTCTATAAAACTTTCTGGGTTTCCATCACCATGGTGGCTACTGTGTGTACAGAGACAGGTTAGGCTGTTCTTCCGGTGGAAGCACACTGTGCTGTAGGCGGCTGCAGTTGTCACGCCTGAGAAATTAAAAAGTACCGTCTTACATGGGTTGTTGAAAAAACTTTTGTGTTAAAACAGACAAGAGAAATGTTTGGTTCTACTGAAGCTTGTCACATTACTAATATATTGTCAAAATATGTTTAAGAATGCATGAGCAACTTTTAAATATTGAAAATTATAACTATTCTCGGGATTAAGTACCTCAGCAACGAAATAATAACTCACCTCGCGACATTTAGGAACATCCACAGACGAGGGGAAAAGAAAGACATTCAGTTTGCCTTTAATTTCTTTAAAACATTGCAAACATAGCATAGGTGTGCACTGCAGTCTGTAATAGGATTCAGGCATTTACGTGAACCGTTCCTTTCTGTACGTTCTTTCATATGGGCAATAAAGTTTTTGTTTTCTTCTATTTTAAATGTAGACTTTTTGTATTCTTCTCTCTGCTTTGTTCTGAGAAAGCTGCCAGTGTGGATGTGACCTCGCTGGAGCCACGGAAGACAGACATTTGTGCAACTTGAACTGTATTTATCCTCGAACTGTAAATGGTACATATGCAGAAACTATACAGCATGCTACAGATGTACCCAGGAAGCTGAAATGTATATATTCCAGGGTCATGTGGTTTGACAGTCATATTGTGCATGATGGGAGTGTTTCATTTTTGTACACACTTAGGGCTCCTCTTAAGTTTTTATAAGTTTTCTAGTACAGTAGTTGTTTCAGCCTCCTCGAGACAATACAGCAGCTGTACTTAGATTTCACCCCTTATACAACCATTTTGATGACTAAGTGTAAGTGTTATTTTTCCTCCAACTCAATGAAATCAGTTTTGGATAAGATTTTTTTTTTGGGGGGGTGTTTGCGCTCTTGAAGTGACAGGTATTTTTATTACTCAGTGCGGTGGATAGACTTTTTCAGTCCAGATTCACAAGATGAAATGCCAGCATGCTGACCATGCTGTAGTACTGTTGATCAGGGTACTCAATTTTTCAGAAATAGATGTGTCCTATTGTTTGTTAATTTTGGTATTATCCAAGCATATCATAAAATCACCATGAATGACAGAAGTAGTTCAATTTTACATTTAAATAACCTTGCAGTGTAACAACCTGTTTTTTCATGGTTCTCACTTGAAGCAGAGCCATATTCCTCTGCAATCCAGTCTCAATTCATCCTCAGTTACAAAATTAAGCGGTCATTGTCATGCAGAAAGAAAAAAAAACTACACTGAGCATAATGTAGTTGGCAAGAAGCATAGCGATGCATCGCAGCTTTAGGGCTGAAGACATGCAGCAAAGACTTCAGTATTTTACATTGTAACCAGTCATGTCCCACTCCTGACCTTGTTTTTACTTTGAGACTGTACAATTGCAGTGAGACTCCTGCTTCAGGCATTTAAGTCGAAGGGAGCTAAATTGTTGCATATACTTGATTGCACCAGAAATATGTATGGTGCCTTGAGTTGTTAGATGCCCTCAACATTTTAAAATATTTTTTTTTTCTTTCATGAAAGCTCAAAATGTCATTCAGCATAATAATGTGCCGGGGAGGGTGTATCTAAATCAACAGCTCCAGTCATTTCTGGACTAAAACTTTATGACATAAGAAATTACATACCCATTGTTCTTTTGGTAAGAAACAACATGACCATTTCCAATTATTGGTGGAACTCCCCCCTTAATTGCAGAAAGAGAAAGTACATTTTTACATTTTTTTAGGGTGTAATGCCATCTATGGGGCTTATTGTGTAAGTGCTGACCTGGATTATATGTAAACAATGCCATGTGCTCTTTACCCCTCCTGCAGGCCTGTGGTCAGATGGGCCATGTTTGTGCAATAGAGGCAATAAAGTATGGCCTGCTACAGTGTATCTGTACACTGAATAGCCTCTGTACATCAACAGCCCCTCCGAACTGCAATGGCCCTCAATGTGCTCTCAACATTGCATGTCTGGACGTCGGGCACCTGGGAATCTACGAACTATGCCCTGCAAAAAGGTGGTTGATAATGGCTAGATAATTACACTTTCAAATTATTACAACTGAGTACAGCACATCATTTATAGTATTGGTATGAAAGGGTCTTTTGAAAAAAACCTTTCAAAAATATCAGTGCCTCCAATATTGGTTTGTATTTCAGGTTTCAGCTGTAAGATTTAATTGATCACAAATATTCTGCTTGTCACAAACTAATCCACCTTCACACTGTATTGTCACAAAGTTGTCTGAGTGACACCCCATTGTCTCCCTGAATCATACATACCCATACCGTACATACCCTCAGTTGCTTTTTTTCCCCTTGATAAATTATTCAAATATTTCATTTTTGTATGGCTGTTTTCTTTAGTAATAGCAGCGTGGGTCAGTTTTCCTGACTCAATCAGATGTTCTGTATTTCCTCCTATAGCACGACTAGATGTCTGCTATAGAACAGGTAATAGCAAAAGCATGCAGAAGTGGGTCGTCATTTCCGGTGGAATGTCACAGCCAATATTCAATTTTGGCTTTAAAAGACGGATGAGCTGACAGGAGCACACCCATACCCCCGTGGACTACATAGCTGGGCGGATTATATTGCCTAATTTTAATACTGGAGGAGGGCATAAATGTTGACAAAATAAATTTTAAAAAATTGTTTTGAACCAAGTAAAACAAGACCTAGCCATTCATATTTGCAAACCAAAACTTCATTTTCCTGCAGGTAGGTGATGTAATTAAGTTGTAGTTGTATTTGCTGAATATGCTCTTCTGCTTGTATAATTGGTGTGTTTTTTTTTTTCCAATTCTTATAAACGATACCTTGGTAGCTTTTATAGTTACACGACAGGTTGCAAGTTTGTGACGATCCTGTTGCAAGGTTTGATAGAAATGGTGGGTGGAATGGGAGGACTGTCATTGGTCCATCTACGATGTAATTTATTTGATATGAATGCGTGGTGCAAAACCGTCATTATGATTAATTTAAACATTTAAAAATGTATAAACAATGCTTTGTTTCTGACAAAACTTTTTACAAGCCGTGCTGACTGAAAGCTAATCATAGTTACCGCAGATAACCTTTGTGTGACGATTCGCTGATATTTCGTCAAATGTCCTTTAATGTTTGAAACCACGTAACCACGTTACTTGATAATGGTTCTCCCTCGCAGCTAAACCTCGCACTATCATCTGTCATCTTACATTTTGTACTACACCGTACAGTATTTTGAAACACAGTCACGAAATGTATCAAAGTCAAGTCTTAAAGACTTTTTTATGTATAATTCCGAAAGCTTTATCATGACCCTAGTTTAACGGTACAAGTTCAGGTACAGGTTTATTGGTCCTGTGTTCTCCATGGCCCGCTAACGTAGGGAGTGCATAATAAGCTGCATATACGGTTAAAACCGTAATACGAAAGTACACGCCATGTGTAAAAGGAACATTTGATCACAGTTAACGCAATCAAAATCACGCACTTTGTCAATGATATGTGTAATACATCTATTATCCATATGCTAACATTATTAAATAAACCACCTACATTACCACTGTCTAGCCAAATAATTGTGTAAAACACAGCAGTCAGCAGAAATAAAATAGGAGCACAGTCAAGAAATAAAATAATGATGTCATTAAGTCAAATTAATATGATAAACTTAGTCTATTCAAAATTTTATTATTTATCCTTTTCAGTTGCTGTTCCAGAGCCACTCAGAGACGACAATGATTTTAATGGCCCCTCTGTATGGTATGTATTTTTTTTTATTATTGATTTCCCCAATTTTGCTAAATGTGTCTTGTAACTTAAAAACCAAGGTGTGCATCAGGTTTTTCAGGTTTTAAGGTGTCAGGTTTAGTTAATGGCTCTTAATGACTCTTCAGGCAGCTGGCAGTGCAACTATAATTTCTGAAATTCTATTCTTATTAGCATACGTTCAGGGGGCATTGTAAACAAACTTGTCAGTTTTTTCCATAACATTTTATAATTGCATTTAAGAAGAAAATAGTTATATCTTACACTGATTTTGAGATGTACAAGGAAAGACTGCAGAAATTTGGTGCCCGATCATTTTCTGACATTAATCAGATATTTGAAGCATGTTTAGTAACACACAATGCAGTATTTATTGTACTGTAATGTGTATTATCAAAACTTTCATCACGAAATGCTGGTATAATATTTCACATGCTCTATGTACCACATCACAATCCAGTTATGCAGGTGTTAATATTTTATATATTTGTATATTTCTCAAACATTGAAACACCCCTCCAGGCAAAGTGTTTGGTCAGACTATAGACTGTCATTTTGAATTTGTTTTAAATTCACATATCATACAGTGATAAATAATACTAGAGAAATCATTACTCATAACTGTGTGTTAACTTCAAGAGTGAGCTTCTGCTAGCCCACATCAATATTCCCACATTATCATTATGGCCAAAGAGAATTTTTTCGCCTCATGCCAAGATCAACATTCTGCCGTGTGTATTTAGATAAATATGAAGACCGACATTCATGCTGCATGAGAGTCATCGTTTTGTTGCCATAATAAATCGATTGCAATGGCAAATGAAATGGAAGAAAATGTTTGACATTGTTTTTGTCTCTGACATCATTGCATTAAGATCACATTGTGCATTTATTTTGGTTTATCTGTGTTGTTTATTGACATAGTAAAAGTGAAGGCTTATCCTGCTTGTCTTGTTAGTGAAACAAACAGCTCAGGACACATGTAGAGGGATCCTGTTATGTCTCATGTCTCAGTTATGTCTCCCACTGCTCCCAGGCTTTTACCAACACACCAAGAGGCTGCTCCTGGGCAAGAGGACCAGCCAGGTCCAGCTCAGGGAGTTTGCCCGCAAAAATGTGGCCAATTCCCTGTCTATAGCCAACATGGTGGCAGGAATGGCCTCAATCCTCTGTAGCCTGAATGGGTGAGTGGGGATGTTGCTCTCTCCTCAGACTGTCTTTCAGGTTTGGTTGAAGCTGTTCAGCCTAGCCGCAAAACCACTTTATTAAATCACAATGGGTTTTTACTATGAACGCATATTTTATAATTAGTGCATATTTGCACAACATTTTGCACCTGCCAAATTTTAAAAAATGGAAGAGCATAAATTTGTAACTCAGATTTAAAGACAAAATGCAATGCAATAATTTTCCACTTTGTTGAAATACATTAATGGTAATTGGTTTAGAGTAATTACAAGGAAAAAGAGTATTACTTCACAAAATGTCAAGCAAATTTTAAATAGCAAATTCGTCTGAAAAGAAATTCAGAACACCATTAACCAGTCAGCTGTGTATGATT
The DNA here is from genome assembly GCF_013368585.1 of Megalops cyprinoides. Classification (NCBI taxonomy): domain Eukaryota; kingdom Metazoa; phylum Chordata; class Actinopteri; order Elopiformes; family Megalopidae; genus Megalops; species Megalops cyprinoides. The sequence continues at coordinate 10,733,466 of NC_050588.1, read as the reverse complement.
GCAAGAGCATCTAAAAGTTTAATCAAAAACTAAAAACAGCCACAAGTAATTGTTTTCTTGTTTTAAGAACACATAATTAACAGGATACCAGCAACTGACAGCATGAGTTACACTGAGAATCTGAGGGGAAATGAAGTCACTGTGAACCCTACTGGTACTTTCTCTGTGTTTCTTTGTTTTGCATGGTCATGCTCCCATGTTTTTTTTTCCTCTCTTTTTTCGTGCATTTCATTCTCAAGCTGCCAGTATGCTGCCTGCTGGCTGGTTCTGATTGGTTACCTGCTGGACCTAGCAGACGGAGCAGTAGCTAGGCGACTGGATGCCTGCTCAGCACTGGGTGAGTGGATCGTGTCAGATAGGCCAGTCGGAAGGGTGTCTCCAAATGCTAGCCACAATCAACAAAGGACAGATGCCATTGTCGTGTTGATTTTGAGATCAAAAACAATCTCAGGATGCTGCTGTAGGATGACAGCTGTAGAATGACATAGGTAGATGTTACAATAGTAACTATAGTGTAAAATGCATATGATTGGACCTAGAAAGTATTTTCAAGTTTCCTTTTAACAAATTAAACCCAGGTCATGTTTGATTAATGGTTTGGGGATACCAAAAACATTCTAAGTGGATATCCCAGACAAGGCTAGTAGATAAATGTTCAAGACACCCAGTAAGGTATACATGCTATGTCCAGTGGTACAAGTAAAGTCAAGTATTAGTACCACATATATCCAGTGCTATCAGTAGGGTCATGTGTTTTCCAGGGAAAATGAAGCAACAGTGAAGGTAACTCTGCCTTCTTTAGCCAATTGCCAGAGACGCAAAGCTGATGGAGATAGATTGGGTTTGCGGTCCATTTTGAAATCAATATGGGTTAGGTGAAACGCAAATTCACATGCAGACTGTAACTACCATTCAGCCTCTGCATGATTAGAGACCAATCTCTGGCAACCGTTGGTAGGTGTGGCCATGTCGCGCCATCTGCCGAGTGTCAATTTGCGCGTGACTTCACACTCAGGTGTTTTTCACCTCCTCTGTCAACGGCACAAGGGGAACACTTTCCGATCGGCCCACCTGATCCCAGGGGGATTACGCCCCAATTGTGTGTGTAATCCCACCGCTTGCAGAGCCCCGCATTCCTGAAATCGCTGAAATCTTTGACCCCGAGTTACGGAATTCAGTTCCTGTGTCCAGGCCCGGATCAGAATTTGCCCGCGTTCGTATCTTGACAAAATATGCCACCCCACAGTGGGACAGTGAGGTCCTGGCATGAGGAATGTTGTTTACAGAGGGACGACGAACCGGTTGGCCTGATACAGAAATTCGCTTGCGTGTCTACAAAGCGAGCAAAGCGGGCCCTGCTTTACTGCATAAATGGCAAGGCTGCCTAATGTTGGTCCTGGAGCTCAACACCCTGCCACTCTCTAAATCACTAAAAATCTCACAATTAGGAGAGGAGGAACTACAATGACTCAACAAAGGCAGGGACCAGTGAAATTAAGAGCAGAACCGTTTGGACTGGGGACCTCCAGTAACAGCACTGGCCACACCTCCACTACTATGAGACAACATCATCAGGCAGAGCATACCTGATCTGAGATGGTGGGAAAGGGATGTGAAAGGTTATAGTTTTCAAGCACATGGCAACACTGTTTTCTGATCTTCAGTGCACCCCTTGACGTCTATGACTCATACCCTCTTTCTTATTTTTAATTGTTAACTGAACATTAAGAACACCTCACTACTCCGTCTGAAATGTCATGGTTCAGGTGCCAAGCTGGATGACTTTGCAGACTTCACTACCTTTGGGATTGCAACCTCGCTGCTCTTGACAACCCGTGGCTTGATGGACAACATCCTGTGCATGTGCTACGTCATGGCTGTGTTCATACGTCTCTGCTTCTTCTCTACCGGTGAGGAGGGCTTTCAAATGCAAGCAATTCTTTATGCTTTTTGTTCCCTTTTTTAACTTTTTATACATATTACTGCTACAATTCTCAATACATCCAAATGGGGTTTCTGTGGGGTTCAGTTTCTCCAAAGAACTCATTAATTTCAGGCTCTGATTCGGCATACATTACATTGCAGGCATTTAGCAGACACTCCTATCCTGAGCGACTTACATCGGTTATTGTTTTTTTTTTCCATTTATACAGATGGATATTTACTGAGGCAATTGTGGGTTAAGTACCTTGCCCAAGGGTACAGCAGCAGTGCCCCAGCAGTGAATAGAACTGGCAACTTTTTGGTTACAAATCCTGCTCCTTAACAACTGTGCTATACTGCCAACCCATTATACATAACAATAATATCTTCATCCACGGATGATTTTTCAGAGAACACTGCTTGGTGTCATTGAAGGGGATTCAAATTACACCCTCTCCCCATCCTTATGTTGTTCACTCTCTTCCATGTTGTTCATATTTTTGTAGCACCTTGTGAGCCTGTTTCTCAGGTAAACTCAGCCTGAGCTTGTGCTGGTCTCTCCCCCGCAGGCATTCCCTTCATGTACCGGGGGCTGCCCTGCATCTATTCCTCTGCCATCCTGGCCTGTGCCTCCCTGCTGTCCGGGGGCAACATGCAGGTCCTGCGTATGACCGCTGTGGCCATGATCGTCTTCATGGTCAACCAGAGCTTCTACCCTCATGACCGTGTGCTGGAGTCCCAGGCCTGGAAAAAGGTCGTCTACGCTGGAGGTAAATTGGGGGCACATTTAGATTATTAACCCAAACCACTTGTTTCTATTTAATCATTTACTCATTTGGCAGGTGTGCCTATCCAGAAGGACTTAAAAAGCAATGGTACATAAGCACACATAATATGGCCACATGAACGACAGTGTGTAACGTAACAGCTGAACGTGTGTCCAGTCCAACATATGGCATTGCATTAGCCAGTGCAGTACGGAATGCAATATTTGAACATCAAGACTTGAAAAGTCACTATTTCATATCCCAGGCTGTGCATTCCTGTCATCTGTTTGAGTAATATTTGACATGGTTTCAGAACAGTGTATGTGGAAGTCACTCTGGGAAAATTTGAAGGCAGAGTGCATCAACACTAAAAAAAAAAAACCAAGAGCCTGATTCAAAATATTCCAGTGTGGAGTGGACTTAAAATCTTTATTTTTATGGTTTCATTTTCTCATAGTGCCATTTGTTTTGCAAAAAATACATTGCTATAAACATGTTAATGGTCATTTTAGCAAGTAATACAGAATAGCAATGCTCCACCTTTAAGGAAATGTAAGCCTGCTAATTGGGCTGGATTGACCAAATTCAACTTTGAAAATAATTAGTACTACTAAAATATTACAAAAAAGACAAATAAGTAGCTAAGATGTGAATATAAGCAACAGTGGTCATTAGGATATGCAATAAATGAAAGGTTATCCTCAGGACAGCTCTTCAACTGGTTCACTGATAGGATGTGGAACCCAATAATGGCCTTGCCACAACAAACCTGACGTAACGTCTTGCATCACTAATGTCACTAAAGCTCCAAAAATGCACATGGTTAAACAGAACTTCTTGGGGTTCCTTGTTGCACATGGAACCTGATTTCTTCTCTTATTTTCCTCTCCCTTTCTCCCTTTTTTCAGGAGTTGCCATGGTGTTCTGCTCCTCGTTCCCTCCAGCCTGTGTGTACTACCTGCTCTGGTCAGTCTCCTACATCTTATTTCCCACAGCGCTGTGGAGCTGCAAAGTGTGACGTTTCAGTCCAGGACTCTTTTTTTCCTATGGACCGAAGAAAGACAGACTGGGTTTACTGAACAAGCCACCAGACTACCGCTGTTTGTTACTGTGGAGAATATAATTACACCACACTACACTCACTCATTCAGCCAGAGAGACCACTGCCTCTTCTACTTTTACTTGAGGGAGAAAAACATTGGTTGGATGTTTGCTTGTGTGGAAGTGGTGAGGAATATAATGTTGTTTAATCTGCAAGTCTTTTCATGCGCTTTTTTGTTTTCAAAAAAATATTCTTGTATGCCACATAAAATCACCAGATCACCCAAAACATTACTCTCAGTAAATCTGGGGCCCGAAGGTCTTGTAAAAATCGATGGGTGCTTGGCACAGTTCGTAACAAAAACACTTTCTTTGGATTTCATTTTCTAATTCTGTGGGTCTTTTTCATAAACATGAAAAATGTCAAATTCAATAAACATGTAATTCTATAAACCAATATTCTTGATAAGGCACAATTGTAAACTATTTTCAGAGAGCAGTCTGAGTGTACCTTAAAACTACTGTTTCCTCAGTTTAGCCAAATAATGCACTGATATGGCCTTAAACTGTTAAAACTGAGATGTGCCTTTTTCAAACATTCAGGTGCTTTTGACATACTACATTTTAAACATAATGCACCAAAGTTAAAAAGTTTTTCAATGATATGACCTCTAGTTCTTTAAAACAATCATATATTTTATTGATTAACGAAAAGGGTCTTGTATGGTCAGTGTTTACAAAATAAATTTTGTATAACAATGCTTCTGTTTGTGTATGTTAGACTGTAAAACCAAGTGCTGTGTGTGTACAATGTAAGGATGTGTGTTCTAATGACAGATGACTGTACAATATAGTATAGTTTCCTGATATAAAGTTTCCTGATTGATTCTATTGCAAGTTCTTAATTGTTTTAATGTTGCACTTGCTCCTCTCATGCACATGAAATATCTTTTTAATAATAGAATATGAATGTAAAGCTTACCCAATAAGAGCCTTTTCTAAACTTTTCAGTGTTTCTGAGCATATACAGTTCATAATGTGACAAGCAGCCATTTTAACTACAGAATTTTTACAGGTACAAAATCAGAACTTATTTGGAACAAAGGATATTGCTTATAAAAGGAAAACGGTCTGATGTCTAACTGTCAAATTACAATGGGAAATAGTTTTCATGGTACTAGAGAACTCTGGTCCAGGACCAGCTTTGCTCTGTTTTTGACGCCCTCTCTTGCTGAGCTGTGCAAGAACCAGCCTTTGGCCCCAGGCTCTTGGCCTAGTTACACATAGACCAAGTGGAGAATTGGGAGAACTGCAACATATCATTGTATTTGTCAGAGCTGCAGATTTTGAGAATATGGAAATGTTACAAGAAGTGCTAGTTCATAGCTAACTGATTAACTTTTAAAGGCTGGCATATGTAAATTGCCCTGTAACATTTATTTTATCCAATCAAACATCTCTTCATCTCTAGAAATATAAGTACATTACATACATACGTAGCTATCAATATATATGTTAACTCTACACTTACTGTAGTTACCACAGAGAACATGGGTCACTACACACTTATTAACTGGACCACTCTAACAAGGATTAATACAGAAGCTGTTTTCATCATTAGCTTGGTAGCATTAAAATACAAATATTCATAATTTGCACAGTGAAAGCTTGAGAACATGAGTATTTGAATGAGATTGCATCATAGTGTTACTTTGTTACGCCAGGCTACAAATGGTCAAATGGTTTTTATATTTGTAAGAAAATGTATTTATTAAAGCGCAGTTGCACAGTAACTTTTCAAACACTAAAAAGTGGTAACACTGTACATGAGAGCAAATGCACGTATGGCGTTTATCCACACATACACAGCAAAGCATTTTGACCAGGACTGGCCTTTGCCAGGTTACAAATGCAAGGGACACTTCTAAATCACAGACTTAGTAAACCATGATGGTGAGGCAAATCCTTGTAGTGTAATTGCATGTTCCAAGACACCAGTGTTCACAGTAATTTGAACCCATGGGTTATGTGAGGCCTTGAATTATGCATTCTGACTTGTTGCAGACAAATTCAAGATTAGCTTGTCTTTAAATCACAGAGTAATACCCTAAAGTGCATTACACTGTAATTACACCACAGAGCCATCTAATAGCTTTCAAAAACATAAAAAGTCAGTATGGTGGAAATACTTAATGCAGTGGTTTGCAATTTTCATGTCCAGACTTTATTTGACCTGATGAGTTCCAACGGCATTACTTGTATTGAAGAAATATACCTGTTCAAGAAGGCCACGGTCACTTGAAATGCTATTTTCTTTGGTAATTTGTAATTTCTTGATTGTGGGGAGAGATTAATTTAATAATAAATTAAAAAAAAAAAAAAACCTGTTGCCCTTGTATATGGGAACAGCGCTTTTATTGAATAGACTGCCCTCCCGTGGAACCCCGCCCGCAGTTCACGTTTGTAAACATGCCTGACAAGGTAAAAAAAAAAACCTAGCAAACCCTTTTTTTGATTTCGAAATAAAATACCTTTTCTGCATTCAAGTCTGAAAACGGATTAGCAAAATCTAATGTAATTTTCTGAAAGCACAGTGTACAGGTTTTGACCAGTTAACGAGCTTGCCTTTCATGGTCATGAAATACCAGGCTATGTATCCTAATGTCCTCCTAGCAAATGATATTTGAAATAACCTCCCAAAGATATAAAACCTTTAGAAAGAGCATGCATTCGAAATCACCCTGTAACTAGAACCACGAAATGGAAACAGCCGCATTACAGAAAACGAATTGGCAGCTGCCGACTACCCAAGAGCTCTAGAACGTGGAGTCTGCGCAGTGTCGTCTCCGATCAGGACAAAGACAGCCGCCATGTTCAAAATACGGAATCTTTATTGCTTCTCCTAGTTATGTCCACCGACCGGGTTTAAATAAAGAGCTGGATTATTTGAATAAGAGTTAAGGTAAAGTGATAAATTCAAAATGTATGTTTGGGAACGGGAGCTCTGACAACCCTGAGTGTCAGCCAAGGAAAACAAATCATAGTTTTGTTATAGCTTTATTTGCGGCCTTTGCCATTTGTGTCAATAAGTAATGGCGCAGCTCAGAATGGTTTCTTCGCAATCTTGTAGACTACTTTATCGTTTTCAAGTTGATGTTTTATGCAGCTGTCAGACAACTAACTATTGAAATTTCAAACAATAATCTAACTCTCTACCTTGGCTATCCAGTTAAACCTACCTCTAGCTTGGTTGTTTGCTAGCTAGCTAGCTAACGTGTCTCAGGAATGGTCCGTTTTAGTAGGTAATACTACCTTGCATCTCGTAAGCTTGCTACTCAATCCTTTTCCACTGTAAAATGTACTCTTACTAGCTGGTGTCCTATAGATTAAATAAATAGTTTTCATTACGAATGACCAACAGTGGTACTGATATTCAGCCAATTGTGCTTGCTCGCTAGTTTGTAAATAAGCTCGATATATTGGAATCCTTCTTTTGAATGTTGGAAGCCATTTAGCTGGCTTGCGCTGTTCTCAGATAGCCAGCCAAAATCAGCGGCGAGCTGTTCGTGTTCTCGTATTGGCTAGCTGACTAATAAATTATTAGAACAAGTTATTCGCGTGTTGTGTGAATTTTCATTGATTTGACCATCCCATTCAAATTGGGGTATTAATCCATTCAGCCACTTTAACCAATTTTAAAACAATTGTGCTGTTTACACTCTCCAGAATTTCAGTCGCTAGCTAGCTACCTAGCTAGCTGTCATTACAAGAGTAAAAGCACTCTTTCCAGATAAGGTCACTGAATGTGTGGTAAACCTGTGGAAATGCTCCCTCTAGCGGTGCCTCCCGTCATCAACTTGTCTCCTCTGTGTTCATATAGCTCCCCATGGAGCTCCCTAATTATAGCCGGCAGCTCATGCAGCAGCTCCATACCCTGCGTAAGGAGGGCCAGTTCTGCGACTGCACCATCCTGGTGGGCGATGACCCTCACAGGGCACACAAGCTCGTGCTGGCCGCCTCCAGCCTGCTCTTCAAGTCCGTGCTGGAGGGGTCAGAGAGCATATCCATCGACCCTGCCGTGGTCACCTCCCAGGAGTTCTCCAACCTGCTCGAGATGGTCTACACGGGCAAACTGCCCCCGGGCGAGCACAACCTCACCCGCGTCATCGCCGCCGCCGACAGTCTGCAGATGTTTGACGTGGCCGTCAGCTGCAAGAGCATCCTCACCAGCCTGACGAAGCGGTCGCCCCCGCCCCCGGTCAAAGGATCGCAGCATGCCAGCTCTGGCAGCCAGCCTACCTTGCCAAGCCCTGATAAGGTCCCACCGAAATCTGATCTGCATGGAGCTCAGGGGGAGGCAAAGGTGGCCGAGCAAGGGGCCCAGGAGGTCACCAATGGCTCTTCAGAGGACACCACCAACGCGGCCGTCGACGGCCCCGAGGGACCGTCTCGCAAAAAAGCTCGCCTGGAGTCTCCGCAGGTTGCAGGTGCTTTTGCTCTCTTCATTCAACCATCGCCTTGTGCTCTATGTCCCGGATACCTCACCATCTCATTCTGGAGGCCTTTTGTGGCTGCTGTTGTGTTCATGTGGTGTTTGCACATCTCACGGTTTAATAAGCGTGCTCTATATCAGTGACTGAGTCTGTTTAAGTGTTTCCCTGTGCACATTCTTGTCAGATGCAGCGAGTGAAGGCTTGGAGTTCCTGTCCAGGTGCAGAGGTAGGATCGCTGGGGCAATATGTGATGTCCAGCCCTGGGTGAAAGCAGTGGAGACCTGGGAGGCCATTTCCAGTGAGGAGAGACTGGTGAGGATGGCAACCTTGTTAGAAAAGGAAGCAGGTGGCCCTGCTTTCCTCTGGTGCTCTATATTGTACTTTTAAAGACAAGACACGCTGGATGTTAAAATGGAATACCTTGCGATCTTGTCACAATACATAAGTAGGTGACTCCTTAAGATTTTCTCGGTTATGTGGTTCCATGTGACCTGTCAGAGGTATAATGCTTTGACACTGGTTGCAGTTTCAGTGACAGACCTTGCCAAATAAGTGTGAAAACTGAGCAGGAGGGACAGACAGTCTATAGCACAACCTGCTCCATTGGGCGTGCTGCTCAAGGAGATGCAAGATGCTGAAAATCCCGCAATCTTGAATGAAGGCTGAGCAAACATAATGCAGTTTTGTTAACAGAAAATTTACTAGTAGTATTATTATATTATCTGCCTGCCTCTCACTGCCCAGGTCATTTTAGACTGCTGCAAAGGAGAGCCAGGAGGATCCAGCGTGTTCCACAAGCTCTTAGAAAGAGCCGTGGAGCGCAAGTCTCTCTCATCGCAAACTCTCCTTTTGCTGCTGGATCTCTTCAAGGAGGGCAACCCAGATCTGGCCACGGTGCTGCAGGAGTGCACGCCCCGAGGGGAGAGGGGCAGCGCTGGACCGAATGGTACTAGTACAGAACCAAGACACACAGGGCACCGCAGTGCTCCAGTGTCCTGCTACATGCTGTTAAATGGAACATTTGCCACTGTCAGTTTATACCTGCTCTTCACCTGCATTGTAATTGGATACTTGCATTTTTACCATCACTTTCATAATGCATAGAACATTGTTATAAATCTCCACCTCTAATACGTAACATCTTTTATGAGCCTTCACAGTGCTTGATGTAAGCGCTTACAGATGCTTGTAGCTCCCTATGACAGCCAACATTGCACTTTATGACTGATAGGGTGATACTAAAGTGGTGCTTTCCAATAGTCATGAATTATTTCAAACTGTTTGATCAACATTTTACATGACTGTGATGTTTGCATCACAGACCAAGCTGCTGGGAAGAAACCCACATCTGGTGGGCTGCTGGACCATGCTGCAGAACTGACTGACATCCTCTCTGACGTCAGCTCCATCATGGAGAGCCTGATTGGTGCCGCGGAAACCTGCCTGGCGGAGGAGGAGAGGAGGGTATGACACATAATGGACTGAAATAAAGTATGAATGAATGAAGTGGGAGATGAATGAACAGGCTTTCAGTGGCTGAAAAGGTCAAGGCAACAAATCTTTGCACTTTACTTTGAAATTTCTGGCCATTATGGGTGCTCAATCATAGTTCATCCATTTAAACAGAGACTGGAACGCCTTAGCCAGACGAGGGAGGAAAGGAGAATGTACTGTTTCCTAGTGATAAACAGTTTCTGTAAGGACCATGACTCCTGTGCCATCCATTCTTTATTGAAATGTGTTGAGCTTGAGATGTTGCTGAAATTAAATTAGAATGTAACCATTCCATTAATTTTTTTCCAAATCCAAAAAAAAAAAACGAAAAAAACGTATAAAAAACAATAATCGCAAGATTAGCTTTTCAATGGATATATATTTTTATAAACTTAAGTGCATATGGACTTTTTATAGTTGCTTGGAGTCATTTTTCACTCCCTATTTTGAGACATGCACTCAAAGATTATTGGCCATCTGAAATGTTTGTGTTTTTTTATTGACCAATGACATGGATTCAGTGCAGTGTAGAAAGAATATGGACGTCCTATGATCAGGTGTCTCTCCCTCAGGTTGTGTTGGAGTGCTGCAACGGCAAGGGCCCCAGGGAGGCGGTGGAGGGCCTGTTATCGAGGGCAAGGGAGGAGGGGCCCCTGAACGAGGGGGGCCTCCTGAAGCTTCTCCAGGCGCTCAGTCCTGGGGTTCCTGGCCTGCAACAGCTGCTGGACGGGATCCTGGTCCACAGTGGTTCCGCCCAGGAACCAGGAGGTAAGACGTGAGACCGGAGTCCAGAGGCACGTTGCAAGCACTCGGTCAGTCTGAGGAGTGCTGGTTTACTGAAATCAGGCTGTAGTTTGGGGGCTTGCTGTTGGCTTTTCCAGTTGGAAAAATGTCCATCACAGTATGTAAAAAGTGTGACAGACTCTGGATTTGTCCTAGGAATAAGATCATCTTAGAATAAATCCACTTTAATTTGTAGCTGTTGCCTACGACAAAATGTGTTTCTGTTAGTACTGGAAATTGCTCATAGTGAACTAATGTGAACAAGAGAGTTTAAATTGGAAATTGACTCCAATAGTGCAGGTCACATCAGAAGCCTGAGACAAAACCTGTTTGCTTTTCAAGTTATATCTTTTCAAGGAAAAGGAGTAAGAATTGGATACAATGACAATGGTTGAACTTCTGTGTCCTCTAGCCTGTTGATTATTTAAGGCTACTTCTATCTGACTCATTAGGCGAAAATCGGGATGAAGATGACGCAGCCAGTCTGTTGGGAAGGTACCGCTGCAGACTGGTAGAGTCACTCTTGGATCCCCAGGCCCTCCTGCGCAGCCTAGAGGCGGTGAGCGGTATTGCAGCAGAGGAGAGAGAGGTACACATCATCCTTTCTTCTTTAGTCTGCTTTCAAAATTAGACGTCACCAGGGGAGAGGACCCAGCATTGCAGATGTCATACGTTCACCAAGATAGATCTTGTCGGCTGAACAATTTTTCTGTAGAAATGAACTTCACTCCTTAACAATACTTTAGGCCTGGGATGGGTTTTTGGTGCTAGAGGATTAGAGTGTTCTGGTTCAACCATAACTATTTAAGTCAGATCAATATTTGGTTCGCCCCAGGTGAAGGAATATATTTCAGATATGTCAGTAGTCATAGTGTCTTCCTGTGTATATACAATGCAGTATTACAGTACCTCTGCCCTGCAGATCTTCCCCCAGTGTATATTGAATGTAGTATTACAGTACCTCTGCCCTGCAAATCTTCCCCCAGTGTATGTAAAACACAATATTGCAGTAACTCTGCCCTGTGTATCTTCCCCCAGTGTATGTAAAACACGATATTGCAGTAACTCTGCCCTGTGTATCTTCCCCCAGTGTATCCAGACACTGCTGAAGCAGGGCAGTTGTGCTGAGTGTGTGGACAGGATGTTGTCTCTCAACCCGGACGGAGGCTCCACCACAGCCCTGACAGTGTGGCGGCTTCTCTTCCGGGCCGGAGCACGGGACCCCTCACTGGCCTTGCTCCTGCAGGAGGTCAGGGGGGAGCCTGGAGCCCAGAGACTCATCCACTCCGGTGAGTCTCCCCTGTCTCTGGACTGAAGTGTGCACTGGTCGAACTGTGTGGCTTTTTCTGTTGGCTTAATTTTTCAGTCATCATGTTTGTAAAGTTCTTTCCAATATTAAAGGATGACTCGAATTGGGATGCACTGCACTACCTTGCCTTGAGATTATTACAGCTGAACATGCTCAGGGTCGAACTGTATGAGGTCAGTAAAAATGTAGAGAAATGATCTGGTCCTGGTGGAGCTCCTGTTCAGGAGATGAGATCGGCAGACAGTGAAAGTTAACCATTAAATACACCTACAAATTGGGGCATTTGGTTTCCAAACCTAGACCGACTGTTGGCCCCTTGTCAGGTATACATTTTTAAAAATTCTGTTGAAATCACCATATGTACTCTGCCAATTGGCTATTTCTTTCCATCATATCCTCTCATGAATTTTTGAAAAACCTTTTTTGGATGATATATGCTGTCTTAACGGCATTGGTCATGCATTGGTCAAAATTCCCCATGATTCCTTTTTCAGTTATGGACACAGAGAGCCTGCACCTGGACTTCCTGTTGAAGCACAAAACATTGATCCTTCAGACAGTCGGTCACATGGGTGTCCTGGAAGAAGTTGCAAAGGAAGTGGAGAACACACCAGAGGAGGTCACTGAGGTACGTCTCTGTGGTGAAAAGGATGGGAATTGTGCAGCTGAGGGAAAATCCACAACCTCACCGCTGATATTTGTGTCACAGTTCGTCAGAAGCTGCCAGGAAGGACACAGCGGAGCATCGGTGAAGGACGTCCTCGGGTGCGTCTTAGAGGAGCAGTCGCTCTCTGCTCAGGCATTCTGCAGACTGCTCCTCCTGAGTCAGAGGACCCTCCCTCAGCTCCTGCCTCTCAAAGAAGACTTGGAGCAGGCAGGTGAGGAAATCTCACCATAGTGTCATCCCTGATGCTTTGTTTCGGTAACTGTTATAGTTGTTCACGGCACCTGTGAAGTCACCATTGAGTTGTTCCCAGACGCTTAATTCTGACTGCAGTTTGTATTGTTTGACCTGAACAGACAGCCATCACCATGGCAATGTAACAGAGCAGCATCCACGTGTCATTTTCACCCACTGGTAGACAGTGGACATTACACTGAATGTGATGTAATATAGACAGTGTATGTATATAATATAGTTGAGGAAAAAAAGAGCTCCTGTCCTCTGTTGAGGAGATCAGGACTGCAGTTTGAAAGAGCGCTCCTTGATCAGCTCTGATTTCCACCCTCAGATCGTGTGACATTCTCTCCTCAGGGAAAGGGGCTGAGCTGGAGGCTCAGACGCCCGGCGGCGCGGAGGAGGAGGCGAGCAAGGGGCGGAAGAAGGGCGCCAAGAAAGGCGCGGCCAAGCAGTGCTTCTGCCAGTGGTGCGGGAAGGCCTTCACCTTCATGTGCCGGATGGAGGGCCACCGGAAGCGCTGCCCCCTCTCGCAGGAGGTGACACACCGCTGCCCGCACTGCCCCACAGAGCTGCCCACCCCCCGCGCCCTCAAGCAGCACCTCTCCCAGGCCCACGAGGGCCAGGCCGGCAAGAGGAAGAAGCAGACGCAGGTGGCCTGCGACATCTGTGGGAAGACCTTCGCCCACCCGTCAGGTGAGCGGGAAACTCCGCCGAATGCACTTTGCAGCGGCAGCTCTGAAACACACCGGTTACCCAAAGCCTTTCATTCTGAAGGGTCTTATTGGTGGGAGGTACTTCTGTGTAATGTTAAAAACAGCATATTCAGAAGTACAGAACAAGCGTAATTGGAAAAGTGTCTTGACATTAAAAAATGTCTGGCAGTAGCTGCACCAGGATTTTTATGATTACAAGGTTACAAGGTTCTTTATTTGTCATTCGACATGTTAAAAACACGAAGAGCGAAAACTGTTCCCCAGGACCAGCGTTTAAAATAGATAATAATAAATAAATAAATAAATAAATCAACACCTAAAATCATATAATAACTAAAACACATTGTTAAAAAAAAAAAACGAGCAGCATTGGGATGTAGTGCAGAGGGCAACTATGGCACTGAGTTCATGAGCCTCACAGCCTGAGGGAAGAAGCTGCACCTCAGCCGTGTTGTCTGAGCTCTGAGGCTGCGCACCCTTCTGCCTGAGGGGAGGAGGGTGAACAGTTCATGGGCTGGGTGGGTGGGGTCCATCATGATGTTCGTTGCTCTGGTTCTGCATCTGCTGTTGTAAATGTTCTCCAAAGAAGGGAGGCTGCTGTTGGTCATTTTTTGAGCAGATTTAACCACTCTTTGCAGCGTCTTCTTGTCAGCCACAGAGCAGTTGCCGTACCAGACAGTTATATGGTATAGCATTATGTTATTATTATTGACACGATCACCAAAAAGGTTACATGGCTGTATATTTGCAATTCATTCCTGTATTATTTCCAATTTACCACCTATTAACTGTCATTGGCATTTGAGAATTATCATTCAAAAACCTGGCTTTAATCTGATAATTGCATATTTTTGGATGCTGAAAGTTTAAATGCCACACATAATGAAATGAAAATACCATTGTATCAGTGTTAAAACAATACCCAAGTAGCCTTCTCAACTTGCACGGTATGGTGAGTAAGCAAACTTTGCGCATGCAGGCTTGTAATACAGGTCTGTAGTCCTTTTGAAATGAGAAATATCAAAGCCTAGAAAATTGTTCAGTTGGTTCAGCTGAGAGCCCGACGAGTTGAATCTGGTGTTTAAGAGACTGGATGGTGCAAAAGCCTGCAGTAATGCCTGCCTAAACCACAGTGGCTTAGCCCTGCTTTTGCAGAATGTGGGGCATGGAAGGGAATTCAAAATGAGCAGAGTGATGTGCTGACTCTGCAGACTTGTTGAGGTACAATACACCTGGCCTGTGATGATGCTTGGAGCGTGCCCGTTTGATGTAGCTCTTTGGTTGGTGCACCGCAGGTATGCTGTACCACAAGCGCACCGACCACTTTGACGAGAAGCCGTACGTGTGCAAGGAGTGCGGCGCGAAGTTCGCGGCCAACTCGTCCTTGAAGAACCACATGCGGCTGCACACGGGGGAGCGGCCCTTCGTCTGCAAGCACTGTGACATGGGCTTCAGCCAGGCCGCCGCCCTCTCCTACCACACCAAGAAGAAGCACTCCGAAGGTACAGCACAGAGACACCAAATACCCAAGCTGCTTTTTCAGAAGGTGCTGGGCGCTGACTGTAGTGGAGGGTATGGGTACGATGGTCATGTGTACCGGTCAGACCTCAAGACTGAGGAAAGGTTTAACAGTAGTCCCAGTCAGTCAATACCTTGGGTATTCCCCAGGGGTCTGTTCTTGGACTTTTAAATATTTTAACCTACAATAGTATTGCTTTAGTTTTATTTAATCAGTTGTGCCATTTTCCACTTTAAGACAGTGCTTAAGATAATTTGTCTGAGGCAATCAATCAGGGATTGAATATAATTTTATTGATTGTTGGTGTTAATGAAATTCTTGTCACTTCATTTTTGTCTCAGTGATTTGTTATTGATTATGCATTCCTATTCTTCTATTTGCATATGCTATTCTAAGCCTGCAGGTTTGTCATCTAATGTGAGCATGTGTCTCTTATTTCAGTGTGAAACTTCAGGTATTGTTGTCCTCTGTCCTACTTTTCAGTGCAAAAGAGTAAAAATAATAGCTGATCTTTCCATCTTTCCATGCTCTCAGGCAAGATGTACGCTTGCCAGTACTGCGAGGCCCTGTTCGCCCAGTCCATTGAGCTGACACGTCACGTGCGCACACACACGGGGGACAAGCCCTACGTCTGCAGGGAGTGTGGGAAAGGGTTCAGCCAGGCCAACGGGCTGTCCGTCCACCTGCAAACCTTCCACAGTGAGTTGGACGCCACCTGCTACCTTTGTGCAATCAGTCACCATAGCATTAGTGTTAGTCCTCTTATACAGTACATACCAACTCAGAATCATCAATGACATTTTAAGAAAAAATTTGTCTACATTATGTGCTTGGCAGGGTATAAAGATAACAAGAAATTTAAACCATTCACAGATAAAGAGGCCGTTAGTGTCTGTGTCATTATTTTTCTAAAGAGACCTTCTGATGTCCAGTTGTTGGTTTAAAAAGAAAATAAAACCATAAGCATAATAAGGGCCACTGGCCTGGCCTGGAAAAGCCAACTAAATGCTATACCTGGGGTTTGTTTTCAAATGAATGTTTTTTTTTCCCCATTAACCAAAAAGTTAATTTGAAGTTCCAGTTCATAATCGTTGTTAACTGGTCATGGTTACATGGTTACTTACAATCGTGCAGCAAGTGGCCCCAGGAGCTTGTTCAGTTGATCTACATGTACTGTCAGGGGGGAGTTGTAAGCGGTGGTCTTCGTCTGACCGGCTGAGTTGTGTCTCCCCCATCAGATATCATGAACCCCCACGACTGCCAGAAGTGCCGCATGAGTTTCCCCTCCCTGGAGGAGCACAGGAAGCACATCCAGGAGTGCCACCCCAAGGAGTACCACCAGTGTGAGGTGTGCAGCAAGGTGTTCGGCACGGCTGCCCTGCTCCTGAAACACGTCGTCACCCACAATGGCAAGAAGCCCTACAGCTGCAAGATCTGCCACAAGGCCTACCAGGTAAACGCCTCACACGGACAGGTGTGTCGGTAAGGTTAATCCTAAAACTACACAACACAGGGGTTTCCAACTGTTAGTGTAAAGCCACAGGGCACATAAGCACTTCTGTCGCCTGTGGTTTTACTTTAAGCTTTTTACTGCTATTTGCAATGGATTGTTCAAATGGCCCATGACTACCTCTCACGGTGTTGTGTGTTTTTGCAGCAACTCTCCGGACTGTGGTACCACAACCGCACCACCCACCCCGAGGTGTTTGCCGGCCAGGGCTCCCGCCTCCTGAAGTCTGTGTTCCAGTGCACCAGCTGCGACAAGGCCTTCTGCACCAGCGCCAGCCTGGCCAAGCACGAGAAGGCCGAGCACCCAGGCAAGGCTGCCCCGCGGCCCAGCGTTTAGAACAGCTCGTTGGCATTTTTACGCTGCCTGCTGCAAATACAATGAGCGGCCCACATTCTCTCATTGTACTGTAACCACCTGAATTCTCCCTGAATGTCAGGATTCATATAATTCCTGTAATTCAAAATGATGAGTTATTTATGATTACGGCTCAGTAGGCTTTTAAACATTCAAAAATGTCGCATATTTAGTTACTCATTTACACGTGTTTTTCCCTCCAACAGAGAAGATTTATGAGTGCGAGGAGTGCAAACAGACCTTCCCTGATTTTGATTCGGTGGTGGCCCACAGGAAAGACAGTCACTCAGGTAACGTTGCAAATGCTGACCGTGGTCAGTCAAATTTGATTTGTTGATCAATTAATTAATTGATTGGTTGCTTAATTAATTGAGTAAATTCCACACAGTTCTACGTAGTAAGTCTACACAGTGAACTACTGTGATTTCCAGCACTTCTGCCATTGACAGTGGACATTGTAAAACTGCACCATTACAATGACTACATTGAGAAAACAGTCATTTAACTAATAATGAATAATAGGAGTATCACTTTAAAAACCTTTCTACATCACCTCTTTTATTGTGAACTTCTTCCATGAAGCTGTCTCCCTTTAGTGCAGTTGTTAATAAATATGGATGAAGGAAATCTAACCATTTTATAGTGTATTGTGTGTGGGTGTGCGCATTTGGACAAAGAGTTGTTGAGTTGGCGTGTCTGCAGAGCGCTGAAGTCCCTGCAGCTAGCATCAAGATGTCTGTGATCATATTTCAGCTAGAATGCGCATTACATTGTTTGCTTAGCAGACAGGTGCTACGTACATATCATCCACATACACAGCTGGATGGGCACCGAAGCAGGTCAGGTTAAGAGCATTGCTGAAGGGTATAACAGCAGTGCCCCACCTGGGAATCAAAAACGGCTACCTTTAAGGTACAAACCCTGCTCCTTACCAACATAGCGCGCTGCAGCCACACTAATGTGGCAGTGCCTTTCCCTGTGTCGTTCCGCTCTCTCCGCAGACGCTCAGGTGTTCAAGTGCCTGTACTGCCCCTCCTCCTACGGCAGTGCCGCCGAGCTGCAGCAGCACCTGTGCGGCCAGCACTTCAGCGAGCAGGGCGAGGCCTTCGGCTGCACCCACTGCGACCTCATCTTCCCCACGCAGCCCGAGGCGCAAGAGCACTTCCTGTCCCACCACCAGGAGGCGCTGGCCGAGGAGCCCCAGGTCTCCACCTCCCAGATGGTAAGCGCGCCGCAGGGGCGGGACTGGCAGTCTCGCACAGCTGTGCTTTCAGAATCTGTTTGGTGCCATTGTGGATGTGCTCCCCGATCCCAGAAAAGTCACAGAATTTCCCGTTTTGCATGCATTTTTACACATTGACTCGGCTTAGTCATTAGTAGATGAGCTCGGGCGATGGCAGGTGTATCTTTGCTTCCCAGTCTGGCTGGACTGACTCTCTCCTAAATGCAGTCCTCTAAGCACTGGGCTACATAGCATATCGGTACTGACCTGCTGTCCACAGCTTACAGTAGTGTATTTGCTGATGCAGACTGCTCTCTGCACTGAGAGCCAAAGCGTGCCATATTTTCTCTGAGGTGCTGAGGGCACATTTCAAAGCAGCGAGAGCAGGCCTTCCCAGGTCGAGCGTTCACTTACATCACATAAATTACTTTACAGAAACTCTTCCATTTTTAAACTTTAAGCGCTGTTGCCTAATTCTGCGAAATATGGCTTTCTTGCAGAATGAAGTATCATTCCTGGAAAATACCCAGCATTACCCCCTAATCTAAAATAACCTGGCATTATCCTCTTGTGAAAGCGCAGAAATGTCTGGCTTATGTAACAGTGGTATTACTGCACCTGCTGCACATGGCACGCTCACTCTCGGCTCTCGAATCCCCCTCCCTCTCCCCACAGGTGATCCAGGCGGAGGAGCCCTCCGGTGGGGCCGAGCAGGTGATCGCCCTGCACCAGTCCCAGCTGGGCGGGTCCCAGGTGTACGTGGCGCTGGCCGACTCGGAGAGCGCGCCGGCTGGCTCCGAGATCGTGGCGGTCAACATGGACGACCTCCTGGACGGCACCATCACCTTCATCTGCGGGGAGGGCCAGTGAGGCTGACCCCACGCCACTCTGCCCGTAGGACTGCACCCAGAAGTGAAATCCAGGGAGAGCGTTTGATTGGACGTGCCGTACGTTTATCAATAAGCATAAGGTGGGCTGTTGACCTGGTGAGTGGCCAGTGTGTTCGAACAGAGACCTTCCCTGGGCATTATTTCCCAATACTAACTTTTACAGACAGTTTAAAGCCACTGAAAGTTCCAATTCAGAATGCACGTTAAATAGTAACCAAGATAAAACACTGGTATTTACCAAAATTACCAATATTTGAACTTAAGATGTAGCACACTGGAGGTTTATTGTTTACTTGAAAAGCAAATATCTGAAAAGTTGAGGGGAAAGTATTTGGTCGCAGGCCGATGACCCACACTAATTGATGAGTGTTCAGGGCGTCCAACAGATCACTTTCCCTGGGTTTACTTTCCTCACACAAGAGCGCTACATGTCCTTGTACTCCATGCGCTCTTTGCCGGTTCACTATTTGTTGGTGAGACATTTGTTGCTCTCAGTGTCTCATACAGACTTCACCCAGTGAATCAGCCGTCCACTGCAGAAAGCAGCTCTGATCAGTAGAGCTACATCATCGGCAAAGAGCTGCATGATTTCTGTGTTCTAGCTGTTGACCGTTGTCACATTGTGTATATATGGAGCTGTCTGTGGAGTTCGGACAGGCTCTCATACCTCCTGTTGCTTGAGGGGTAAACTTGCCTAGTGAAACAGTCAATAAATGCAAGCAATTAATGAATCAGGTGGGGTGAAAACCAAAACAGAGCTTTCTGCACCATTAACACTTATTGTGTCCAGGGCCTCCTGTTAGCTGACCCTGTGTGATGTCAATAGTCCTCATTTAGTTCTAGATTTTGACTGGTCAGATACAGGGCTTTGATGAAATGTCCTGCTATGATACATAAAGGCTGTCAGTGTTGTCCCTCACAACTGTAAAAGTGCTAAGCATAGTTAGTCCTTGGGTCACCGATGTGTATATCTGATTTTCAAATCACAGAAATTAGCACATTATTTATGATTTATTTATATTTTTTGTCACAGCTGGAGTTGTATTATCTACAGTTATACATTTTAAAATGCTGTCTGTATATCATCTATGTACTATGACCCCCCAACACACACACACACTTTATGGAGTGGGAGTCATGACCTTTTGCCTTTTTTTTAATATTTGGCACTGAGACCACAAGGGGGTGCTATAAAATTACATTATTGTACTTGCAATACAAACCCCAAGGTAGAAGCTCTGGCATCTGCTTGGAAAACACATACTTCAGGCAAGCCACAAAAAGAAGCAAAATAATACCTTTCTAAATTAACTCTTTGAATTCCACTGACTTTTTTCTAAGCTTTCACTTGAGTTTTTAAACATTAATTGGGGTAATTTAAATTGCTCAGCAAACAAATTAGCAGCATACTGTGGTACTTACAATACGTAAGGGTAGCATTATAGTTTCATGGTTTCAAAATGTACCTCCATCATATCAGTTTAAAGAACTGGATAATCACACCACTTATGGTCTGCAGGTGTCATATATAGTTCAACATCTCTAAAACTCTCCAAGCAGATAGTAACACAAACACATCATAGGTATTGCAGATCTTTATCAGAAAGCAACCAGACAGGATGTTCACAGCAACCAGACAGGATTCTGCCAGTTATAAATATGCAACACATTAAATATACATGTATTCAGAGAAGCTGAATGACCACCCAGTTAACGACCCTGAGAAAGATTCACCGCTATCAGAAGGTGCTTCATTCAAATCTCTCGTCACTGAGAACCATGTAAAGTAATACGTACAAACGACACAATGAAATTGTCATAGCCTTAGAGTCCTCCAATAAATGAACCCTTGATCTTCGTGGGACTTGTGGTGTCAAGTATGAGTAATCAAAACTCCAGTGTCATTGTTTTGTGGTTTTTGTAGGGCACCGCGCTGCATTGCTGTAACTGAAGGAGGGCAGTGATCCGTTTCACAGTCCTCTGCAGGCTCCATTAATAACCATTCAAAAGCCCTTAAATGGAGGGGATGCAGGTTTCAGCTGTGTTTTTGTGGTCAGATCACAAGGAGTGATAAAGAGGACCATCTGAACAAGGTCTAATTAGGGGGCCAAAAAATGTGACCTACTTTCTTGTGGCAAGCATCACACAGGAGTAAAATGAGACATTTCTGTCTTTCTGTCTTATACCGAACAGTTAATCCTTGGGAGGTGAGATGGTGTCCCTTAAAGTTCCATATGGTATGAAAAAAGAAAGGTAAAAATGTTCCACCAAGTTTGTTTCAAACTCAAATTTACTAATAAACAAACTGCAATGTTTAGGTTACAGCATGTAGGACTGAGGAAATGTGTTAATTTGGTGTTATTTAAGGAACAGAAACTTGGTGGAAAAAAGGTGTAGCCCTTTTCCTTTCTTTTTTTAAGCAGCACACTGGAGACACCTGAAGCTTGTGAAAGTTTGATGGATTACTTTCACAATGGTAGTGTAAATGTAGACTTCCCAGGCAGACTGCAGTGAATTCAGAACCATCCTTTTGCATCATAACAGAAATCTACATCGAGATTCTGCCCCGTGTATTCTGAAAGTAAACAGCAGCCTGACCCCCCCTGAGGTTCCAGTGTAACAACGCTGAGAACACCCACAATGTTTCCAATGTAGTGCTTTTCATGTGCACTCAAATGACCTCAGGGTAAAACTGCAGGTTAATTTACCCCACAATGCAACCTTTCATTAAACATTAAGACTTGAATACAGCTTGACCCATGCAATATTTATGAAACATTATTGGCTTGATGACAATGAACAACGCTCCCCAAAGCGCAGGTAGCCCAGAGCAGAACGCCCCTCCACACAACCAGCAACGTGACTGGAGCTCTGTGCCTCTGCTGCTGCTGCAGTCATTTTTCAGAAAGAAATATTTCATGATCACAAAACGCTCATCTGCATGCTCACACAAAGCGCATAAGAGACTTGCCTGGTGTCTTTAAGCAGCAGAACACCGATGCTCACAAAAAACACATTTCTGCTAATAAATGTCATCTTCTTTCCAAAGACAGGCTAACAGCTCAGAGCCGCTTTATGTCATCATTAGCGGGGGGTTCGGCTCTGGGCTAGCAACACTTTGAAAGCAACATTATGAGTCATCAATGAAATGCTTTCAAACATATTGGAAACATATCCAATGATAGACTTTGACCCAAATGACCTTTTGGGGATGCTTAAATTGAGATGTCTCACATAAAGCAGCCACATGTAAACTTTGACCTATGGTGACAAATAAGTCTCGAGTGGGTTACAAACACCAAAAGAAAGAGACACATTTTTTACTGTCCTGAGGGATTATCAGAAGCCAGTCAAAACCAATGCAAAAAGGGGGTGCATAATAGTTTCCCTGTATTCTGTTGAGAAATGTTACCGCTTTTTTGGTAATCTGATGATCCTAGCCCAGCCTGGCCTGCATTATCCCTGTTACAATTGCTCGGTAGAGCTTAGGCCTTTTTAGTGCTCAGACTTTTAGTACTACATTCAATATGCCTTTTGTGCGGAGGCGTTTGCCAAAAAAAAGTTTTAAAAATAGGCTTGGCTCGGAACATGGAGTCTCAGAGGGGAGTTGCTACCTCAAGCCATTCGGCCCCTCCTCCATCTCCACTCATTAACACCAACAGCAAAGAGGACAAGACAAGCCACACAGTAAAAAAAGGACAACCGCATTAAAATAGATATTATTCGTACAGTAGGAAATACAAAAAAATTATTTTAGCTTTTAATAAAATACTGTACCAGCTGACCAATGTCTAATTTGCTTCCCAGGTTGCTCCATATTTCATACAGTGCTAAAAGCAACCCTCCATTTTCAGTAGAAATCTCCAGGCAAACTACAGTAGATACCAGGCTGGCTTTAATGTTCACTGGTGAAATTGTGCACATTACCCATAGGAACAGGACTGAAAAGAACTCTCGCTCAGGTGGTGGTCACTCAGGTGGTGATCTTCTTCTTGGGAAGGTAGGCATTGGTGATCTGGTTCATCACCACCAGGGCGGGGAAGAGGGGCAGCAGCAGGAAGGCGTACCACAGCAGGCCCTTGACGGTGGCCTGGAACCAGTCGGTGAACATGGCCAGCACCACGGTGACCGTGGCCAGGAGGTAGGCCACCAGGCCGCAGGTGGCGTGGTAGAGCCGGAGGCGGGCGTGCGAGGTCACGCCCTGCAGCTTGGGGAAGAGCAGGCAGAGGCCGCAGGCCGCCTGGAGCGCGGTGGCCACCAGCGTGCCCACGCCCAGCAGGCTATGCCAGGTGGCCAGGTGGGGGCGCTCTGACACCCGCTTGCTGGCGACCATGAAGCCCAGGCCCGTGGCCCCGCCCAGCACCACCAGAGCCTGCAGAAACCAGTGCAGGCGCACCTTCCCCTTGCGGGACTTGAAGCAGAACGGCGAGCCCTCCGTGGAGAAGAGCAGGATCCCCTCTGTCATGCACAGACAGAACTGACAGAGGAGAGCAAAGGAGAAGCACAGAAGCAGAAAAAAAAAAAGAATGAAGCGGAAATAGACAATGAGAAACAGGAGGAAAAAGGGAGGGAGCGAAAGAGGAAAAGAGACACAAACAAAGGGAGGAAGAAACAATAAGAAACAAAGGAGGGTAAACAGAAAATGCAAAAGAGGGAGAGTCAAGAAGAAATTGAGAGAGGGAAGAAAGGAGAGAAACAGCGAGAAGAGGGAACAGAGAGGGAGAGAGAGAGGGAAGAGGGAAAAACAGGAACAGAGAGAGTGTGGAGAGAGGAAGAGAGATTATGTCAGCCTTAATCACACAGACGCAAATAGCACTCCCAAAGCACAGGAGTTACAATTTCTGCTTTGACAAATCCAGGCTTGAATACAAAGCCTAACACATATGTGATGAAGTAATTTGGAGACAATGTGGTGTAGTGGCAAGGAACTGCGGTCATAACCCAAATGTTGCTTGTTCAATTTCCTGGTAGGAAATGTTGTACCCTTGGGCAAGGCACTTAACCCAAATTGCCTTGCTAAATATCCACCTGTTTAAATGGATAATATGTAAATTATTGTAAGCTATGTGAATCACTCTGGATATGAACGACCGCTAAGCAGCTGTGATGCAATGAATGGTAATGCTGACTTGCTGGACTGCAGCCCCTGGCTGTGAACTTGCACAGCCTGTGAACTTACGTAGCCAGTGAGATTTACAGCAACATACACTGTGATTGGCTCTGAGTGTCACAGCCGTCCCCGAGCCAGCCGGCGATGAATGAGGTCCTCAGTGAGGGCTGCTAGGCACAGACACTGCGAACTTCAGGCCCTGTCAGTGAAGTAAGACTGTAATGCTGTGCCAGCGTGCGTCTCTACGAAAGATCACCACACGGGCACACAGACACTCCCTTACGCGTGAGGACGGGGCACCGTGATGCGCTGGCCCCTGCCCGCATCCTCTGCGTTGCACGAAATCAAATCCCTCCTGGTGAAATCGGCCCTCGCTAAGGGTGAGGCAGCCTCGGGTTTCGGATGCTGGTTGTCCGATTCATTATTCATAGGGGGGATGCATAATTCATCCGCTGCCTTCAAACAGCGCACTAGAAAGACGCGCGTCTGCACGGTTCCTAGGCATGGCGGGGAAGTCATTTTGAAGGCTGCATTGTCTGGGGGGTTAAGATTCAGACAGGGATCAACACACCGGTGGTGGCAAGGAAAGAAACTGAGAGCTGGTAACAGAAAAAAATGCGTTGACGATCCTTACTCATTGCATTACATTATTGTTATTTAGCACACAGTCTTATACAGAGCAACTTACATAGTAGGTCACAGTTTTATCCACTTATACAGTATATACAGGAAATGTTTGGTTAAGTATCTTGCCCAAGGGTTACAACAGCAGTAGCTCAGCGCAAAAACAAACCAATAACCTTTTGGTTATGAGACCTGCTCCTTTACCACTACACCACACTGCTGCCCTAAACCTGTTTATAAGAAAAGTGTTTGGTGATAGTAATATTTTTGCATTAAGGCTTTTTAAAACAAACATCTGCTCAATCTGACAAACAGATCAAACAGGGCACCTTCATCCTGTTCAAGTGAACTCCAAGTGAACTCCACTTCAAGTGAACTTTGCTTATAAGAAAAGGTCAATGACCCCACCATTTGAAATACCAGCTGGCCTGACTTTCTGTGTCACCCAATGATGTATTAATTTTAGAATTGACTTGTTGGTTTGGACCTTGGATAGGGTGACCGTACGTCCTCTTTTTCCCGGACACGTCCTCGTTTTGGGACCTAAAACACGCGTCTTTAAACGAGGACGTGTCCAGGAAAAAGAGGACGTATGGTCGCCCTAACCTTGGAAGCTCTCAGGATGTGCACGTATGACTTTGAAAAGATCGCAAAAGACTTACTGCAACAGACATGCACACTGGATGCCAGGAAAAGAGACCTGGAAGACAAAACGATTCATTAGCAAACAGGTGCAATCACACTAATATGAAGTTCATCGTTACACTGAATAATGACTCGGTTTTGTTCTCCACCAATGTGACATCAAGTAGGCTTGGCAGAGTTCATGTTATTGCAAACGCTGGAAAGTTCTAATGACAAGCGAAGACGGCCCAGACATAAAGCCAAGGGTATGAATAATCCATGGACTCACTAAACTAGGCCTTTGTTACCGCGCAGTGCCGTCAGCCTCCGCTGACGTTTGGCTTTGAATTTTCTTCAAAGCATTGTTTTTCTTTCATTGTTGAGGAAAAGCCTTTTTAAAGTCTCCCTCCCACTACAACTGGAATGGAACTCAGTCGTGTGGTTCAACGTTCTTTCAACAATAGAAGCACTGCAGTAAACCTTCACGATAGAAAAACAACATAGTAATAATCACATTATTATTAATATCGATATTAACTTGAACAACAAACAAGTGAACGTCAAACGTATCTAGAATGAGAAATAGCAAAAGACAAATGAGTTATGTCTTATGAATTATGTACAGCACCATTATGTAGTGTTTCATTCCATGCAGAGGCAAATCCCCAAGCTCAGAAGTGACAGAAAGTGGGAAATTGTCGGAATTTACGTGAATACAGGGAAATGTGCGGATCTATATCTACCAGCTTTTCTGCACAACCAAGGGTCAACTGATAGGCTACATGAAAAACACAGCAGCTATGCAATAACAACTACTACTGCTGCTACGGTTATTGGTATGGACAACAACAGTAAACATCAACAAAAACACAGTTTTTGCAGTTTTGCTGAATGAATGACAAACTCACTTGTTCCCGGTCGGGATAGTAGAGACATTAATATAGTGAATCCCAGGGCGACGACATGCGCAGCGATCACCGCCACTCTCCGCATCCACACATAGAGCCAGAACTCGTTCATCCCCAGTCCCTCGCCGACGGGACTGTACTCCACGTCCGTCCGCATAGTTCACCGTGTGTGTACTGTTGATACTTCAGATGGAGGAAACATCGTATCCCGGGAAAAGCCGGCACGGACGAAGAAACAACGCATGGCGTGGAGATTGTTTCCAGAGCGTCCAAAAATTAGTGACGTTTTATAACATGGTAGTCTAGTCCCTAGACGTCACATAACTTCAATCACTGCAGCCTCTGTTAACACAGCTCCCCTAAATGTGATCAGCCGCAACCTGCAGTGGGTCTGCCGGTTGAAGTGTCAAGTATATCTAGTTATGTAGCTGTGTTCCAGCATATTTTAAAATACTACACCTTTCGGGTTACAGAGTATCGACGCATCGCAGTAAACGTTCAGCGCTGGTTATCCTGGAATGACTGGACTTCTGTAAGCCACATGAACCGATCTGCTGAAATCTAAAAATCCCTCAGCAAAGGATTAGTGCTTCTTTCCGGCGCTGTGTCCGTGCATAAATATAGTCTTAGCCACATCAGTTTTATCCCGAAGCGTGTCGAACGTCACGTTCCGGTTGAAGAGTCTTATCACACTCTGGCGACACTTTCTGACTTCTTTCTGCTTACCTACCTGAAACATAATACACGCTCAGGTGTTTTTTTAAAAACCTACTTCCTGGATACAACCGGGGGGGTGGCGAATGACATTTCGAGCGCTTGAAAAAAATTGGCCAACGTCATCGACAACAGATCTCCCTTGATGAGAGGGACATCTATTGGCCGCATTTCCCACACGGAGATGTGCTTGATATTATCATGGCACTTTTTAGATCTTCACTCGAATGGCAGCATTATTATAGAAAAATAAAATAAGTCACCGGCTCTTCTTTGCACTGCCCCTTAACACAATATCCCAGAAAAAATTAAGGAGTGGTCATAAAACGACATCTCTGAGTCGTTTGCTGAGTATTGTGAGGAATGCCGAGTATTGTGTGTGTAATCACACACTGTTCAGATGCTTTTCCAAAGCTACCAAAGCCTTGAGGCGTTACCGGAACATTTTAATGAACAAAAGACGTCAGAAAACTAAACGCCGGGGCCCTGGGCTGCCGCTTTGTAGTCATACTACCTCGGAATCTCAACGATTGGGCGTATTTTAGACTTAAGTCAAATGGAGTGACTCAAGATATGTCCCTCTAGGTATATAGATACTAATATATGTTTTGCCCAGCACATTCTGCTGAGTTATTCTTCGACTTCTGGTCACTGAAGAAACATCTACCTATGACCCCATGTAGCCTACTGCATATACCAGCTGTTAACACAGCTCTCCTGAGAGACGGTTGTTTGATCATGAAAAACAAGTGACACCATGTATACAGAAATCAGTTCAGCAGACCCCATTTGGTTTAAAGACGGATTCTCATCTTCCAGGTATGCTGTCAAACAAGGTCTAAAGGCATTTCTGCAGTACTACATCCCCCATGTTATCTAATGCAATCCATTGCATGTTTTACACATATACCTTAATTATAATTTGGTCCCAACGATTCTCAATGGGAATTTAGTAGAGAGAGATGGCTAAAACATAACTAATTTCCACTCCTTAAATCACTTTCAGAATCTTCCCAAAGAAACAATGTTATCCCGTTATCCAATGCCTCTTGAAAATGTTGCCTATATCACTCAAGAAGTATTTCAAAAACTTCTTGCAGTGCAGGTCAAAATGTGTTGCTCAGTATGCATTTTTATATGCGACTGGCATTGTTCAAGTGTTCAATTTCGTGGCGTTGAACTTAAAAACATGGACGACTTCAAGTGTTAAAGGATATTTTAATCCATTTTATATATCAATTCATTTTTTTGTTTAGCAGCATGACAGGTAGGTCTTGAGGTATTTCTATATTCAAACACATGTAATCACACACCCATTCTCTCTGTCATACACTCACACACATCAGCTCGTACTCCTTGGTGTACAAACATTCATATGACTTCAGCATTCAGGCGTAAACTCATTTCTAGTGTCCCGTTCCCCCCCCCTCCGCAGTCAGTGGCAATAGACTCCTATAGGCTTCATCTCCAAGTGGCTTATAAGGCAGGCACTCTCAGTGATGCAGTTTTGGCTGTTAAGAGAAGGAAGAAGAAATGTCAGGTTGGCACTCAGGCAGTTATTTCAAAACTTTCCATTCCACAACCTCACAGAACATTCACGATCGAGAAAGCAAGTCTTCCAAATAATGATCTTGATACAGCATTTAAGTGGTGAATAAGTGTTAAACTCATAACTAAGTGCTCGGTGAATGTTATCTGCTGGAAGAGAAAACACTTCAATGGATCTCGTCGCTAGACTGGGAAAAAGGGGGCTAAAGTGTCCACTGTGTTGCGTTACACCCGAGAACCACAAACACCTGTCAGAACTGCAGCTGTCAAGGACAGACATGAGACCACCCACCCAAAAACAATATTGTTTCCATACATTTCAAAACCTTAGCCTTAGCTAGTGAGTAGCTGGAATTAAGTGCAGGCTCCTTCTGTCCTCCGACACAGAGCAGCCTAGAGTGTGATATTGACATGAGCTAAGAGATGTGCGTCTTAAATGAGATGCCTCGTGTCCCCTTTAAACCCACCTTCTGCGTGCTGAGTTTCTTCTCCAGTCCTGTGGAGAGCCCTCCTCCCTTGCCGTCTTTCTTCCAGGAGAAAAAGCTGGAGTGAGAGGAGGCGGGCAGCCGGTGAGCTTTGGGGGATGATGGGCTGCTGTCCTTGCTTTTCCTGCCTAGACCCTTGTGGTCATAACTGACTGTCTTACTGTGCAGGCTCGAGCCGCCCCCCCTGCCTCGAGAGGAAGGGTCAGGGGATGTGTGAATAGGGGGAGGCACACGCTTGAACAGCCCCGGGGAGGTTGAATGAGGCTCCGCGGGGGCTGTCTGAGGGCGCGGTTTGTGTCCGGGCGACAGGGCGCCATTGACTGGTCCGTGAGGGGAGGGGGCCGTCCTGCCCAGAACAGGCAACCGTCCTTTGTCGTGGAGCACAGAGTTCCTGTCGTGGCTAGGCGAGTCGTCCTCTTCGGGGGACACCCTCCGCTTGCGAGAAGTGGTGGCTTGCTCCACCTGCTTCAAGCGCACCTGCTGCTTGCTCGGCCGGCCTACGGGATTGCGCGGGCGGCTGAGGCCTGAGGGCGAGGAGGTACTGGCAGGGAGGGGCGGAGTCACAGGCTGGCTGCTCCCTGTGCCTTCTGACAGGCCGCAGGTGGTGCCGGAGCTGGGGGAGCAGTTCTGTGGCCGTGTCTCCCTCCCGGCCCCATTCGAGGAGGAAGTCCTGAGGGAGGAAGCACTGGGAAGTCCCACCCCCCTGGCAGTACTGACTGTGGAATGCTGGGAGCTGGAGCCAGTAACGGTGGCAGCGATCGAGCCCTTGGCCAAGGTGCGATGTGTCTGGACATCTGTCGCTTGAGGTATTTTCCTGCAGGGTGCAAAAATCATTGATAAAGTTTTGTGCTCTAAGTTGACCAATATGGGCCATTGCACAAGAGAAGGAAATAAGATATTTTCTGACATCAACAATGTTTTTAAAATAAAACCAATCCAATTAGGCCATTCATTATTTTACAAAGCATTTCTTACTTGGCAAATTAGTTAGCCCATCATTGCGTTTTTACACATACTCTGGTGACCTTAACCTTGAGATCTAAGCTATGGACTGGACTTGAGGACACCAGCATGCTTGCATGCAAGGCCTTGAAAACAAGGCGACCCTCACTTCCACAGGTGGGCGTTGAGGTGGTGCTCCACCATGGCATTCAGAGCGGACCGCAGGTGGTGTAATCTTCGGTCGAAGGTGAAGACACTGCGGCCCAGAGCATGGCTGCCAAATGAGCAAAACTGTAAGAGAGAGAGAGAGAATCTTAGCATCCTTCACGCATCAACTTGACAGCAACCTCTTAGGACAGCTGAAATGGCCTCAAACAGGGAGGGGCCGTTACTATATGGGTACAACTGCTGCTAATACAATGGTACAAGGTTCTGTGCTCTGCGTTCTCTTGCAAAAGGTACAGGCATGTTATTACAGCCCCATCTTCCTCCTTAAAGCTTTGATGAGAAACCACAGCAAGAGGAAAATAAGAGAGGAAAGCATATGCCATGTACAGTCTTCTGCTGACAATGGGGGAATAAAAATCAATGGCATATAAAGTGCGTATTTCAGTACAAGTCAGCGGCATATGATTTCAAGGTATCAACAATGCATCTCATTTCACTTTGGAATGATAAATCAAGCAGGGCATTTGTGTCAGGTGTTCCAATAATGTCATATGTAGCTAATGCTCCCCTTCCATGCGGAGATTGTTCTGCCTTGGTGTTACTGTAAGCAGACTAAGCTAACAGCAAAACGGCTGATAATGACGAAGGTAAAGGCAGGGCCTTCTCTTACAGCGAGCGGTTTTGGGTGCCAGGGGCTTGAGTGCCACTCAGGGTTCTCCTCCTGCCCCTCCCCCTCGCTCTCCTCGCTGGAGAGCCGGCTGTGAGCGGGAGGAGAAAGCATCTGCGCCTCCTGCTCCTCCGGTCGCGCCCTCTCCTCCTCCGGGGCGCTCTCCGACGATGTCCTGGTCCTGCCAGCGGGGACGAACCGAAATTCAGGGCGACCCAAACTCCCACAGAAGCCCTTACACCAAGCACTACACACCCACCCAGCACACCCCCACATGACGAGGCTCAGCGACTCCCTCCCCCACCTGAACGCCGTGCTGCTGGCGAGGTGTCTCCTGCAATGCGGCCCTCCCATCTGGTCCCCGGAAACCTCGGGGCCGGGAGAGGAGCCCTCGGGCCCCTCCCTGGATGGGGCCGGCCGCTCCCGCGCCTTGGACCCGGTCTTCAGCTCTGCCACCAGCTGGTCAAAGTTCTTGCTTCTACCAATAACCTTCCTCCGCTGGTGGATGGAGTGGATCTGTGTGTGTGGTGGGGGGGGGGGGGGGGGGGGGGGGCAGAGGTGAGATAGAGAGATTGAGAAAAGGAGGAAGAAGAGAACAATGAGAGGGACCTAAAGAATGCTACAGGACTGTCTAACCTCTACATCAGCATGTGGTTCTTTCATACAACAAACAAATTCAACCACTGATGGGGCATTCAGACATATAACACATGACTGTTGAGAGGGTGGACAACTTAAGTTTTCCCAGATCACCTGACAATCCTCCAATCAAATCAATTAGCAACCCTTAGCTAGTCCAGACCTTCATGTTTTCAATATATTCTGTGTATGCTTAAAATACAGGACAGCTATTCAAAGTGTGCAGGCCTGGGTGCTCCACTGATTAAGGGCATGGCTCATGATGCTTAAAATCCATTCAGGTTCACTCTTTCCATGTCTGTACACATTTTCTCATACTATCACCACCTATGGCACTGCTTTTAACAGGAAGTCTTCTGAATATAACGGATAATGACTACAAAGGCAAAATCCATTTTAAATGTGTGGTTGAACAAAAGTGACTCCAAAATGCCAGAAGGCCTTTGACCTTATTTTTTCCCCTTTCATATTCCATTTCCTGTAAGTGAGGTCACACTTCCTGCTTGCCACTGACCCTGCTTCACAGAGAAAGAGGGGTGTGCTCATAGAGGGAATCACTGACCATGCTTATCTCAGCTAGACTTTACAACGCCATACTCAGGAATGGCAGACATGTTGGACCATGGGCACGGGGGCTTAAACTTAGCTGAGCTCTCATATTAACATGTCCATATAGAATACCTTCTCTGGACAAGAAGCATGTCCACCACATGGTCATGACTCTTTAATACTCAACACTGTTCAGAGGCAACGTGTGCAGTTTTCATTTTATTTGGTTCCACTTATGTGGGTATCGACTTGTCGGGGTATTAGGGTGACAGAACCAAGAAGGCCACTGAACCACTCCATACCTCTAACATGGAATATATATATATATAAAGTATACATGCAAGGCAAACACATGCAAGATACTAATGACATAACATTATATGTAATGAACTGAAAAAGAGGTGGGAGGGTAATGTTACATTGCAAGTCAGCAGCCTGGTACACAGTTTCTTCCTCTCCGGGTCCAGCACTCCACAGTGCTTGTCCAGGTCGCATTCTTTCCCTAAGGAAGAAAATGACGTATGTTAATCATCTGGGACCAGCCTACATCATTCTGTGAGGTGACCATCCGTTTCCCTATCTCCACCTTCCTATTGAACAGTTTGTGAATCTTAACCTTGCCAGACACAGTGAAGGCATAACATTGAATAAATCTTAAATGAATAGCGTCAGCTGAGACTTGGGTGGCTCGTTTCCAAGAAGGCATGAACTTTAGCATGAACCTATGTGCCAGACAGGCCCCAAACGAAGAACAAAAACCCGAAAAACATCACTGCCTGCACAGAAACACTACTCCTGGAAGCCTTACTGGAAACTTTCTTGTAGGTCCTGGGGCCGCGGAGTGGGGCGAGGAGGCTGGGGGAGCGGCCCGGCTCCCCTCTCCGCTGCAGCGGCTTCTCTGAAGCGGGCGGCACGCTGGGCGGAGTGGCACCATGGGGCCAAGGGGGATCTCGGAGGCTGGGGGCCGGGGACTCCGGGGGGGACTCCGAAGGAGGGGGTTGCTTGAAACTCGAGCTACCGGGAGGGGCAGTCCCAGAAACTTTATCCAATGGCGAAAAGCTGGGAGAGGGGAGATTGGTATATAATAAGCATAAGGAAAAGATGGAGGTAAGTTAGAGAACACAGGGATACATATACATGAAGGGATATAGGATGGCGTTCAAGCTGTTCTTTACTATAAAGTTCTTTACCATTCACTAATCAGAGCCCATTACTAGCACTACTACTGATAATCAGAGCCCATTACTACCACTGACAGTGTTGCTCATTCAACCTGAATGGATACACTTATGTTCTATTGCGCTGGAAGTTGCTCTGGATAAGAGTATCTGCTCAATGCATGTAATGTACTGTATCAATGCCACCCTGAATGCTGAACCGCTGAGTGGTCCCGGATGTCACCCTTACCCAGCTGCCTCCTTCTGGGATTTCACATGTCTGTACTGAGGCGGCGTGAGGGGGGGCTGCGGCGGGACCCGGGGGGGCCCCGCTCCCTGATGCCTGCCGTCCCGCGCAGCGTGGGACGCCCCGTGCAGGGACGGGGGGTGTCCGTGGCGGGGCCGCTGCAGGGAGGAGGAGGGGGAGGGGTGGAGGCGGCCGTACAGCTTGCTGAGGGGCCCGTGGCGTCTCTCACAGTGCTTCTCGAAGGCCTGCGGCTTCACCACCTGACTGCAGTGGCTGCACACCACCAGGTAGAAGTCATCGTGCGCCGGGCAGTGTCCGAAGATGGACATGTCTACAGGGGAACAGAAGGGAGCGAAGAACATGTAGTTAATCAAGATTTAGAGTACGCCCTACGGATTCCTGACACGTGAAGTAAAGGGCCAAGCTTTTTATGTCTAGATGAGCATAAATACTGGGACTGGTAATACTGTCATTTGTCCAGCCAGCATGCAACGTCCAAGACAAGTACATACACGCTCTATTCCTATATGCCAGAGATTTTCTAGCCTTACTACAGTAACTGCACACATGATTAATGGCCATTTTAAAAAACTGACAAACACTCCAAGAAAGTAATCAAAGCCAATGCGCATGACAGATTAGCGAGCATGTTGCACTAGGACCGCGACAGAAGCATGAGCATAAGGGGGGATTGAACGCAAAAACACAATTTAAAAATGGATTTTTTGGGATTAGCTTGTGTAAATCATTTGTTATCGTGACAGCTTCCGTTATTTCCTGCATCTCAACAGTTAGCTTGTGATTTTAGTATTCGTGGCTATGTCCTGAGGATTTACATTATAACCACATGAACACGCAGCCTTGGGCCAAGAGCATCCCTCAGCCACCCTCTGGCCAGTAAGAATGCAGTGTAGGGATGGCTGCGACACAAAAAAAAGCACCCCGCTTCCACAGCGAGAGCAATGCAACACCCCAAGAGAAAGCGCATCCCTTTGACCAGGGAACAATGTCACCTAACCTAATCACGAATCAATGACACGTGTGTGGCCTGGACAAGCACGTGTCGCTCCTCCGGCGTGGCGGCGGACCCTTCCGGAAAGGCCGGGGCAAAGACATCTGTCTGGGAGAGGCGGGCGCAGGCGGACACCTGATGCGCGCTGACAAGCGGTGCGGACAAGGCCAAGGTCTGCCCGCGAGCGCAGGGCCGAGACACAGGCAGACACACGCGCGCACGGGCAGACCGTGTCTGTCACACAGCTGCTCTCTGGCAGACAGAGCCTGGCTCCCCACCGGCTGCCAGGGGGCATGAGGGCCTCGCCGCCCCCGCACCCCCCCCTCCGCAACATAGCCAGCTGATTCTCGGCCCATTCAGCACTCAATACCCCGGGGGGGGGCAGGGACAGAAGAAGGGAGGGCCTGGGATTGGGAGAGGTGTAAACACCCCCCCCCCCCCCCCCACGCACAATGCAGCAGACAAGGAAACCTGCTTGTGGATGAAGAAAGCGTGAGGGATCCCCTAATTTTTCTCCCTATTTAGCATACGGATCTCCATATCTGCTCATCCCCGACCCCAGTTACATATATGCTTGGTTGACTTGAGGGAGAAGACCTAACACCAGCCACTGATCAAAACATTAATCAAGCCAGAAGACAAAAATGTACAGCCCTATAATATAACCAGTGAATAATTTTCCAAAGAGCACTGGAATCATATCAACTGTATACACTTCTTGTTGTCAATCAGGAGTGAACAAGGGAAGAATACATAACTTTATTTTGTGAGACATGATTCAAGCACGGCCCTTAAAGAACAACCCCAGCTACAGGCCCACCGCTGTTTTTACCAGAGGATTTCTCCTCTGCCTACAGAATCACCAGCAATGGACCAGCACTTCAACAGCATTTCTGGACTGGGTCCGATTTTCACAGGACCATTTATGCATGAAAGATCAACTCCAACTACCCAATCAAGCAACCACCAGAAGCAAACCAGCTTTTTGCTCACTGCATGTCTCCTTACATCAGATCGCCATGAGCCAACAACACATAAAGCAGCAGCATTAAACTGTAGCGCCACGTGCTATATGAAACATTGGCCAAATTACAACATCCTTTAATGCAAACATCACACACTCTACGTATACTATCATTCATTTGTGGATTTACACATCTTAAACTGCCTTGGCCATTGGGTTACGCAACACATAATCCTCATGGTGATGTCATAATAAACGCAGCACATACCTTCCTTCCGCAGGGTCATCGTTTCCACCTTTTTCTTCCCATTCTTGCTGCACTCCTCTGCATCAGATCCTGCCAGTAAGAACAGTCTTTATGGATTTTGCAAATGGTGGCAGAAGTCGTTACAACAACGTACATTGTGAAAGCAGAGACTTCAGTGATTGTGCCCCAAACAATGTGAAACTATGCTGGGGATAACGTTTCTATTATTATTAACAATCACAGATTAACAGTAGTAACAACAACACTATCAGAATATTGTGATATGACTTCTTTTGGCAGTTACACCAAGCTAATTGTAAAGCATCTCATCGATGCTCCTCTATGAAACTCCTATTAAAGTCCTTACATTTTTTCCCCCATTTTCTCAGGAAGCACAACTCTGTGAATCGTAGCTGGAGTCTACCAAACTACTGTGACTGCCCTTACAAAGACTGAGACCTTACAGTAGACTGGGCTGACCTGGGTGTGTCAAACTATCAATCCCTATCAAAACGTTACAGTCGGCTAGCGAGGAAACAGATTTAAAGAGCAATATGGCATACTTTTAAAAAAGCTGACCAAGGGATCGGTCTTTTGTGAACTGCGTGGCTGGGAAGCTTACTATATTCAGAATGTCAAGATTCATGTCATAAGTTACAGTTAGCTGGCTAGCTAGGGGTCTGACTTGGTTAACTTTGTCCCGAGGTGCTTGTTGAGCGCCTGTTTGATGTTGGTCGAACATTATTTAGCTAGGCAGTTCATTTACTAGCAAAATGGGAACTGAAAACTTGGGGAGTGTAATGCACTTTTG
This sequence comes from Megalops cyprinoides, assembly GCF_013368585.1. Taxonomy (NCBI): domain Eukaryota; kingdom Metazoa; phylum Chordata; class Actinopteri; order Elopiformes; family Megalopidae; genus Megalops; species Megalops cyprinoides. Next base: position 10,697,131 of record NC_050588.1, on the reverse strand, counting down.
GAGGGATGCCAAACAATGCAAGACCGACTCGCACATTCCGATCGGCGTAAACATAAACCATCTCTCTGGTCTTGACATCCGAGTGAGAGGCGAGGCTCGTGCGCCTTCCCATCTCCCTAAACTGTGATGTCCATTGATAACTAGATTTCGGTACAGCACAGACAATATAACAGGAGAAATACTCCTCCTAGCCACCTAGCTATCTGGTAGGTAGCTAACTAGTTAGCTGTGTAGCTAACGTTACAGCGTAGGGCTCCTCCTCCGCCCGGCGTCTGCATTCTCCATCGCAGAAGTTATGTAGCTAGCTAGCCATCCCTGTTCCACTAGTGATACACGTTGTGTTCTACAGCTTAACTCCCATATGCACGGTCTTGTAAGATACGCCAAATTGCTAAATATTGCAAGAAGCGATGAGCATTTCAGGAGATTCATTACTTTTTAAATGGATGCTACATATGCGCTAGGACCCGGGAGAGTTCCTAAACTCACGACTTAATACCCATCCAGCGCTAGGACCCAGCGGGTCCTTTGTTTGGGTTACACGGTAAGGGTGCCGTGCGTTTCGCCGAAAATAAAACCTAGTCGAACATCTGTTCGGTTTGAAATCGGGCGGCGTTGAAGCCGAAGTCATCACTTACCATCCGGCACGAAAACTTTAGCCCTTTCGACCCAGGAGCTCCAGCTTTGGCCTGCGAAATCATCGAGACTGGGGACCCGCCGATCCAGGGCAGCCATTACTGCTACTGCGCGTTCACGCACCGCCATCATCACTGCGCGGGCACAAACCTTACGTCATCTATCGCGTTCCCGCCAATGAAGGATTACCTGCGTGCGCAGGCACAATGCGCAGATGGGTGGGAGCAGGGAGACGTGCAGCCTCCGCGAAGCCAGGTTACAAAGGCTCCATGCGAAACGAAACCCCACCACTCCCTGACACTCGATTGGTGCGTGTCCCGCACAGAGTTCGTATTGATTGGCTGACGCATGTCTGATGCCGGGCAACGGTGAGGGCCACTGATCTCAGCATATAAATCATGTACACTGTTACGTGTGACTGTCTTGAGTAATTCCGCGAACGTGATTCTGTTTCAGTTTTCGTGATCGAGTATTATGATATACATAATTTACTATTTTCGCCAGTGTAACTTACCCATGGCATTAACTGTTAGCTTTTTTTTTCACCCATAAATAGGTGTTTTTTTTTTGCAGTCACTTGCGGTAATATTCACCACTGAAGGATTCCGCCACAGTAATGAACCCTATAGTCTAGAGGGCAAAAAGGGCAGAACAGGGGTCACAGGTAATGTGAACAATCAGTCAAATTTTATGTTATAGTGTTTTTTCTTTTTCTTTTTTTTACAATGGAAATTGACACAAAGTGCTGCGCATTGAGCATAGGCTTGTTCAGTTCTTGTGTCTCTTGTAAGTGGTCAAGAAATGCTTGTAAATTCTTGCATTTCAGGAAGTTGCTAGGACAAATACACTCAGCTTGATACTTCAGACCCCTGTCTCACTTTCTATGTAGAAAATAGACCATCTAATAGAACATCTGATGTGAGAGCATTTCACTGTGTTAAAATGGTTCCAAGGTGACAGGGTAATAAAATAGTCACTCAACAATCTATAAGCAGGGGGCAGAGAGGGAAACAGCCTCCGCATACCTGCAGTCACTCATCAGACCTTACACACCTGCAACATCAGTCCACGCTGAAACCTCAAAAGGCCTAGCTGTCCTTCCCTTACCTGGGTGTGGCACAGTCCGGTCACACACCCCTGTATCAGTTCTGGCCCCAATGTGACTGAACCATCTTCCCATAGCAGTCAGGCCAGCAGAGTCGCTGGTCATCTTCTGCCCGCAGACTAAGACCCATCTGTTCAGATTGCATCTCGGCTCATCTTCCCAGTCGTAATTCAGATTTTCTCCCTTACTGTGTATTCTGAGTATTACTGCAAGGCAGGTTGTACTGTTGTGCCTTAGCATTAGCGCTAGTTATCACAGCACTGTGTGCTGAACTCGCACATGTTCAGATGCAGTCAGTCGTGCTCTGTACGTATCGTTGACTGGATTTGATGCACTTCTGTACTGTTGCTTTGCAAGTCTCTCTGCAGAAGTGTCTGCTACGTGAGAAAATGTAACTGACCATAGGTAGGCCCCAGCTGTATTTAGAGGCATCTAGCGACATTACAGGGTCAATGAATTTGGCATCTTAAAGGGTATGCTTTTAGCCAACACTTTAATTGAATACTTTGATCTGTCCATATAGATCCATAATAAGGCCATAATTAAGGGAACCATTTCTAGCACATGTCTGAATCCACAGGTCAGGGAGTATGTGATGTGCTGTAAGACCAAGGTTCAGAGAGGCAACCTAAAGCTTTGCCACACACAGATTTGTATACCTCCAGATGGATCTGCAAACAAATAAAGAAGACAGGAGGTCAGAGCACTTTTGAATTTTCTGTATATGAGTGCCAACTGGAGTCTTAACAATGAATGTAAGCTAGATGGAAACTGCACAGATCACTGTTCAGCAGTATAATAATTGTTGCAAGGGGTTGTAGATGACAATGGTGTGAAATCATTTCTACAGACACATGATTAACTTAGGTACTACTATGATATAATTACAACATCTTAAAAAACACTCACAAGAGTATACGTTGCCCTACTTAAGGACTCTGCTCTTTAGGAAACAGAAAAAATACACAGAGCTAGGAAAGCCTACACGTGGATAGTGCAGCACTTTTAAGAGGACATAAAGGGAAAAGTATCTCAAGTGAGAGAGATGCTTATCTTGTGGGAATGACTTGTGAGTTCCTTAAGCCATTCCCTTGAGATACTAAATTGGTCCCTGAAGGAAAGTATTTTTGTCCATGTTCCCTTAGGTGCACTTGTAGGATTGTGAACAATCTGGTGTGCTACTATTATTTTTGAAACCCCACATGAATAGTTTATATTTTCGCTCTAGCACTTGACTTAGCCCATAGGCCCAGCAGGATATCCTTCTTACCTCAGAGAACTCCCATAATCCTCCTTGATCACTCTGGGCCCAATCTTTTTAAGTGTTTAAGCTTTAAAGAGTCAAAGTCAATGATTTTACACTCTGCTCTGGTTCCTGCTCTTTTTGCTATTCAAGCTATTTCCCATCTGTCACCAATCAGAGCAAAGCAGGCAACATATAAATGCTATCCAAGTGTGTCACACTCAGATCAAAAGCTCTGTAACTCCACCAGTATTTCATTGTCTGTGAGGTTTAACTAATAATTTGTCTACCTACACTGTTGGAAATAAGTCCAACATCACACACTTGCCATTACTTCTTAAATTCTATTAAAAAGTTTGCTGTATAATTACAAAATATAACAATTGGTGAGGGCAGTGAGGTTAAGTGGTAAAGGTGACATTTCATGTTGTGAGGGACAGCTTTACTCACTCTTTGCATTCCACTGCTGAACCCTTTTCGATCTTCTGTATGCTTCCAACTCACTGCAAACCACAGACATTTATGGAAATACTGCCATCTTGTGGCTTGACTAGGGATTGCACAGTGTGCCCCATGCAAGCATGGACACAAAACCCAGAACAGGGGTAGCAGCTCTGCTCCTTTATTTTACAATTTAGCATATGTACAGATTTAAACTTGATTTTTTTTAGGTCACCACAGTAGACATAAATGCACAAATGACTGTCACATTCCAAAAAAAGTGCCATCCAAGTTTGGAAAAAGAACATCTTTAAAGCACAACTTAACTGTAGTCTTCATTTTAGGACTATTTTATTAACTAATAGAAAAAAAAATCTGACCTGAATGTGCTGCCAGGGACCATACTGAATAATGACAGAAAAATATGAATGTATGACTAGTATCTCCTGCCTTCCCTTTATTAAGCACAATAGAGGTAGCAGAGTGATACAATCAATGACTCCTCCAGGAGAGATGGCCCTCGCTCAGAATCATCTGAGGAATATTTTGGCACGTGAAGTGAACAGAACAGGTTAATAATGACAGTAAGGCTAGAAGTGCAAAGCCAAGAGTATTACATCTCAATTAATCTCACCTATTACACAAAAACATAGCTTAGCAAACATGACAAAGCAAGATTTCTTCTTGTTAAATTAAAAGGCACCAAGGGGTGTTCAGTGAGAAAATAAAATGCAGATATGCCAAGAAAGATATGCTATTTACTTTAAGCAAGATTGGCACCTTCAACTAAAAAAGTCACTTTTCCAGACACTTTTTCCAGGATGTAAAGCTCAAATAACAAGTCTGAGTTAAAAGACGACTGTAAAGTAAACTATAGATAACCTTTCAGAGAATATCGCTATGTTTACTTTACAGCCTCCACTTCTTCAGGAAATGAAACCAGAGGATGAAGGCAATAAGGAAGAAATAATCTATTATATAAAAGTAATAATCAAGGTTCTTTTGAAAAAAACACAGCAGGGTTCAGTAAGGCCTAGATTCAGCCTACCCACAATGCACGAGGTCTTTAACTCTGAATCATGGGGTGTTGCGTTTCTTCTTCCTCTCCACGCACAACACCTTTCAGTAATTTCAGCAAGCTGCCAAAGCCATAGTGCAGTGCAAGTGGTGGAAAAAAGCACAGATGTTGTGCATGAAGTGCCCTGGAGATAAGATGACTCTCAGCCTGGCTCTGGAACTATCAGTCGGTTCCAATGCGTTTTGCCTCCCCTTCACCAATTTTCTCCACCTTTTCCATCATCTATGGATGACACTGCGTCGACGCACCCCTTGGCACTTCACATAAACACCAAACACGAAGGAACAATCAAGTGGAAAAAAAATACAACAAGGAGGAGACAGAGCTGCAGAAAATGTAGCATATTTCTTTAAGAAAAAAAAAAAAACACACAGTAGCCAAATGTGGGATTCCGTTTCTAATCGACCAGAGCAAGCAGTTATGTAAAAAAAAAAACTGTATAAATAATGCAGTTTAACCAATAGTTGTGTTTCCATGACTTTGAACAGTTTTAGCCAAACAGTCCAAAAATGGAAGTTAGTGTTCAGACAGAAAACAGGCTGATTAAATTGCACATTCTTACAACCGAGACTAAAAAACAACTCAAATTTGGCTCAAATTCTGATGCTTCCATAACTATACCACTTAACAAACTGCCAATGACATCAGATACCAGACTGTGTTGGGATAGGCTGCTTGGCTCAGACGTTTAAATAACATAATTGTTTGGAAAGGGCATCTTGCTTATTTGATACAGAGGACAATTACTAGGATACATTAAATGATTTCTCAAACAAATAATCATAAGTAAAAAAGAAAAAAACTAGAACACCTGATCCATACTTCCAAAAAGCTTACTGTATATGCCAACTGGCAGTGTGTACAGCGATGATGTTTTCAGTGCACTCAAACAGTGGAGGAGCATTCAACCAAGACAAAGGGTCTTGTTTTAAATTCGTAGTTATAGGTGAGGGGGAGATTCATTACAATGTCAATATTTTAATAGTTTTGGTCTTGAAATGAACTGCATACTTGAAAAAACCTGATATTGTAGGAAAAAACAATCAGTTGGTTGGGAACTCACAATGTCCAAGTTTCACTGGCAAATTTCAGCTGAAGCTTTGGCTGATTAGTCATGAAACAGGCTCAGTCATTGTGAACCCCCCCCTCCCTGCCCACACAGGTTTGGCCTGGCATTTAGCTCCAGCTGAAAATCAGCAATCATAACTGGGCTGCACTAGATCTGCGTTAAAAAGCTTTTCAAATTTGTTTCCTTGACAATGAGGTTTCTGTGAACCAGATCTGGCCCCCTCCAGTTCATGATTGACCTGAGAGGTGGGAGAGTGTGTGTGTGCGCGTGTGCATGCATGTGCATATGTGTGTGTTTGTGAGAAAGAGAGACAGAGAGAGAGAGAAAGACAGACAGACAGACGGAGAGAGAGGAGGGTTCCAAGATCCATTTAAGATTTTCCAGCTCCTTCCTCCACACCAGTAGGGGGGTTGGCTGGCTTGTGGAAGGGGGTCTCCTTGTAAATGAACCAGCAGTTCCCTGCCCACAAGATGAGGTTGAGAAATCCAAAAATCTGTGACAAACAAAAAAAGTGTAAAATAAAACGAAAAAAGAGAGGAAAAAAAAAGCAATAAAACCACAAAAAGCGGAAGCAGACACTGTCAGACTTTCTCTTGTTTTGCCACCACATAATGATTACGATCTGGCCCAGATCAGATTCAGACTTTCCAGTGACTATTCAAAGAATGAATGTGAGGCTTTAAAGACTCATGCTCCACACCTCTGTGGCTTGAGAGTGCTGTGTGTCTACTTGTCTCCGTATGCATATGTTCTAATAAACCTTGGTTGCTGAGTGCTGTTCTGTCTCTGGCTGGTTCCTGACTCCCCTCACTCACCGAAAGCTCCTTTGGGGGAAGTTCCACCCTATCAGTTGCAACAGTCCTATCAAATGTGGCTAATTTGAAGATGAAACTGCAGGCAGTATGTGCGGGGGTGTACTTTCTGAGACAAATAACTTTCAAAATATTTTTTCTACAGGGATACAGGTCCTGGCAGTGAATAGTAGTCTTCATTGACTTGTGCAGTGGGTGTACAGTACAAGCTTGCCATACTTGTAATATCAACACACTCACAACACTTGACATAAAAGACATCAAGCCACTGCAGAAATGTAAAAGAAATAAATTAAAGAACTTCATTTATGTTATTTTTACGATGAATTGAATAATATTTTATTATTCTTACAGATTTTCTCCAGGATTCCCAAGAACCCTGTGCTGTTGGTTTACAGTCCTACAGCAGTGCTGGATCAGGCAGAATGGCTTGCAAAGAAGGATGCAGCCCTGACATTCCCGTTGTAGGTTAAGGGTGAGGGGATGGCTGTACAGTGGGCTTACCACAGAAGCATTGAGACGTCCCATCGCAGGATACGGCCCGGCAATGCACTCGCGCCCAGCAGTCCCAGTGCACTCTTTGATGATGGACGTTACCAGGTTGTAAGGACTGGTGGCCGCCTTGACATCGGTCAGGACTTTGCCCCAGGCAGACGATGACACCAGCCACATGAAGGCAAAGACTGCGGTCACAACCAGGTCCTGTGGGGACAAGGGGTAGCTTTTTTAGGACAGGTGAGCAGGGCTACCGGGTTCATACATTACCCTTGCATGCTCAGTATACACCAAGATGCAAGACCGACGAAGTGACCGATCATCCCTGCCATTTGGGAGGGTTAATTAAAAATCTCCTACAAAGCGTTCAGGCCTCTCGCCTTCAACTGACCGGGCAATTCGCTAAAATTGCCAGTTTAAGGTGACCCATTACATTGAACTGGGTCATCCATTTTGCAGGGGGGAGACAGCTCTGATTTGTGTTAAAAGAAAAAAAAAATGTGAACAGTTTGGTTTAAATTAAAAGAAATCATGTCACAAGCTAAAATTTTAAAGAAAAATTCTTATTTTTCAAGGTATTTTTCCCTTTTTAATCAAATAGCATTGGCTAAGTACACGTTCACGACAAAATAGTGCAATTCAACTGCTAGCTGTGATCGCTTCTTTCAGCCAAATGGCTGCAAGAGTTTCTCTTTCCACCACCATTTCAAAGCTGGCACTGAAACTGCCTTTTGGGAGCGACTGCTTCCAGGGTGCTGTCTTGAATAGTTGACAGAGGAAAAGGCAGCATCCAGGGCAGCTTTGAAAAGACACGTATGCGGTCATGTACAAAATATGTACACTATATCTGCCAGATACTCCGAAGAGTGTAAGAGTGTAAGAAGGAGCCAGCACAGGAAGCTGGGCTGGAGGTTACTGGCTCGGCGCTCCATGTCAGTATGGTCGGGTCACCGGCCATAAATCAACACTCAACACAGATGCGATATTAATTATAGCAGCTTGTCACAAATTATCTGTCATTTGTGGTTGCCCCTCTGCTGATATCTCTCCCCCTCTTCTGCTTCTATATTTTCCCAACATCCAAAAAGTCTCAATAAGCTAAACCAATCCATTTGTTTGTTATTTGAGGGTAAAAGTATGGCGATAATTTGTGGCTCTGCTGTTTAAGCCATGATAGGCTCCAATAACAGAAGTAAAGTGCACTGTAAAATGGGGAAAGGGAAAGTCAAATGATCACACATATTCAAAAATACTACAGATGATACAATGTAAATGACTGTATTATTCAATACAGATGGATAGGAACCCAATTAACACAAAAAAATAGACTTTGCATGTCAGTGTGTCTGAGCCCGTTTGTCCATTTATGACTTGTCTGTTGAAATATACCAGCTTGCCTGCTGTGCAGGTGTTATTCTTGCACTGGCCAGATCGCCTTCATCTGAGGCTCACCCTCTCACCCAAACTCTGAAAACGGTTTATAGTGTAGCGGAGACACGGGCAGACTCACAATGACGGGGCCGCGGGAGGTCTCCCGGTACACGTGCTGGTAGCCCAGGTAGAGCACCAGGGTGGCAGTGCAGTACAGGAAGCCAAAGACCCCGATGCAGACGTAGAACTCGGCCGAGGAGGAGTGGTCCCCTGTCAGGAACATCTTCTCCGTGTTGTTGCAGGTGGGGAACTCGTACGAGCTGCTCGGGAGCCTGCGGAAGCAGAGACAAAGCTGTCCACACCGTCCAGTTCCTTTTGGAAAACAGTCTGTAACACGCCATTCTTTCTTCTACTGAAATAACCACATGGTATCTGGGTGGTTCTGTCAGAGAGCTAAACTCAGGGAGAGCATTCAGTACTCATAAATCAACCCCATTGTGGCCTAACCCTGAAGTATTTACTTACTTATTCCACCTAAGTAACACACTTATATGCAACTGGTTTTCATGGCTGAGTCAGTGATTGGTATGACCATTTTTTACCATTAAAATACTTACTGCCCCAACTGCATACACAGTATGTGTTAATTGATCATTTTAAGAGAACATTTTTCACAAAACAGCCCTACAGCCTAAGTATGACTTGAAAAAACTGCCTGTTTTGACCTCTAACGTTAAAGGTGTAAAAAAAAAAAAAACACACCATTATAAGACTTTTAAATTACATGACTTAAGAGAACGACAAACATCTCCATATATTAGCTTTTTAATGATACTAAAATCATTTCATTGAAATCCAAACAGAGCCACAGAACCTTAAAATCAAGAATGGTAAAGGCTAAACTGACCCCCTTTTAACCAGTTAATAACACAAACATTCTGCATTTAGTTGGTCGCTTTAGGAAACCTCACAATACCGTGATGGTAATGATACATGTTACAGGTATACTGTGTGGACGCTATGACATAAGCCCAGAATGTAGCGTGCTGCTCACCTGAACGGGTAGCCAAAGGTGACGTTGACGGGCTTAACGTCAGTACCACACTTTACACTGAAGCTGGTCGTGCCGGAGTAGCCTCCCGTTGTGGCAAAGGCAAATATGGTAAAGACCTACAGAGAGAAGACACATCTGTGTGAAAATAATAATAATAAAAAAACACAATATAATAATAAAATAATAATAGAAAAGATCAGTACTGTCAACAACCAAAACAGTGCCCAATAAAATTCCGGCCTGACTAAAACTGATCAGACAGGACGAGAGTGAGTGACAGGAAGAACTGCAGTTTGTTTTTGTTCAGCTGAGTTTTTGCTTGGATTAGTCTGGACTAGACATATCAAACAGTCTTGAGTGTAGGCTAAGCCCTACAGCCCAGGCTCTACACCATCAGCACGACCTGTGACCTGGAACGAGAGTAAATTGGCTTTGTTCTGCTGGGGATAGGCATGGGTGGGTCGGCCTGGATCTCCTCGTCTCGCCACTGTCGGACACCTGTGATTTTTTCAGATGCCTGCCAATTGTGTGGATGATGCCAGTTAAGTGTCACCTATCCTCCAATGAGAGCCCACTGCGGTGTAAGTGTGTCACTTGTAGTCCAAAAAATAGCCACTGGCTTACAGGTGCTTTCCAAAGCACATTGTCATTGTGCATGTAATGGTTTCCTTTATTTAAAATAGTTCTACCTCTCACCAACAGCCCCCTCTGAAGTGTCAGGTGGTCTCCCTTACAAGCACACATGTGCAACATCTGCTTGTTCCCCTGCAGTCTAAGCCAACAGTGCTAAAGGAACTACAAGGAGTCTTAATAAAGAAATCACAATGGAAAAAACATGCAAAAAACAATAGCCTGCACATAAGTAAACGTAAATAGATATAAACACAATTTATAGTGTTTCCTTGGTTACAGTACAATGCAGCTATAAGAAAAAGCTGTAGCTGTAATGTAATTGCTGTATCTGTTTGCTCATTAACTCCGCAAACAGTCTTAATGCCAATTTTAGTGTTGACAGGCTCTGTCGTGTATGGTAAGAACTCTGAAACAGGAAAGATGAACTCCCAGTAAAACATTGTCCCTCGCGACAGGAGGCCGGTCCATCGCAGTTCCGGTGAAAGCTCGCTGTGAGCGGGTTTTTTCCGTTGTTTGCCTGGAGGGGAGGCGAGGGACGAGGTTGTTGGGGGGCGGGGGGTTGACACAGGAGAGGGGAGGGCGGCGCAGTGGAACGGCGTTTCTTCTCTTGGTTTGTGGGCCGAGTCTGGACTTTCCCTTTTGAGGGCGAAGCCTGTGCGTTCTGCCTCCACAGCTGCCCACATCCTGGCTCTGGAGGTTTTCAGCTCCTCCTTCCTCGCAGGAAGTGCTCCCCGCAGGAGCGCTGCACTCGGCACTTTTTACAGGGCTTTTATGGCCGCTCATTACCGGCAGGATCAGGCCATAATTCACCCTGGTGCTTGTAAGGACAAGCTAGCGTTGCGCATCAGCGAGTTCTTCAGGGTTTGTTTTAGGACTTTTTTTTGGTCGTCTCAGGCGTAAGGCATGCTCATGTTTACTTTTTGAGCACTGACAATCACCAAGCATCCGACTGAAAAGTCCATGCTCCTGATTTTTGGGTCAGTGAAGGATAACAATGAAACTATGCATTAACTATGAGAATTACAAGCATTCAGACGTAGCCATGTTATAGTATAATGTGGCCAAAAATCTGATATGTGCAGTCAAACGATCTGGAGTTCAAATGGTCTGGGGATTTAGGGTATAAACCCCCTGTGTGGCCCAGCTGCCTGACACTTAAACCACTTAAAATTATACACCATTTAAAACAGTTCAGTCAAAGGTATGATGGCAATATTTTCATTGTGTTGCAAGCCAAAATATCCTTTCAACTATTTCTGATCCATAAAATTACAGCCATAACCAATTAACGTCCAAGTGGAATTAAAACTGCACCTCTTCAGGAGTGTCGCTGCACACCCCTGGAGCAGCAACCTGAGGTTTGGGCCAAAATACCACAGTGATTATACACAGTGCTTATATAGTTACACAGTGTCATGAAGCCAAGCAGAAATTAGCAGCTATATGTGACACAACTGCCACAGGTCTCTCCTCTTAGCAGCACCAGTAACTCAAATCTCAATCTCCTTCAGAATGGACACCTGTTATTTCTGCGGGCCTTATGGGTAAAAAGACACATTTTTTCTTATTTGAAGATATATATGCGTGGCATAGCTCTACTTAGGTTCTAGGATGTGGATTTACTGATATTTTAAAATGGCATGGAGTACAACAAACTACACAGCTCTCTCTTTCATGGCAATAACACTGCCAAAGTGTGAGCAATACTTTTTAGCTTCCCCTTACAAACTGCCACCTCTGTTCCTTTTAATAAACCACAGAGAGTGAAGACAATATCTGCACACAATCGTGTTCCCAGTCATTTACATGGCAGTTCTGCACAACACTTAAACATGTCTTAGTGCTCCATTTAATATTGGTAATACAGTAAACACATTAAGCTTCATTCTTTGTGTTTGCCCTTAAGTGAATGCAGGTGTTCACTTGACCCAGTTACAGCATTGGTTCATTTGCAGTAGTGCACGTAAATAGGCTGATGTTTTTTCCCCAACCACACATGCTTCTTTTCCCAAACAAGACCTGAAAGTTCCACCACCAAAACCTTACTTGGACCTGAAGTCAAAATCTGTTATAGATTTAAAATGAGTTTGATCAAATTCTGGCTGGTCAAAAACAGACATAAAAGAGATAAAATGACAGAAGCAGAGGAAATAAGGACACGTGTGTGAACACCAGTGTTTGCTTTTTACTAGCAAGCCATGTGTGAGCTGAGGTGTCTCATTAGGACTGGAGCTTATCCAAATTTCGGTTGAGCCAAGTGACTTGAAGTAAGAATACACCCCGTTGATGTCCTCACCCTCAATCCATCTCCTTCAATGCTGTACGTCAAGCGGAGAGCCATTTTAAAGTCTTTGGTACAACTTGGTCTGACACTGAAGACCCAGCCAGAAGACCCAATCCAACCGCAAAGCCACTGACCCAGTTTGACAGTTTGCTTGCCATTTGCCAGAATGATTTACCACAGTGGGTTAGCTACCCATGATTAGCCCATCTCACAAGCTGTCCCTGTGCAACGTCGTGTTTTCTGCCTGTACCATCTCACCCTCACACCATTTCAGGATCTTTTCGCAGCAGGGTCAGAACCTTGTAAGCTTGGCTGTATTAAATACCATCTTCTGGCAGTCTTTGGAGCCTTGTGCTATCTTTTTGGAGCCTGACACCTCTTTTCTACCCTGCAGTTGGAGCCAGGCTGGCTGGCTTGGTGCAGGCTCTGCGTTTTCTATAGTAATTTTTCACTGCTGCCCATCAGATCAGCCCACTGGTGTTACTGGTGTTAGCCAACTCACAAACGTGGGTAGTGGCGTGGGTGCAGCTGCACCTTTATGTTTCTTCCCTCTGAGTATATGAGAAAAACCAAGAGAAGATAAACACAGAACAGAGAGAAGATCACAGCAATTTAAATGAGGTAGACAGAATGTGTTTTTTTTTTTTTTTGAGGTAGGAAACCTCAGCCTTGCACTACAGAAAGTCCAGGCTGTCGATCCGGACAGACAGCAGCATTCAGCGCTACAGCCGTGGTTGCCGATAACACAATGCTGGGTTGTACCAGATCAGTCAACCTTGGCTCTCGCTCTTCCAAACCTGCTTCAAGCTCTGTGGTGGAAACAGGGTTAAAATAAAAAAAAACAGGCCTTCTCAACCTCCCGCTCTCTAATCGAGCCGACACCCCCCCTGCAAATAAACCATCTAGCCTGCACATTCCTGAATCTCTCACCACCACTAAGTGTTCTGCTTCCCACTGACTCCCTATAAAAACATACCTACACCAACACAAAGTTGCAATGGGAAGGAAACAGGAAGTAGTGGTGGGGGGAGAATTAGCAGGTCTCATCTGGAAAATCTTTTGCTGAAATCTGCAGACTACAGGCCTGGCTGGCTGAGTTTCCCCAGCAGGTAGCCCATGCAGTCAGCATGCAGGAGGGAACGGAGCCCACCCTGACAGACTGGCAAATCCAACGAGGGGACCTACTTCTACATGTGGTCAAGCAGCAAACAGCCATTTCAAGATTCTCTTTTAATTGAGCGTCACAAGAAATGCTTGTGCGAATGACACCACCATGGCAGAGGTCAAAATGAGTCAATGACTCTGTTGTGCAAATCTCATCCTCTTCTCTGACAAAACAAGGAGACTGGGGGTGAACCATGCAATAGGGTTTACAGTACAATTCCTGGTAACTAGCCCCACCCACTGCACCGAGGATGGGAGATGAACAGCATGGCTTTAAGATTCATTATCTGGCCTGCAAGATAAGCCTGCTAATTGCTCTAGGCCTATTTCACACCCACGCCTTCTGTACACAGTTCACACTCCTGCTAAAGCCAAAAGTGTATCATAAATAGGAAACTGTCACCATCATTCCCAGCCTCATGCACTCTGTCGGGCAACTCTGGTCTATAGACGAAATGTTTCGTCATCTGATGTTCTTTACTACAGATGGCTATGAAAGTTTTATAAAAAAAAAAAACACTTTTCATATTAGGAAAGAATGCAACAACCACACCCCCTTACAATTGTGTTGGATGTGGCCTCAATGCAGGCTGTGAATATCTGTCCTTGTTACAACCTTCAAGTACACTCTCTAGTGTCATTTCTGTTTATCACATAATTATCTGGGCATTATTTGAATGCTGCTCAAGTATTCGCGATTTGAGATTTACATTTACGACTTTTAAAATGTTTCACTGCGAGAGCTAGCCAGCGTGCTACTCACTAACAGAGGTGCTTACATTTTAATGTTGCGCGCTGTGCATCGCTGCTAGCGGCGGTTATTGATGCAAATGTCATGGTAATTTTATTACATTTTAACTTTCTGTGAACAGAGATGTGGAGTTCAGCGCCGAGGTACAATTCCGGTTGGCCAAGTATGTTCGTGAAACCCTGACTTTAGAGGCTCTTGTGCAACAAGCTATCTAAGCAAGGTTGTGTTTGACTAATGTTTGACTTCCTTTGGAATTTACTGTTGAGAATAGTGAATTAAAATACGCAGTCCGAAAGTTCACAAATTGGGTTTGTTGTCTTTACAGTGGTTCTCAACCTTACTGGTTTGAGAACTAATGCTCCAGAGAATGTTTGACTTATCTTTGTCTTGTGACAAAGTCAGGAGAGTTCTCAACTAGACGCCTGAACCCCAGTCATCACTGGATGTTTTCGACACAAGTCCGACAGAAAACGGGAAGCAACAACTTGAATTTCACTCCGGACGTGGAATTATTAAATACAACTGTTTCGCACTGCAAGTTATATTTCAATATTCACACACACTTCCTAATACCGTACATTAGGGTGAACAATATAATATAATACATTTCGTAATATAGCATTCTGTTTTAATTTAAAGCATTGTTCTCGAATGACTTTGGGACTCTGGACGCGACTATGTCTTGATTAGGCGCATATTGCAAAGATCTAAAAAGGCACAAGAACAGTTCAGACGCGCAATACCATCCGTCTTCCCTACTGTGACCAGAAAAGCATTATAAATAGCGAAGACGCAGTCATTGTTCACTCTTAGAACGCTGTGCTGGGCAATCAAAGCAAATGTTCGCAGCTTTTCCGACTTTAACTGCCTGTTTTTACAGTAGCACAAATGTGCTCAAAGGCCAAGCGCAATTGCCCCGGTTACGATCAAACACGAGATTCGGACAAACTAGGTAATACCGCACCGGGATGGCTGGTGTCGTGCTTTAGCTAGCTACAGTAAGATTTGAAAGCATTTCGAGATTATTAAGTGTTGCTACATACAAACTACAGAAATGCAGTTAACTGGGTAGGTATCTAACTCAGGTGTGAGCATATCAATGAATAGTTACTACTTCAGACAACGTTAACCAACTAATTATGTACATAGTCGCTTGCAAGTTAAAGAGGGTGTTGCCCAAGGGAGCAGCTTGCTAGCCCGCTAGCTAATTAAGCATATGACATACGAGCGTTGCAAGATTGCGAACTTGCTAGCTAGTTTGTGTCAGATTTGTACGCAGCGAATCGGTAAAAGTTACATTAAAGTTGAATTTGCTACTCGGTTACAATCTTGAAATCTTCAGTGAGCTAGCGAGTAAGCAAACCAGGCAAGGGAAGGGCTGGCTATATCTATATACAGTGAGAGTGAGTTCTGCAAATACTTTGCAGAGCAAAGGCCATGAACTGTCAAGCACTTACCCATTCTAGAACTCGAATAAATCCCAAAGGTTCTTTCAAAGGTCCCAGGTCAAGACTGAATCCCGACATCATTTGCTAAAGTGAAAGAAAGCGACAAAGAGACAAAGTCACTTGACAGACTGTGACTGTATCACGGGATATCAGCATGTCGACCAAGCAGTTGAAAGTGGTTGTGATAAGCTCGCCACAAACGAAACTTTGAAGTTGTTAGCTCGCTAGCAAGCTGGTCCCCTACCTGAGCTACTGCGGCCATCGCGCTATTCTTCAAGACTGTCGATCTAGGTAAAAAACGTTTTTCTTAATGCAAGTTAAATTATTAATTTGTTGTACAAAGACTTAATAAAGTCTTGGCTAGGATTCTGTTCAAAAATTATATCCGTCTTTGCCGAACTTCTGTCAAACTTTTTTGACCTGACACTGCACACGTGATACACAAGTTCGCTTGCTAGCTGCAGTTCTTAAAGCGACAGGCTCTGTAGTGTGACTCGACGTACCTCGCTGTAAAAAGCAGGTAAGATGTTAGTGTCGTCACTATTCTTGTACCCAGACTTGGAAGGTAGTGTTTAAGTTATAGGACACATTATGCAGCCCCTTTCTTTTTTACTACTACGTGGGCGAGTTTCAGACGAGAGTTTCGTGGCCAATCTGGACGCTTTGTGCTTTGATCCTGTGCTTTATACATCACTTATTCAAAGAGAGGTATTGCATACACTACACAAAAGTTACTCCTGGAAATGAAAAGACTACAGTTTGAATTGCGGGTTTCTTCTCAAATCGTTTTAGAGCCGGAGAGAAGCCCTTCTAAACTACTGCCATGCTGCGCCACCACCTCGGTGATGTGTAGCGACTTGACGCAACAGCCCACACAGCAGCTGAACTAGGTGAGGAGTCATCTTGCCAATTAAACTTGGAATGGCTGACCCCGAAATGACAAATAAATTCTGGGAGACCATCGTGGAATGTTGAATGACCATGAAGAGGCAGGTCTTTAGGTTAATATCTCATCAAAATGATGCCACGCCCCGTAGGACTGTGTCCTTATCACTGCACTGGGGGAGCAGCTTGTTGCTTAGCTAACCAAATCCACTTCGATGCGCAAAGTCATTTTTTCCAATGTCATGCTTCGATGTTGAGATTTTACAGAAGGTCACGCGGCAGTTCTGCTGGCTTGAAACAACTGTATGAAGGTTAATGCAATACAAATAAACACCTAACATTTGAGCTCACCATATGTGAGTCAGACACAGAGATATTCACTGTGACTCTACAAAACTACACAATGCTTTTCCTTAATATTAAAAATAACAAAGGGAATGACCACAACCTCGTAAGCCATAATGTAAGAAGATGTTTATAGGCACATCTTAACATTTGTATGCCATGTATGACCATCTGCTGGCACGCTATTTCTGCCATTTCCAGCTTTCTGTGATCGTCAGGGCCAAAGTCGTCCAATCAATTATAGAAGCACTTAGTATGTTAGTAAAGTTTGACGTCTGTTAAAAACACCCTCAATCCTGTCTTCTGATCTGGCTTTAGCCTATATTTGAACTTCAGTACATATTATTGTATAGTTTTCTGCTGTTTTGAGTTGCTGTCCTGTAACTTAAAATTTGTTTGGTTTCGTACTGCATTCGTTTCTGTATTTGATTTCATGCATGGTAATAACCTTGTAAAATGCATCTTATCAATCGAATTAACATTACCTTTCACAACATACATCATCGATACATTGCTGCGTAAAACGTGCTGGTACGGCTGTTTGTATCTGTACTCCCGAAATCGCGTCAATTCATGAACCACGAAAAAGAAATACAAGAAATTAAAATGCTTTACACGTGTAATTAAAAAAACAATGAAGGGTTGACGACATCAATAAACGACTCGTTTTGGGTTCTGTGCGCTATTTAGGGAAAGCATGTGGCAGGCATAGCAAAAATAATTAGCTAATTAGCTTTGTTTTAACGTTAGTTAATACGTTAAATGCAAACAAAGACAAGTGGGCCATTAACATGGACATAAAACATTTTAAACCACAATACTACATTAAATAAGACATGAAAACGCTTGTAGGGTATCTGGTAGTTGCCCCATCTCACGACAGTGATGTACGCGGAACGCATATTTTTCTGAGCTTCCATTTAACCTCCGGAAGAAAGTAAGACGTGCACTTCCTCCCCTCACCCGCTCTGCAAAATCAAGCAAACTCATTCAGCGGCGTAATCTGTGAGTAAATGCCACAAAGTGCCAGCAAGCAAGCCAAAGATTGTGAATGCTATTTTCTATAGATGAAATAATCTATTCATGAACTACATGCTGTATTCACAAAATACTACTTGTAGCGTTTTTCAGTTGCTGGCGTGCTAAGAAGCAATACTGTTTTTCTATCAGTGGCTAAGAGGCTACCATAGCTAGCAAACTTGCTACCTTTCTAGAGAGGTGTGTTGTATGATGATTAGCATTTGAATATAATCACGTTCTTTAATATTAAAGTTTAGTGAGTACAGGGAATGGATTATGGGGATTGCCAAATAATAGAAGAATACCTAGTAGGTTAGCTAGCTATCTAGCTAGTAGACTGATGGCACCAGCCTAAGCAACAAACTTGAACCATATTTAGAACTGACTGTAGTAACGACCAATGGCAAACTACCTTCAGAGATAAGCCCTCCCTATAGTTCAGATATATCCAATGGGGTAAAGGGACATTGGCGTTGATGGGTTAGGGTGATTTCCTTACTGCCAGTTTCTCCACACTTGCCGACTTTGCTTACTTAGTGCTTTCTTTTCGTTTTCTGTTTTTGGCGCAAAGTGCATTTCTTTCTGCATATCTCCTTTGTTATTTCCACAGACTGAAATCTGACAAAATGTTTTTGACAAGATCGGAATATGACAGGTAAGCAACCGTTTTTGGTATGATCTTTGCTTTGTCATGACTGACGCGAGCAAAGGCCTCTCTGGGTTGTTAGTTAGCTATGAAGCTAGCTAGCTACATTGTTGTAAACTTTAGATGACAAGCTATAGCTATTAGTCATGAAAAAGAATCATGTGTACTTTTCAGATTATTAAACTTGTTTTTAATTATTGAAGATATTTATCACTATTTCAACAAAGTAAGCAAATGTGCTAGCTAGCTACTTGACTAACAAGTTTCACTTTCAGTTTTAAATGTTTAATCGTTAGCCACATATGTTCACGTAAGTGCAAAGTATGGAGTACTTATCATCTGGTAAAATTTACTGTTATGTTTTTATGATGAGAATTTAAGTTATTTTTTGCTTTGCAGAGGTGTGAACACATTTTCTCCAGAAGGTAGACTTTTCCAAGTGGAATATGCCATCGAAGCTATCAAGGTATGCTTTTATGGTTCACCTGCAGCTACTGAGAATTCTGATTTTCTTTGTAGGGTAAAGATACATTCAAACAGTGAAATCTCACTGATCAGGGTGATATTTTCAATTAGTTAAGTAGGTTGTGTGTTGCATCTGGACCTGTAATTGGAAGGGTGCAGGGTCAGATCCCAGGTGGGACCTTGGTGCTGTACCCTGAGCAAGACGCTTAATGTGAGCTGCTTTAGTAAATATGTTACTGCATGGATATGGATCAGATATAAACCGTTAAACCAAATAATGAATCCTCAGTTAATTTTATATGCCACTGTGGTTGTGTCAGGTGTGTAAATGTGATTTGGCATTCCCCTATGCCAAATCACATTTTAGGGGGGTTAGGGGAAAGTGTTGACAAGCAGTAAAATCAAATTCCAGTATCACTCAAGTTGCCACTGGGTTTTTCCAGCTGGGGTCCACCGCCATTGGTATCCAGACTTCGGAAGGGGTGTGTCTCGCTGTCGAGAAGAGAATAACCTCCCCTCTCATGGAGCCTAGCAGCATTGAGAAGATTGTTGAGATTGATACGCACATAGGTAAGTGGCAGCTTCACTGATGTTATGCTAGGCCAGTGTTTCTCAGTCCTACTCCTGGAGGCCCCCTGTCCTGCATATCTTCTATCAACAGTTAGAAAGTAGTACCATATATTACAAGAATCTTCCCATATTGGTGTATTTGACGAGTGGAGAAATGTGCACAAAATGTCATGATATCATTAAAAAAAGGCATAGTGAGGGAATGCTTTTAGTTATGCTGTAATGTATTTAGAACTACAGAACTCAAGTAATGCTAAGATTTGCAAGATTAAATTATAGCATATCCTTCCTGTTTATCATTTCACTTTCTTTCCCCAGGTTGTGCCATGAGTGGCTTGATAGCTGATGCCAAAACGCTAATTGACAAAGCACGCGTAGAGACACAAGTGAGCACATGTTTAATTTTTACAAACATTTTCCCATCTAAAACTTGGGGTAGGTGTAAATGCATGCAGCCTAAGTGCTTGGTCAGCCTTTGTTTTATGTCCATGTGAGTCAGCGTTCATAAAAAAATCTGGTCCCTGATCCTGTTATTATCCAGGTCCTGTTGTTATGTGAAGTTGGTCTGCTGACTTGGTGCCGTTTCTTCCTCTCAGAACCACTGGTTTACCTACAACGAGACGATGACGGTGGAGAGCGTCACCCAGGCCGTGTCCAACCTGGCCCTGCAGTTTGGTGAGGAGGACGCGGACCCTGGTGCCATGGTAACCACCGATCCTTAGCACCTGCTGCTGTCTTGCCCACAACTCCTGCAAGAGACACAGTGAAGTCTTCCTGTTTGCATTCATGTGCCTCCTGAGTATGTTATGAAGGTGCTGTGCAGTGACACGGACGAAGAAGAGAAGACAGGCCCATTTGTTCCACTCTGAAATCTGCTGGATTCATACAGTATTTTGTGGAACGCCTTGCCAAAGTTTTATGAAATTTTAATCACAAGGTAGTACTTTTTAAATATTCATAAATATTTTTAAAAATAAATTTTTAATGAACTTCAAGTTCTCAAGAAACCTCAAAAGCCATTCAGAAATGGCTCAGACAGTAAAAACGCTTGTTACAAACGCAGATTGAGTGCTACAACGTGGGTTCAAAACTGGCCATCTCATTTGCACCTTGCCATGTGGCCCTGAATGGGTTCAGCAGTTGTCGGGGAGGTTGTGGCAAGCTTAAATGTTTAATTGTTGACTACTTGGATGAAGAAGGTAAAAAAATGCAACCCTCAAAGGACACAAGTGTGAGACCAAGTTTGTAACTATATATTTGGTAGATAAAAATTATATAAAATTACATTGTCCTCTAAGTATGCCTGAGTAGGTGTAAAAATGGCAAAAAAATACTGTTGTAGTTAACTATATTTCAAAGAAATGTTATCGAATACCGCATGACAGATGAGCTATCATTCAAGAAAATTGGGTGAAGCCAAAGTCAGTCCCATTTTAGTGCCAAAGTTAGTCCCTGTCTCACACAGGTTGACCAATTTTAAAGACTTGGCAGGTGCCCCTGTGCATTCTGTAGGTTGCTTCAAAACAATTCCCTAACCGTGGTGGTAGTTCCTAGAGATGCACCGATACTACTCTTTGGTACACGTATCGGGCCGATACAGCATGGTAAACACTCATATTTGATATCGGCATCATAATTTAATGCTTCCAGTTACAAGTACACTGATGTATAATGACATAGCCAGCCAGCTATCACAAGATCAGATAATGGAGTACTGGAGAAGCAACGCAGTCCGATTCCCTCCTTTGGCTTCCACAGCTCGGAAATTTCTTTCCGCGACATGCACTAACGTTGAGAGCAAACGACTCTTCAGCGCAGCTTCTCAAGTTGTTAATGAGAGAACAAACCGGCTTGCGTGTGAGAGAGCGGAAATGCTTCTCTTTAATTAGGGAAACCTTCCCCTTACGTTTGCGTTTACTCAGCCAAGCTACACTGCCTGGCCAAAAAAAAGTCGCACACTCTAATAGTTTGTTGGACCGCTTTTAGCTTTGATTACGGCACGCATTCGCCATGGCGTTGCTTCGACAACCTTATGCAACGTCACAACATTTATTTCCAGAGTTGCATTAATCTTTGGCCGAGATCTTGTATTGACGACGGGAGAGTCGAACCACTCCGTAAAGTCTTCTCCGGCACATCCCACAGACTTTCAGTGGGGTTAAGGTCAGGACTCTGTGGTGGCCAATTCATGTGTGAAAATGATTCCTCATGCTCCCTGAATTTGAGCCCGGCGAATCTTGGCATTATCGTCCTGGAATATGCCCGTTCCATCAGGGAAGAAAAAAATCCATTGATGGGATAACCTGGTCATTCAGTACATTTAGGTACTCAGCTGACTTCATTTTATTGCCACATGACGTTACTGAGCCTAGACCTGTCCAATTGAAACAACCCCAGATCATTTGCTTATTTAAATCCAAACGGCAACCTTTTTTTTGGCCAGGCAGTGTAGATAAGCTATGTTTCTTGTCAGTTAGCCAGACTGTTTGTAGCTGACTACTGGCTTTGTAGAGAAGGCACTTAAACATTTCTACGTTTCAAATAATAAACATTTTCTTTGAGTAACTATAATGCTTCTTTCACCCCCCCAAATAAGTACTCGTATCTGTACTCGGTATCGGCTGATACTCTAAAACTAAATACTTGGTACTCGTACCGGCATTAAAATTGGTATTGGTGCACCTCTAGTAATTTCCTTTATGTTCTCCCTCCTCAGAGCCGTCCCTTCGGCGTTGCACTTCTCTTTGGGGGACTGGATGAGAAGGGGCCCCAGCTGTGAGTTTGCTCATGTCCATTAATGTACCTGTCTCTCCTCTGTTTGCAGTCTGTGGTGTGAGATTTTGTGCCTTATTATTATTATTATTATTATTATTATTATTATTAATTAATTTATTTATTTTTACCTCTACAGATTGATGGTGGGAAATTATGGGCGTGTTGATGTATAACTTGGGCTCTGTGAGAATCGTCTGTTTTTACAGTTTGTTTTGTTGCTTTGTGCTATAGAGTCGCTGGGGTCACAGTTACTCGCCTGAGTGGGCAGTAACCAGAGTGCAGCAGTCTGCTTGTATCCACTGTGCAGGCACAATGGGCTCTGTTTACTTATGTAACCAGGCAACAAGAGCTCTCTCCACACATTGAAATGACAGTTTATTGAGCTCTGCACAGACGTTTTTCATGTGTTTCATGGTCAGCACTAGAGCTACCCCCTCGCTGTGGAATTAAGGCAGCTGAGGTTGCATAGTAAGGTTCATACCACAGTTAAATATCGATGACTTCTCTAGTCTGGGATCTGTCATGCAGTGGCTGTGACGAGAAACTTAAATACCGTAACGGAAGTGCGATTTTTATCACTTCAGGCAGTGTATTTCAGTGTTATTTATAGGGCGTAGGCACACTACACAAAT
The DNA here is from genome assembly GCF_013368585.1 of Megalops cyprinoides. Taxonomy (NCBI): domain Eukaryota; kingdom Metazoa; phylum Chordata; class Actinopteri; order Elopiformes; family Megalopidae; genus Megalops; species Megalops cyprinoides. The sequence continues at coordinate 10,674,209 of NC_050588.1, read as the reverse complement.
GCATGGCATGTAGTTATGCTGGCAGTAGTGTAGGATCTGTATTTAGTTAACGGTGGATAGAGGATTTCCTTTTTTGTGGAATTGCATCAGAGAAAATCACATTTCTGCGTCAGTGTTAAGCGGAGAGATGGGCCTGTCATCAAGCAGCAGCCTCACGGAGGGTATCCTCCATCCCTACTTTCAGTAACTAAGGCCTGTACCTACCACATCTCTCCGCCCCTCTGGAGGCCTCTGTCAGCGTCCTGTGAGGCTGGGGGCTTCTTTAAAGACAGTAGATAAATGAGGGGGCTGTATGCTTTAGTGGAGGGGAAAAACCATGCAGATTTGGTGCCTTTTTAGTTGACCAGAGATTACCATCTATAAAACAACACCAATGTCACCATTTAATCTGCGAGAGAACCGCCCAAGTAAACAAAAGAACTGAGGTGAAAGGAAAGCTGACGGAGTATATGAAGTGACCCAGGCTGACCATTGAGTGAAGCTTACTGGTCTGTGTGTCTGTGTAGGTACCACATGGACCCTTCAGGCACCTTCGTACAATGTGACGCCCGCGCCATCGGCTCTGCATCTGAGGGTGCCCAGAGCTCCCTGCAGGAGGTCTACCACAAGGTGAGGCCTCAGATCCCAAAAGCCAGCCCTCGTTCATGCTATTATCATATATTTTCATATTTCAGTTAACCGCCAGCTATTACAAAGAGACTAAAGTAAAGTACTGCTGGTGGCAACTCATGGACATTGTACCAAAATCAATCTAAAACATGTCAATTTTTAGGGGCACCGCCTAGGGTCTTTGCAAGTGGCCCTTTCGTCCTGATCAGCATCCCAATAATCATCATTCCTCATTCCTTTGCGTCCGGAATTTGCTGGAATAAAATGGGCAATGCCGCTCGAGTACGCTTCGCAGGAGCATACCGCACGGGCCGCTGTTGCTGGGGAAACGCTGAGCGCATCACAATGGCGTTCTTTTCCCCCTGTCCTCTGGCGGGAGACGGGACGGGGTGGCACTACGGCAGCACCGCTCCCCCTTCACGCGGGTGTGTCGGCCATTGTTTCCACACCGCCAGCGCGGTCCCAGCAGCCGAGCCGGGAACAGCCAGCCCTTTGATGGGAAAGTCCCACACGGAATAGCTCTTATCGCTGGCCCGCCAAGGGATAAGAGACTCTTTGTTTGCTTTTTGGGAGGCGACTAGGCCGCTTGTGTCGGGGGCAGGCTCGCTGCGTGACCCCCGTGTTGTGTTTACTGTGGAGCGATGCCCTGGCTCCGGTCCAGAGCAGCTTTAAAAAGCTGGAGGTGCCGTAGCGCTCCCGTCGAGGGGCTGGAAAGCGTATGTCCACCGCGGAAATCGGGTTTGTGCTGGAGCACTCCCGCTGAAGGCCTGCGGTCGGCCAAGGGCAAAGGAGATGTGAGGAGGAAACTCTTTGAGCAGGGGTGCATAACTCGAGTTTGATTGATGTATTCCAGCAGATCTGGCAGGTCTCTAGCATATTCCATCCTTAAGAGTAAATAGAACCAAAAGTAGTACAGTAGCTGCTTTAACTCTATTAAGGCCCAGTTTTGCAAACATGCAACGTTATCTAAACACTGGTTTCACTGTTAAAAAGGCCAGTGAAATTTTGCCCTGTGATTTTTGGTCAAAATAGACATGGTTATTTTTAATAAAACAATAGACCCTCGACATCAGAAATCAAAGTCTCAGATATTTAAATGGTCACTAATCAAAGTGTTGTGGGGAACCCGTAAGGGAAAATTGCCAAAATTGTCATTTCTTTTGATTCAGAAAAAATAGATCTAACTTAAAAAAAAAAAAAAAAAAAAGAAGAAGAATAATTTGATTAGTAAAAAAGGTGTTCAGAAATTAAAGCCGGTCTGCCAGCCATGAAAACCATCCCCTCTGGTTTCCGGTCTGATGCCTCATAATGGTCAGTCAGCACCAGGGTGGAGTGTGACCAACAGCAGGTTGTTGTGCGTTCATCTCAAAAGGTGCTGGCCTGTTCTCACCTTGAGAAGCTTTCAGTGGCCCCTCTGTTCTTGCCCTCACCTCTGACATGAGCTTTCCTGGAAATTTTGTTCCAGCTTTCCTGCGAAATGTGTACTGTTGCCGTTTTGGCACAATCTCCCAGAACCGAGAGCTACTTATTCTGCGGCGCATTTACATGGATAATCCAAAACTTCTCAAACAGCGTATCAAATTAAAATGGACCATTTTCACAGGAGTCTCTCTTTAAGCTTGTCTGTCTCGTAAATGAGGAGACATGGTTTCTGTGGCGCGATTGGGAGCGTAAGGTCCCAGTGATATTTGTAGGCTTTGGTCAGCTTCCCATTTAGCCCCATCTGTGTTTTTTGATCATCGCAGCAGTGTAGCCGCGCCTCTTCTTCCCAACGCCCCGCCAGGGTCAGGTTATTCCAGGGGAAGAATGTCATCCATCTAGTGGCGGGACAGGCCCTTGGCTACAAGCAAGCGCTGGATACACACACACACACACACACATATACACATATATATTCTTTGTAATTTACAGCCACAGACATTGGTTCGGGAGGGGATGCTCTTGACCCGGTCACATGCACGCAATCTAATTATGGATGGCATCTGACTTGCCACAGCCTGGGACAGCGTGGGTAATTGGCAAATCTCATTTGAGGGTGCAGAAAACAAAGGCTCGCTCTCACGGGTTTTTGTTTTTTTTCCCCCTGCGTCGCTCAGTTGGAGACTGCACCAGTAGGAAGTTAGAATGATAAGATGTTTAGTGCTCGGAGATTGAATCTGTGTCCCATTTTCTCTCTTACCCCCCGGTTTCTGTTTTCCAGTCCATGACGTTAAAAGATGCCATCAAGTCCTCCCTCACCATCCTGAAGCAGGTCATGGAGGAGAAGCTGAACGCGACTAACATCGAGGTGATTGACAGTCCTTTCTCAAAGGCTCGAATAGGCCTGAACAGCCAGCCCTTGATCAGAGATCTTAGAGCTTGATCTGAGGCAGGTTAACAATGACTCTGGGCACGGCCGCAGCTGATAAAGGCAGGATAAACCACAGTGAAATGCCTCATTCAGTTCCTTCCCCGCTGGTGCGGTGCAGTCTGGAATGAGGCGATACGATCGAGAGAGAGAAAATGCGAAATGAGCCAGCTGATTGTGGCATTTCACGTCTGCACAGAAGCGAAAAAGACTTCTCATGCAGCGTGTGAGGATTGAGTGCAGCATCTCACTGAAGTAAAGTCAAAACTAAGACTGGATGGGGGGAAAAAAAATGTAGCGCTGCCTGCCGGTTAGTTCTGTCATACCAGCTTCAGTCTCTGAAACACTTTCTTGTCTTTTCTCCCTACACCTCCAGCTTGCCACAATAGAGCCTGGGAAGGCCTTTCACATGTACACAAAGGAAGAGCTAGAAGACGTCATTAAGGACATCTGAACCGGAAAGGGCCTCTGGGCTGCGCGCGTCCTCGCCGCACTCTTTCAGAATATTGTGGTTTTACTGCCCTCACGGAAACCAACTGTTAGTAATGTCTTTTTTTTTTTCCTTTCTTAATCTCAAGGATTTCTACAAGTCTGTACATACTACAGAATAACAACAGCACTGGGAATTAAGTGAAATGAAGTGTGTGGGTGGGGGGGTACTTTTTGTTACGACTGGATACAGCAAATAAAACTGTCATATTCCAAAAGCATATAGCCATCTGTGTGTTTGTTCCAGAGCCGCACAATGCACTGCAACAGCACATAATAGGGTCATGTGATTTGCCATTTTCTACCTTTAAAAATAGTTGGAAAAACTGTGTTTTGGACTCTACTGAATTTATGGCTGGTAGAGTACATTTTGTCAACAGAGTAAAACAATGTAATATGCTCTTATGCAGATATTTTCATCTCAGCATTAGTTTCAATGGACAGTCAATGGGTCTTTTGTCTGAAGGCTTATGCAATTCTCCTCACTGCAGGCGGCCTATTGTACTGTCTCACAGTGAAACTGAAAACTTATACACAGGAAAAAAACAGGCTGTTTAGCTCTTTTAACAATGATTTCTAAGGACTGTTATAATTAGTAATCATGTCTGTTCTGAACAAATATTGAAGGCGCAATACATATTAATGCATAAGTCAAATCGCATCTTAGCAAGTGACTAAGAGCTCAACACTGATGAAGCACTTAGGCAAGTGAAAGGTGAACACAGGGGCTGTGGGGGGGACATTCAAAATGCAAATTTGCTTTCTTGCAACAAAATGCACAGATTGCAACCACAGAACAAATCGGCTTGATGGTAGTTTAACATCAGGCAAAACCCTTTTGGTACGTTGGCATTGAACATTTCAAGCAGTCCCTGGCTACTGACTTTCCATTACCCGCCGCAGCAGTGGACAGATGTTCAGTTCTGCTGAACGGCTCTCCAACTGCAATACAGCTCTTGATTGCTTGGCTGCATAAACACATAATATTTTTCCATAACCGAAGGTGACACGCATACAATGAAACGGTAATGAGATGTCAAAAACAGTTCCCCAAATGTATGATTTGTACATTTTTTTATCATTCCAGTCACGTCATTGCACTTTCAAAACTGGTGTGTATTAAGCTGAAATTTAACCAGTGGGGTTTTGTCAAGTTATCAAAGGCATACCCAGGCATGTAGGCTTTCATGGTGTATTAAAGTCACTGTGTGGTCACTGCAGAGTCCTGTTTTAAAAGACTGCAAGTGCAGTAAACCATGGCTTTGTCCATGGCCACAACACCTTGTTGGCTGTGTGTAAGCATAGCTAAATTTAAGATGGCGAAACATTTTCCGCATTCAACCCGCTGTCCTGAACTGTGTCTCTGTTCCCTGCAGAGGCCGTAGCAATCCCAGGGCAAAGAGACTGAGCATTCGTCGCGCTTGGGGTCGGATTACAGTCTTCTACCTCTCATGTGATCTGCTCCACACTGTCAGTGTTACAGCAGTGCTACCAAAGATGGTCGAAAAAAACAAGATACAGAGGCTTTGCTGTGGAGCACAGGGATTTCTGCCCCTCTGTTACGCACTCCCATGTTTCCCCACAATGCATCGCTCCGCCATTCGATTTTAGTTGCTAAACTGGAACTTTATAACAGCATGGTACTTGGGATTTGCGTATTTTGTAAAATACCTTACTCCTGTGTGAGAATTACAACAGATGTTGAAATGCTTTTTCACTCTGCGAATACTGCCGAAATTACAATCTCATCTTATGCCAGGTGTTATAGGCACACCCTCACAGCTGACAATGGTAGTGGGGTGCAAGCCAGTAATCTGACGTAAATCTAAAATATGATGCTCTTAGTAGACCGTAGCAGCCGTGATGTGTTCTCACTCCCTGAAAATTCATCGACCATAAGCAGTGTGCTTCCTCATTGTATCTACCAACACAAAGCACCACTTTGCAATTAGGTAATTCCCAGCTCAGATTTCCCATTTTGTTTTTAAGATTATGTGAAATTTTGACTCTGTCTGACCTTTACACAATAAAGACTGTTTTACAGTGTACTGTACTCTGCAACCACCGTGTTGGTCATTATTTACACATTAAATTTATGGCTCAAGGAAAATTCAATTTCAGTAACTGCAGTTCCTACTCATTAGGGTCTGTTCTGTGGTATCTGTCTTTTATACATTAATATTTACAGTTTTACATAAACTTATCAAAGTAGTCTGTATAAATAACAGTTGAGAGCATTTCACCATATATCAAAGCAAAACTGTTCTGCAGCAGACATGTCAAACCATGCACTCAAAATGTCATATCTAACAAACAGCACATCTCAAGCAGAGATAGAATATCTTACACAAGCAGAACAAGGAGACACACAACTAAGATGGTCTGACTTGTCTGAGGTCAAGAAATGCAGAAACATGGTAAAAAGTAATCACTGTTAAGTGAACAAGGTCAGCGTACCACACCAATGACATCAGCTACATATCTGTAGATGATTGCCTAGGATTCTATATTAATTTAATCAACCCTTAAAGAGTCTGGTATGACATCACCAATGATATGTAAGCCTTCTGCATACCACAAACATTTTCTCCTTCCAGCTGAACCCCAGAGCAGGCTTCCAAATGAGAACACCATATGGCATGTTGACCTCATTCACAGAACCAAAGTTGCCTTGGTATTTCCTTTCAGTTAGCATGCCACACCACAAGATATCAGGGGGTAGGCAGTGGGCCCCAGAGGGCCTTCTCCGTGTAAGTGTGTCTTCTCAACTTTTCTCTTTTTGACTGTAAATGAACAAATGAGCAGCCTTAGACTTAGTCCATCCAACACTCACAGGTCTGCTTGGTAAGTGCATTGAATAAAATCTAAAATGTATGTATAATACCACAGTAGTGTTGTCTGTCCAGATCACTACACGCTACCCGTAAATCATTGCAAAGAAATACCATTGGCCTTTATGGACTGCTTACAACTCAGGCAGCTTTATACAACACCCTGTCCGCATGAGGCTCCACACACCCTGGAGGGACCCCATATCTTGCAGAGTGTTGTGTCAGGGAAGCATCGAGTTTGCCCTTGAGAGCACTGGCTCCAGCTGGAGTCCTTCATGAAGGCTGAAGGTAGGCTGACACCAAGCTGTCAAACTGCATTTGGATTGTTTGGAAATAAACATAGTTCTGGCCCCTTTGCTGTTGAGGTTGGCTGTCTGTGCTGTGAACCACTTCTGTATAGGGCACAAGTGCACTAGCCTCAGGGGAGACACCTGGCCAACCATCACTATGAGGCCCAGAAGGCTCTGACACTGCCTCACCATCACCTGACTTTTCACAGTGATATAAGAAAGATCAAAGGAATAGCATGCATGGAGACTGAGTTCAGGACTAGGCCAAGAAAGCTAATTTTTTGCTGTTGAATAAGGTGATTTTTCTGTTCATTCCACTGTTGCCCTAAATTGTGAAGGTGTGAAGGCACTACTTCCATATAACTTCAGGTTCCAGGCTTCCAATGATGTGCAGACCAGCAGACTGTCGAGCCAGTTTGCAATTCAAATACTTTGGTAGTACTTTTACAAAATACACAGAGCTCCATATGGACATGAGAGAAAGTGTGAGTGACTGGAACAATGTTTCAGGTAGAAGTTAAGGCATTACACATTTAAGATGGGATGCAAATATCCAGCATAGAATAACTATTACCCACCCCCCCCCCTCCACACACACACACACACACACACAAACACAGTACAATTAGATCACTCTTTTCTCCATTAGAATTGTGATCTGTATGGGGAGGGTCAATGACTGAGAGCCATATTTCACCACAGTCAGAAGCATCTTGTGAATCCGGGGAGCTTTGTGTTAAACTGCAGTCTGGATGCCGCCTGCAGGAAAGGCATTGAGTGAACTGGCACCAGTGGAAAAGCTGGAAACCTGAGAAGGCCGAAGGCAGAGGCTGCAAACCGCCAGCATAGGGGAAACCCTGCAATGGTGCCAGCCTTACAAAAATGCCCAGAGGGTGCTGGGGTGGTCCTAGGCTAGTAATGTCTGGCCAAGACTTTGCTCAAGGACAACCCGTGGTTTCTCCTGCCATTCTTCTAAGATACAGCAATGACTCAGGACCTGCGTGGAGAGCAGGGGTTCACTTGGGGAGACAGAGAAGACCAGGGCCAGTCTCTCATCACATGGGTGAAGAGGTTACTGTTGCCTGAGTTCTGACAAAACCAAAATGCATGACACATCTGCATGACACACGTGCATTCTAATACATAACAGGAAGCAGTGTGGCTCCTGATAAGCGTCTAGCAAGAGTCTAACAAGCTGTCCTCACACAACAGCAAATCGCAGAATGACTCCCAACTATGAGGACTAGTTTGCTGGGTGTCTTGAGAAATTAATTTTCTCACAAAAATCAATCCTATTTGTTTTTTCTTTTCATTTTCTGTTTTTTTTTTGTTGTACTTCAAACAAGGGCTTGTGCAATTCACACATACTTACTAGGGTGCTGGACTTAAATTCAGAGATGGGTGTTAAATGTGTATTCTGTAGGAGGTACAACTTAATGACATCACATTCAATTGGCAAAAGCACACTGTTATAGTCATTGTAAATTGTTCATGCTAATATAGAGACATAATTACACAAAATACGACAAAATCTGCATTCACACTCCTGCAAAAGATTTGTGTAGACTGTGTCAAGTTGGAGGGTCTATGTCCCTAACTATGTGTTGACTACGTGTATTACATTTACATTTATTTATTTAGCAGACGCTTTTATCCAAAGCGACGTACAAAAGTGCATGCAGTAAGTATAGCGTGTATGTTTGTAGGGGGGGAGGAGGTTCAAATGTCTTTTCTCATCCTCTGACTTTGATATGCTGTATGCCCATGTTTCATTGCAAACAAAAAACATGGAGCACTTCCATTTTTTCAGCCTTCCACAACATAATAGCTGACATCTACTTGTTCGTAGTCAAAGTGGGATTTTGGCAAGTGTAATGTTTTGCCATTTCTCCATTGCAACTATATGGCAATCTCCTCACTGATGTGAGATGGTAGCAATGTTTTTCCCAAAAGTGTGAATAGATGGCAAATGCTGCCTAGCCCTCCATGTTCATGTCACTGTCTTTAACATGTCAACAGTATTACAGCAACACACAGTACAAAGACATTGTGTTGTTACTTCTGTCAGTGGTAACTTCTCCTAGATCACTGGCCCTTGGTCCTATTCAGTCTGAAGAGACACCACATTTGATTAAATGAAACTTTATCCTTTACTTTGCTATCACGCTGCAGCACAATGTGCAAGACAGATGTCAAAAACCAAACTTAGTACCATCCCTGATATTACAACATCCAATAACGTATGACCTATAGCTACAGTTTCTTGAAGAACGCTTCTTGATTCTCAAACGTAACAAGTCCTACAGTGGAAATGCATGTGGCTTTACCTGGTTCCCCCTCACGCCTGGGTATGCCACAGCATCTTAGTGGACAAGATGTAACAGGGCACCATCATTAACTGCCTGTGGGGGAAGCAATAAACAGCAAGAAAACTCGGAGCAAGAAGTTTCCCTCTTTTGTGTTAGGTTGTTATTGCCTGGGAAGAAAGCCACAGCTATTCGTGGACAATATCACATCACACAGAGAAAAGAGAACGATGCTGATACACAAGTCCAGGGTACTGTTAATGACATGGTAACACACGATAGATAGGCTGACACACTGTCCTGGGCAGTCACATTAATAAACGAAGCTGATCTTATGGGTGTGGCATCTTGACCTCGTGGCACGTAGACAAGTTGTCAATGTGAAATAGAAAACCTCTTTTTATTCTCTGCCGCAGTCGAATTGTCTTCAAACCCTGACCCAGAATCAGATATCACTTTTTACACAAAACGCTTGGGGTAGTGATGACGGGGGTAGGTCGGGGGATTCTGGATCTGCGCTTGGGGGGCACTGTCTACCCGGAGCCTTAACTGACCCGAACAGAGGCAGTCCCGGCCAATCAGAAAAATCAGCTGAGCTGCAGCCAATCACTGCTTCGGAGATGGTTTGCCAGAAGGCGTGGTTGTTCTAGAAACAACAACGGGCGTCCACAAATGAAATAAAAAAACGAAATCCCACGGCTCTTACTTGGTCATGGTAGACAATTTGCATTTGATAGATGCTGCAGAAAGCCAATGAAATGGCACAAAACATAAACACAGCCAATAGTTTTTCCGTGCTGGAAATCAAGGCGGTTTGAAGAGGCGCACCCCCTCTAAACGACTTTGCTCTGCATTTGGTGAGCATGATTATACCGCTCGGTGCTAAGGGAGCGGAATGTGTGATTGTGTCGCCAGGGGACGCGTTGTAGTGAGCAACAAAAAGGGATTCGTTTATGGACATTTAGCATTGCAGTGAACCGACGACGCACAATAAAATGAGTCTCTTGCACTGCTGCGCTATAGTTTTAGTGTTCCCTTTAGTGCTTGCTTCAGATTTTCAAGAGCGCGCGAGTCTCACGGGCAATGCACAACAAATATTTGTGAAGAACCCAAAATTAAGTAGTGTCCGTAATATCAAAGAGAGATCGCCGGAGAAGTTGCACGTCTCAGAAGGACACCACAAAGTTAACAGGAGAAGCGCCGATCCCGGAGGAGACGCATGCAAAGCTCTTCATGGATATGATTCGAGGCTAACCAACAACACACACACAGTAAGTACCATTACGGCCGCTCTTCCTACAGACTCGTCTTTCCAATGTCATATGCCGTGGCATTTCCAGTGCCCAAAATTGCAGTTAGTGTACAGTTACTATACATCAATATACAGCTTGGAAAATCATATAAAATAGTTCCTCTTTAGCATTTACAGATTTAGGACAAGCCTAAACCTATACATTGTGCAGCAATTTGTGATTGAATTTAATTGCAGATCACGTGCAAGAGTGAGTTTTTGTTGTTGTTGAGCAAAGGACGTGCTTTAGGTTGCTAACTTGCTTTAACTAAATCATTTGGTGGTTTTGCAAATAACCCCACATCATATTAGACGATGGGTTTTCAAGTTCCTGCTCTGCGACTTATGTTGCTTGTTCATTTCTGGCACCTCTCAGTTGTATTGAATGAAAACAATGACGTACTTCGTAGTTCATTTAACTCCTCAATTACACACCGCAGTGTTATTTATTTTGGTGTTTTCTACAATTTAATACCTTGTTAGCGCAGAATGGGTTGCTTTGCCCTTTTGGTATGCACCACTGACTCATTACCTATGGATGAGAGCTCTTCTGCAAACAGCCACGACCGGTAAACAGGTAATTGAGCAAAAGAATCAACAAGCGCTCGACCCGATGAGGTCAGTGATAAAACTGGTACTTAACTCAAGACCGCGCAGCTTTATTGATGTTAAGTTTTGCATCCCCGGTAACGGAGGTTCCACGGTAACGGAACAGAAGCTGTACGCGCTCGACGGTTATGCAGCTGCATAAGTTGATGTACCATAAGGATACCGTAAGGTTCTTCTGATGGCTTTCTCTCCCAACGTTGTCCCGCAGTAGGTGGAGTAGAATTCAAAACTTTGAACCCTTTTGTGAAACAGGGAGTGAATTTCTATTTCAAGCAGTTAATGTTATTTTCTTGTTGTTAATATCTACAATATCTGAAGAACAGCAAACCCGCATAGCGCCGTGGCTGTATGGTCCTTTTATTGTCTTTAATTCAGTTGCATGGCCCCATAGACTGCCAAGAAAGTGATCTCTTGTTTCTCGTAATGCGTTTGTGATGGATAGAGGAGGTCGCGTTTTATCATCTGTCCATTAGCGGTGCTCTGAACGCTGGGCCACGCAGCAGATTGCACTGAAGCAGCAGAAGGTTAATGCCAACAACTGTTTCTCCTTAAACATCCTCCACAGTCCATTTTAAATTTAGAGGAAGTGGTATGTTCAGCATATTTCTAGTGAGTTGGATCTTTTTTACCTCATGAACCCAGAGGTCAGTTGCAGTGTCAGAGCCATGCAGTAGTTGAGCCTTCCTCCAGCGTCTCCAGTCTGAGTTTCCTGGAACGCCTGGGGGCCCCCGTGTTTCGAATCTGTGTGTGTGGTTGGGGTGGGAAGTAGGTCAGGATTGCACAGGTCGTGATGTTGTGAAATATGGAGCACCTGGAACGGGGTTCCTGTTAGGAACAAGATGGCCTGTCCCATGCCAGGCTTGGGGAAGGGGCAGCTGAGAGAGCCACCCGTTCTGCGCCCCTGCTTCTCCACCAGTGAGAGAACTTCACGGGTTGCACTTTTAATGTTGCTGTCTGGGTCTCCAGATGGGAGATGAGAGGTTTGCCCACCCACCCGGTTTGTGAAGTTTGGCGCTTCTCATGTTGCTGTTCTGTGTCTGTGTCTACAGCAGCTTTCAAAGTAGCACTTAAGTGTGGGGAGAGTTCTACAAGTCAAGAGCTGTTCCTCATATGCTTACAGATCTGGCTGAAAGCTGTTCAAAAATGCAGTGGAGTCCTCTGAAAATGGGGCGGCGGTGTAGCATTGTGGTTACGGAGCAGGACTCGTGACCAAAAATTTGCTGGTTTGATTCCTTGCTGGGGCACTGCTGTTGTACCCTTGGGCAAGGTACCTAACCCCAAATTGCCTCATTAATTATCCAGCGGTGTAAATGGATAACATTGTAACTGATGTTAGTCTCTCTGGGTAAGAGTGTCTGCTAAATGCCAATAATGTAATGTAATGTAATGGAAAAACATCAGGAAAATGTCATGAGGGGGAAAAAAAAGTGCACGTATAGTTGACACCAAATCTTCGATTTCTGGAATGTGTTCATACAAACCATCTTCATCAGTTGTCCTGCAGCGTAAATATGAATGCAATTCTGCAGTTGTAAAAAGGTGGTGTATAATATCTGTTCATACTCTCTTCAAGGTTAAAGCTTGATCTAATTGTGATTGCAGTCCGTGTCTCAGGAGAGCAGCTGCAGTATTTGTGATGTCAGTGCCCCCATGCTGGGCCCATGTCTGTTCTAGTGAGAAAGGAAACTAGCCAGTCCTTTCAAAACAAGCTTAAAGGTCAGAGCCGCTGTAAAAGGGCACTGACCTCTTCTCCGCTTTTTTAGAACCATTTGGGCCTGTCAAACTTGGTCATATAAAATGCAGCCTTGCTGACCTTTTGCGTTTTTTATGGCGTACATTAATATCGCTGAAGTCGCTGTCAATAGAAGCAAGGCAGATAACTATTTTTATCTGCGTTGTTCTGGTGAAGTACTGAGCCCCCTTCTCTTGGGGGTTAATCCAGGTGAGGACCCCCCACACTCCAAAATTTTGGATGTGCACCTGAGTAGTTGGAGATCAGCACCATATCTACAGATTGGTGGCTCTATCATGTTACATGAGATTATGCCTCCTAAAATGGACTTTGACTTGTGTCTGTATGTCTTAGATTAGCTGTGTTTCGAGTGTCCATTGCTTCTCTCTCACAGTGCAGCTCTGTGGCATGTATTTAATGCATTGCTTTAAAGTCTGTATTTCAGTCAAATGAATTCACATTCATCCACTGTCTCTGGCAAGTACATGTATGAATTTAATGGACACCGAGTGTGTGAGAGAAACTTGATGTGGTGGATCAAAGGCTTCTTCATTTAGACTGCGGTCGCGTCAATTCCTGTGTTGATATTCCGTCCATAACCTCTCCACTGTCTCACTCGCTTCTAATGCCACTGCATTTTCAGAAACCCTCTTATTATTCACCATTTTTCCCTCTAGAGAGTCTTCAGATGGTATTTCCTTCATGTAACTGTGCGTTCAGATGCAGGGACGAAAACATTAATGCAGCCTGACTGATCCTGATGGTGTTTGGCATTCATCATATTGTGAATGGGATCGCTGTAGTTCGTGTCCCCTCGGTTGGATTCTGATTGCTTTAGCAAATAGGCAGCCACAGGTGACACCGCCACCCACAGTGTATATTCAACTGCGAAAGTTAATGCTGCTCCTGATAATGTCAGCATCTTGGATCCTGCTGGATGAAGGAGATACGGGGTGTGAATACATGCTCGGAGCTGGCCTGAAATGGGAGTCATTTCTGAAGCTGAATGTACTGGCTTACAAAGTAATAGTGAGGGTACCGTCTTGATGTACATCTGTGATGAGTTCACTCCTAGGGCATTTCAGAAACCATGGGGAGAGAGGGTTACGTCAGTTGTATTTAAAGCCTACTATTAGCTGATACCAGTGGCTGCTGACATGTCGATTATAAGCTCATTCTCTCCACCTGGGAATCGATTGTTACAAAATAAATAAATAAATAAATAAAAGCCGCGCGGCTGCCAATGAGAGAAGTGCCTCAAACCCAGATGACGTGTGGATCTTTGGATGGGGTCATGTGGTTCAAAGACAAGAGCTGCTCTCGTGTAGCGCCCCAGTGCACTGTAGCATGGTGTCATTCCCCTGCCCCCCACCCCCTGATTCCAAAAGGGGAAGCCCAGAAGAACAATAGGTTCGCTTGTTGACCCATTTTTGGGGACCATTCCTGGAGCTCCATAGCTGAGAGAGGAGTGCCGTCGAGAAAGGTGAAGCGTTCATCCATCGCGATGGGATGGAAATGACATTCTGAATAGCAGCTTGATCGGGTTACCGCCATGTGCTCCGTTTAACGTGTCGTGCTAATAGAGCAACACTTGTGTGAATTTGGTTACAACGTGGCGGACATAATTTTACGTTTTTTTTCTCTGGGCTTGACTGATGATGGACAGAATACATTTGTCTTCATTAGCTGGTGTCTGCTTTCTGTCATCCTTTCGCTGGTGGGATTTTGGAGTAGGCTCAGACATAAGGGAGCGATTAGGTATTGTCAGGGTGCTTTGGCAAGACCTCGACCGAATGCTTCTTCCATTGGTGCGCGAAACAGCAGGAATGTCAGAAATGGCATTCTGCAGCAGTCATAACCAGGATGGAAGCCGCCCGCACGCTGAAAAAAAACATTTTCTCGTTATGGTTATTTATCTTAGGAGGAGTGCAGCAGTAGGATATATTTTCCTAGTTTTTCATTCCTTAATAAGATTTCATGTCCTAATAAGATCTGTGTTTCTCAAGTTCAGGATTTATTTTCTAATGTTAAGAAGAAATATCTTCAGAATGGAGGTAAAAAGAAGATTTCAGAATTCATGCAATGCTGTAATGAAAGAAGATTTTTTTACTAAAACAAAATTGCTGAAGGTTGTCTGTTTCTGCAACACAAGTGTATTGGTCGATATAGCAATATTGGCAGCATTTCTAAAAAGTCAGGTCCCCTGACCTTTTAAACCTAGGCTACATTTTATGTATTGTGAAGGCAAAGACTGCACTGTTGGAGTGTGTAGTGCAATTAATTTGTATCCCATCACAATGTTACTTTATCAAGAGCAGAAGTTCAAGTGCTCCTTCTGTTGGTCTCTGTGATTGGTGCATTAGTCTAGGCCAGCCTTTGAAGAGACCGATTTCCCCATAGCTCTAACAAGTGATTACTCCTGAGAGCCACAGCGGCTTTTTTACAGTCTTATTGACATACTCTACATTTGCTGTTACCTCGGACAACGTAATAGCTTTTTCTTAAGATGTGCTCAGAACTTCTTCAAGGGCTTCTGCAACCATTTTTATTAATCACCCAATAATTATTTTTTCCTTAGGTTGCACATTCTGCCACTTCACCAGGTTACACATCGTGCTTTCCTTCTGATAACCATGTGCCTCAGCCCAAAGTACACAAGGCAAAGTTAAGATCAGCACAGTTTTTGTGTGTACACAATCCCAATCAATACACATCACCTCAGGCTTGCCTCTGCCCCAGAGGAAAAGAAAGAGGCTGACAGGAGTAAGTTTCCTTCCTGGTTGCTCTGTGACAGGGCAGACACCTGATGGGTGGGCACCAGTAATACTAGTTTTCTGACAGCCACCTGGGGAAATCATTAGTTCAGACTTTGCACATGATGGAACTTGCATTGCTGTGCAGATCTATACAAAAGCTTTATTTGCTAGCTTCTCAATTTCCAGACATGCACAACTACTTCCCCATGTTGGTTGGTGTGCAGTTACAAATTTTAAATAATTGAATGCGAGATCAAGATGTTAGGTGACTGAGAAGGCTTGGTGAATCATTTTTTTTAAGAATGACAGGGAAGATGTCAGACATTGTAGACAAAGGAATATTGAGTGGCATTTTGAACTGACATAAAAGACTGTCCTGTTTCTACCTCTCAAAACCAAGATTTAAAGGAATGGCTATTGTATGAACCAGTTAGTCCGAGAGAGTACCAAGCAATAAGGAGCAGGGTTTGTGAAACCTGTAGATTGGGTAGGGACTGTTAATATTGTGAGCGGATTTAAGGTACAGTGCAGTAGTTAAGCTGGAAGCTCATGCTCTTCTACAGAGCACTCTAGCACAGAGCAACTGGGAGAGACACAGGAAGACACAGGGCAGTGGGGGAGGTTAGATAATTGGATACTTTAATTGCAATACTGTTCGGTAATAAGGCAAACACCGTGTCAACCAAAGCAGAACAGCCGTGACAAACAAAATCATCTTTTAACACAAATAAAAACTCTGAGAAAAAGTACGTGGAGGGGAAGTGAGATGGTTCTCCTTGTGCCAAATTGGAATTTCTGACTCAGCTGGTTAACCACAGAAGTATTTATTCTGTGTCCAGATCTCCTTTCCCTGGAAGTAAAGAGTGGAGCCAAGGGCTCCTTCTGGCTTATGAGAATGTTCCGGAATCTTGGAGGAAGTGAGGGATAGTGCAGTTAGGGTCATAGTCAAAGCCCTGCATTCCATGCCCTTAGAATAAACCCACTCCCCCTTTGGTCAGACCAGACAGGACCAGAGGGTGATTGATTACCACACCGGTCACCATTGACACACCTCAAAATATTATTCATAAGTTATTCATGGGATTGATTTCGGTGTTCCAATCTAGGCAGCGTGCAGATAAAGGGCGAGCGCGTCTGCGCTGGCAAGGACAATGGAGCTCATTTATGTGTTATGTTCCCGCCGAGCATCAGATAAGGCCCTCAGAACCGCCTCCGCAAATCTGCCCTCTGGAATGTAAACTAGTCAGTCACTTGACCCACAGACACAACTCTGCCACGGCAGGGAGAACATTAATTCAGATATTTTGGGGGGCGCTTGCTTTCCTCTAAAATCTTTACTAATGCACCAACGTTTGCAAAAAAGTAAAAAAAAAAAAGTTTGAACATTTGCATTGGTTTGTCCTCTGCCCTCCTGCCCTGATCTCCAGCTTTTCTCAAACCAGAATGCTATGGCTGCATGCAAGACTTCACCAGTCACTATGTGACATGCACAGAGCAACCTGGCAAAATAAACAGCAAGGCAGTTGTGCCCACAGGAGATGCACAGGTTTCTGCTTTTAATTCCCACTCTTAACTTAATAACATAATGGGACCATTTAATTGGATGTAGACTTGAGTCACCTGTGCCATATGCCAGCTGAAAGGCACCTCTGAAGTGGCTTTCATGCTTGGTTCAGTTGGGGACATTTGAGGGGATAGAATAAGGTAAGGTATAAGGTATAATAAGGTATCACCAGAGCCTGCTCTCAGACCACAAGAAGCCGTGACTTTGCTGAATCCTATTTGGAATAATTTTGTTTGCTGTGCATTAGCTGTGGTCGTTGGTTGTATTTCTTTGAATGGGATTTGGCAGCAGGGCCAAATCAATCAGAGATAAATACCTTGACATAGAGGTCTCTGAATGTTTATGCTTGTTAAGCGCCGCTTCAATAAGTTGATCACATTCCTTGATCTAATGAGCAGTAGTCTGGTTTTCCTTGCACACGCTTTCATTTACACACAAAATAACTTCTGCCGAGTCTCATCTGCCGAGTGCAAATGAAATTTGGAACAATCATATTTTTGTGTTACGGAACCAAATGAGCCAAAATTAAAAACAAGTATTCTATTTCCTTCTTGTGTAGACTTGTGCAAGTGAACTGGATGTGAAATCCAAATGAAAGACATCAGTAGAGTTAATGATATTAAACATTCACTGCTACATGCACAGGGCCCATGTGATTAAGTGTGCACTATGCTACAGTCTGCTGAATTGACCTTGCAGCCCTCTGTTTCAGGAATGCTGAATTTTACATTAATGTTCATTTTCCATTCAGACGTGCCAGCATGTATTTGCGCAATGAAGACAAAGCAAATGGAAATGGAAAAAAAAGAATGATTCCAGGAATAATGGGGGAGCGGGGGGCTGTGCTTTTAAATCCCTGCTGTTGAATTTAGAAGATTTAGAGCAGAGGATATTCCAACGCAGCAGCTTTTGTGATCTGCTTATTGTGAGTAAATGCAGCTCGCTCCCCTGGTGCACAATAAGCACAGAGGAAAGTGCAAATTCATGTGAAATTGCACTTTTCCCCTGGTGCTCTCGGCAAGGTGATTCTCACCTGCGTTCAGTGCAGGGCGTGCCCGCACGGGAATCGGGTGAGGCAGTTCAAGCAGGACTAAATGGGCGGTTGTTTGAAAGCATGTTTGCTTGATTTAACCCCCTCCCCACCAAGCTCCTAAATGCCAAACGGCAAGGAATTGCTGGGAGTAAGTTTGTTAGTGCCCTGTGAACTGCTCTGTAATTCTCTCCTTCCAGCCTGGCAGTTACGAAAGCGGTTACCCCCTCATACCAACATCTTAAAGTGTTGCCAACCGAGGGATTGTGGGCATAAATTATAAAGTGTTACAAAGATGACATAATGCAGCAGCTAAGAAATTCTGCATGTCTGGGCTCCTGACAGGGCAGTCCCTTATCTTCCACATACTCGCACTCCGCTCACATGGTTCGGTGAATTCAGACCCGAGGATTTGCTGGAATAACTCCCGAGCAGAGGCTGACCTCTGCGGTCAGGTCACCTGGATAAACCGAGCCCCTGTGATGTAAAAGTGACGACTGGGAGCTGGAGTGTCTCTCGCCTCCCACCGCTCTGGCCAAAGCTTCTGGGTTAACTCTGTTTAGATGCCGTTCTAGCCTGCCAATTAAGGGTTGTACGGTAGCCATTTTTTGTCATCAGCTATGAATGTTATGCAATGTAACAGAGCTTTACTAACCTCTCTTGTGCATTGTGGTAATGTTTTTTTTTTTTTTTTGTGGGAATTGGACAAGGGATTTGCGTTGCGTACATTTTAGCCTTTTATACTGGATGAGATGTTCAGGGATGGTGTTTGGTTATATACCGAGCGCATTGGTTTTATAGCAAACCAAACCAAATCAGCAGGGAATGTTTTATACACCGTTACGTTTCAGAATCGACTTCATGCAGGATGGTCAGTTGCTTCCATCATCTTTATCACAGTGTTCATTGCAGACTGTGTGGCCTAATTAGTTTAGGCCAGCAGAGAATGCTACAAAAAGTTAGGCTGGGGAGCAGTTAAAAGAGAAACAATGTTTCTCTTTACTTCCAGGGAAAGGAGATCTGGACACAGAATAAATACTTCTGTGGTTAACCAGCTGAGTCAGAAATTCCAATTTGGCACAAGGAGAACCATCTCACTTCCCCTCCACATACTTTTTCTCAGAGTTTTTATTTGTGTTAAAAGATGATTTTGTTTGTCACGGCTGTTCTGCTTTGGTTGACAAGGCGTTTGCCTTATTACCGAACAGTATTGCAATTAAAGTGTCCAATTATCTAACTTCCCCCACTGCCCTGTGTCTTTCTGTGTCTCTCCGAGTTGCTCTGTGCTAGCGCGCTCAGACTTGCTTCCTGCTCACTTCTTTGCTTTGTTCAGTTTTTTTTTTGAGCTCTCTGCTGCAGTGTGAGCGGAGCACCGCTGGAGAATGAGCCAGATCTCGCCTGCGTTACCGCCTGCTAAACTGCAGCATTAAAGGTGTGAAAGTCGTGCTGTGAATGAGTACAAGCAGGACGGGCCTTTGGCAGCCTTCAGGCCTCCAGCTCCAGGCTGCAGACTCCAGGCTCCAGGCTCCTTGTTCTGGGCCTAGACGAAACAAGCGGGTGTCCTGCCAGGGGGAGAGAGAGGGAACAACCTAATCATTCTTGAGCCCAGAAGAACTGCTTGGTTTTCCCCTCATTCACATTCCCCAGACATGTCTCCCAGTCAGAACATGAAGTCCAGTACCTCTGAACCTCTGGAAAATGGGCGCTTCACTGGCATTCTTTGTGCTTTGAGTTTTTCATGTGCTTTGTGTGTGTATGTGTGTGTATGTGTGTGTATGTGTGTGTATGTGTGTGTATGTGTGTGTATGTGTGTGTGTGTGTGTGGGTGTGTGTGGGTGTGTGAGAGAAATATGCTGTAATATACATACTGTATATACTGTACACAAACTTAAAGTTAAGGGCTTCTAGTATATTATGGGCCCTTAACAAGTTTAGTTAATTCCTCACCTCTCCAGCTGCATTTCTCCTGCCACCATTTGTTGACCCACTCAGTCTGTGTCAGACTCCCAGAGGAGAACCTATACATTCTGCTCAACTCCTTAACCAAACATTTTTGAGCGGTAAAGGGCTAAGGAGGAAGTTGCCTCTCCCTAATAATTCTTGTCAGTCTGCCCACGCGAACTCGGTCGACTGCTTTGGGATTTGTCAGTGATAGCTTAATTTACTTCTAAAAGTGTGTACATTAACACTGCATAATAAAATAAACAAAAAGGGCTGAACCCAGCCCTCAGGCTTCCAGCCTGTATGTTAGAGCAGCTTAGTTGCCAGCAGAAAGTTCTGGAATCCAGTAGAAGGCAGCTGGGGATTGGAATTTTGGAATTTTTATGCTAGATTCTTCCTTTATCTGTTAGAAATGTCTGGTGTGGTCGGCGATGTTTGGGTGCTTTTTAGTTTTTGAGTTTTTGTTAGTACTGTTCGTGTTAATAACTTTGACCCCTTTACTTTACATAATATGTTATTTTTCATGATCCCCAAGCCTTTTTCTTGGCATATTTTGCTTTGCAGTGGTGTTGGATCAGGTAGGTTGATGTCAACACAAGGCATGTGGGTTGAGGGTTTTTTTTAGGTAAGATATTTGGCAAGGCTGTATCACAGTGGTAGAACATAACTGCCAAAATATTGCAGGCTTCTTGTTTTTCTGTTCTTTATATGGGCTTTGCACATTTTCCGTTGGCTTTCCAGGGAGCTATGATATTTATAGTTAGTTGGAATGTCCCCTCTTTCTCTCATGTTATGTCCTCGTAAGTATTCTGTAGCTCTTGGGCCAGGGCGTCTCAGAACTTTATTTTTTGAACATCCATTAAAGAGGAGAAAAGAATGGAAATTACTGATGTTATTTCGCTGTCATTGCCTGTGGGTGCAATATGGGCTGTCTGATGCTTTGAATGGGTGACATTTACATAGCTCCTCAACACCCATTCATTGAATTGATTTTCCAAAACCTGGGGTCCTTATCTTGGCAAAATACACCATTAATGTCTGCTCTTTATCCCCTAGCTGACAGGCAGAGTCACTTTTTTCAAATGTTTACTTACCCATGTTAACATGGAGACAAAAGGCTTGGTCACATGTAAGCTACCATTTCAGATATAGTAATCCCTTGCAAATCCATCCTTCATGTTGATAACATTGTGTAGATAAGGGGCTAATCTAATAATTCTTGGTCATGTGTGTATATTTCAAAATGTTCTTGCCTGTAATAAATGGTTGAATCTTTGAAGGGATATTTATCATGTCTGGTAAATAGCATTAACAAAATATACTGGTTATTAAAGAAGATGGTTCTCCCTGACGTTAATAAGTATCCTGTGTTGTTCCTTGCTAGTTCTGTGTTGTGAGATGTTAATCAGTAGCTATCTAGCCAAATAAGTATGTCAACTTTGTCTTCCCTTTTTTCATTGTCATCTAAGGCACCGAACTCTAAGAAATATGCATTAGGAAAGAAAATATGCATCACCTGACAAGATTAAAGCATTTAAGTTAAACTCTTTCCTGCATTTTTCCTTTCTTTAATCCTGGCTATCGTATTGATGATGAAAATCTGACTTCGCAGAAAACGTTTGACAGGCAGCCACAGGACTATTGGCTACGGCAGCGCTGTCGATCCCACACGGATGAGGTAATTGGGTCCCTTGCTTGTGCTGCACGTTTGCAATCACAGTGGCTAAGATGAGGGCCCAAAGTCCAAATGCTGCTGAATATCCCAGCAGAATTTTACGGCACACTCATTATTTAGCTGTGCCTCTGCACCATGCCTGTAAAGCGTAGAAGTAAAGTTTGAAGTAAGATTAGCCGTCTGCTGTTGAATTTTGGTATTTACCTGTAACATATTGTAGATTTAACTACCTAAAATACCTAAAGTAATTTTGGTGAAACTGTAACCTGATTTCAGCAGTGTGTTTTTGGGTGAGGCGGTTTAACTCCCCAATCAGGCTGAAAAGGATTGAGACAAGTATGAGGGGGGGGGGGGGGGGGGGGGGCGTTGGGCCAGGTGGGTGGTGGTGGTGGTGGTGGTGGTGGTGGTGGTGGGTGAGGGGTGCCATACAGGTACCTGAGATGAAGTGCTTAGAAAGGATTGTTAAAGTGGCTGAAGATGCATCCAGAGCCACGCTGTTTTCCGCTGGGTGCTTCTTTCTGCATCCCATGAATGGCGGGAAAATAAGTCGCTCCCTCTTCTCACGGAAATCGAAAATACAGATGGTCTCTTTGAATTCTGGATGTCGAAGGGTGTGTTTAATCCAAACCTAGCAAACGGGACCAGCTGGGAGCCTTCCGCCAGGCTCCAAAACAAATGATCTTTCTATCCGCTGAACTTTGACCATTTTGACAGGATTGGCTCAAGAGGTGAGGTGCAAATTTTAATTAGAAGTAGTCCCTCCCTACTTATAAATAACACAGATAATATTTGGTAATAAAAAATGTAAGAGTTCATATTGCGGAAATGAGGTTCTCTAATATGAACCCCAGGTTCCATGTGGGGGAAATGAAGGGTTTTGTTTGTGAATGAAAGATTGAGATCTCTTCTCTATGAGTTATTACATTTTCATTAAATGTCATCTAATGGAATGGGACCTTTATGAATAGTGTCTTCATCCGTCCAGTGCTGTCTGAGCGGGGTAAGAAACTAGCGCGAGGATTGTTATGCTTTTGCTTGTAGAGGAGGTCTGCATTTTTTCCTGAGCGCCTGTCCAATAAACACAGCAGAAACCTCTGAGATACATCCCCTCACTTTTCCATCACAGAGGCTGAAATTTACTCAGAAAACATTTTCTGTTCTCTTCATGTGGTCCAGTTCTGGTAGCATTCCAGCAAGAGGTAAAACCAAGAAAAGCACTCTAATGATGCATCTGGTGTTGTTTTTGTGTCTAGTGGAGAGGTCAGGAATTAGTTGACATTTGTTTGTTTGTTATTCTTTCTGAATATTCCTAGTTCTCATTTGGGTTTTGCGGAAGGAGGGGCAGTTAGGCATGTCACTTCACCTTCTGCTCTGGAGTCAATAGAGAAAGATTCAGAATATTTCTCTGTCTTTTGATCAGGCACTTGGTAATGTTCCGTTTCACTTAAAAGGCTTAAAGGCTCTGCTGACACACATCTTTTAACTGCATTTTTGGCCCGTTGGAGCTCAGAGTTTAACATGGCCCCAGATATCATTTAGCTGACAATGTGAGGGATAAACCTCTCCCTAATTAATCTTAAGCCTCAAGGGAGGCACCATTGATCACATTTTATATGGGGAACAGCATCTAAATGATGACTTTGTCATTTAGACATTGTTTATTTTTACATTATTCCCAGTCTAATTCCCAGTATAATGGATTTTTATTCACAAACCATAACAAGTTTGTTCTTTTGATGAATTGATCAGTCAAATTTAATGTTTTTAGTGATAAAAACATAGAGTCCCATCAGAGAAGGTTTTTGATTAAATTAAAGTTCACCCTTTGTGGCTTACTTATATTACTTAAACACTTTGAAAAGCTGTGCAGGTAGCCGTGTGAGGCTGCCAGTAAGAACAGCAGTCATCTGATAGTTGCCCGCTATGAATATTTTAGATTTTCCGCAGTCCGTTGACACCCTTTCTTCCCTGGTGAAGCCCCACAAGCAGGAAACAGGGTTCTGACTAACGGTATAGGCAGCGTGACTAGGAGCAGACGTTATTAAATTTCTCACAGATTTAATTATGCTGCAGCAAAGTACGTTCACTCACAGCCCCGACTTTATCTGTACACAGCCTGAAAAGGCTACTGTAGTCTTTCGAGTGTCAGTACACCCCAGCTGAACAGTCAGGGCTCTGACATGGCCACCTTGTTTATTTCATCCTGGGGAAAGGGGTGGGGTGCAGCGGGGCTGGATGTGTCCCCCCCCCCCTCCACCCTGGGGCTTTTGAAGTGGCGTAAAGAGAGTTTTGTATCCTGTGACTTGAAATGTGTGTTGTCAGGTTATGAGGTCATGTCCTGTGTAATTTAGTGTCCATTTAGTATTGTGTATCTACACTTCTTGGTTGCCAGACAAAACACTGGGTGTCGGCGGAAGGTTGTGTGTGGACTGTGGGTGGGGTGGACTCTAGCTCTGCCTCATTGCTGGGTGCTGGGATTCTCCCTCTTCTCCTGTTGTTACATGAGCAGCCATTGCTGGTTCCCTGCGGCTTATCTCGGTTATTGCCAGATGCTCCGAGGATGATGAGGGCAGAGTAACCAGGGTGAGACGAGGCCTGTAAGAGCAGGGGGAAAAAAAAAAAAAAATCTACAGAGACTGAGCTGTTATGGCACACGTTAGAATCCCCCCACAATTCCCCCCTTTTCTCCTTCTCAGTCATATGTTTTCATCTAAAGCGGGAACAAAACCTGCCAGTCTGGTCGGCTTGGCTCTGCCAGGGCTGTGGTAATGATTTCGCGGGGTTCTGCCAAGCGCCCCAAGTGGGTGTCAAACTGGATTAAAGCACAGACACGTTGAGCTCATCCCAACAGAATTTAGGGAACTGCAGGAAGGGGGTGGGGTGTGGGCGGAGGGTGAATAAGAGGAAGCCATGCAGTAGATTGGCACAGAAGCAGAGATCCCCCACCCTCCCCTTCCCCACCCCCCCCCACCTCGTTTTACTCTGCCCCGGAGCTGAAGTGTCTGTGTCAGCCTGTGCTTGGCAAGCCCGGGCTGGGTTGGCTGAGGAGTGGGTGTAGCGTTGGGTCACGTGACCCCACTGCGCGCCTCCCAATTTGCTGTATAAAAGGAGAGAGGGTGGCCAGCTCTTGGCTGCACCTTTGAAGAGCCTCGAAGTTTGTGCTCCGTCCATCCAGACTTGGAAGGGAATGTTTTGGAGCTGACGCATTTTCCGTAATTGAACGCAGGTGTGATGCGAAGCCTGTCGAAGGCGACATCCCGAAAGCCGCTGTCTCAGGCATGGGCACTTTTTTTTTTTTTTTTTTTTTTTCTTATTGGATTGGATCTGGTTGGCCGTGGTCGGTTCCCACACATGACACAATGCATTTGGAGAGATGGAGATTTCTGGAAATCTCACCGGTTTCCACAATTCGGTGCAGCTGGGAGGATTCCACTGGGTTGGACTGCCAGCATTACGAAAAGAACAAGTGGTGCCTTTGCAGCATCAGGGACAAACTCAGAGTCCAGGCTGGAAGCGGCTGTCGATCGGCATGCTTTTCTCCTCGGGAAAATAAATGAATGGCAGTGTTCTCTCCGACTGTACTGTGGCCAACAAGCCTGTTTCTCACTCTCCCACCCTCACATGAAGCAGAGCAGCAGAGGCTAACCTCTGGTGTGGGTTTTGTGTCATTCTTTGTGACTCTGTGTGGACGTTGTCCCTCCTTTCCACCCTCTCTTGCTAAAGTTTAGCAGAAGTGGCTTCCCACGTTGACACTGTCTGCGATCTGAAGCGGGGCTCAACAGCAGAAAAAGTGTGTGTGGGGTGGAGGGGGGGGGTGGCTTTGCAATTGTGCAAGAGGAGGGTAAGCCATTAGGGTTCTTTTCATCCACCCCTGGGACACCAACCTCTCTCTGCTGTCTTCGTGCTCTGGCAGCGTGTCAGGCAGCCAAAAATGTGGGTCACGCGCTGCGCCCCAGAGTGGTGCCACATTCTCTGTACATTCTCCGCCGCGTTGCGGGAACAGGGGAACTATGCACCCCCCGCGGGGAGCAAGAACATCTTTTCAGGCTTCAGTTATTCAGCTCGTACCCAACACAAACCAACCGCCTCCCCACAAAATCCCAGCTCCTGGACAGGGCCCCAGCCAGTGCTTTCTTTCTATAGCTCTACCTCCACTGACTCGCCTTCTCTGTCATTTAGACAGCCAAAGGCACGTCCACAGCAAAATGACCTGGGGTTGCTGTAGAGTGAAGCTGTAATATATGGCAGTATTGGCCAAACCCCAGGCCAGTGAAGCAGAAGCTGTTTATCCTGTGTAAAATACTACAGCCAGTATTTTTCAGTGTTTACTCATAGCATGGTTATGTTCATATATTGTCAGTAGGTCAAGCTAGAAAGCAAACAGATGTTTTGCATCCAGAGCTGTGCACAGGATCTGAACATATTTGGCATCATTTACTGCAGTTTGTTTTGTTATGATCTCTACAAAACAGCAATAACGAAAATCACAAACATGAAGATTTTTTCCTCTGTAATAGGCTTGCAAGCAGCTGTGCAAATTTAAGGAGTGATCTTGCTGAATTGGTGCGAAAAGATTGTGCCTCTGAAGGTGGTCTGGGATTCGCAGCAATTGTACAGTAAACGAGACTTGTCAAAAGGTCTTTAAGGTCATAAATTCACAGCAAACAAGTTCTGTGGTATGTTTTTTAAAAGAAAAACATAATAATTTTGCATCAGCTCCTCCCAAATCTTCAAACAAGTTTAAGAAGCCTGCCCTCTTTGAAAGCAGCAGCAGACACCCTGGAAAAAACTGTGGGTGAATGTGTTCATGCATGCTATATTCCTCAAAGGTGCTAAATGTCTGGGAATGTGTTTATGCACATGCACATGGACAGGTGCAGGAACGAAGAGAAAGAGCAGGAAGGAGAGAGAGAGAGAGGGGAAGTGAGAGAGTGAGCCAGAGATGAGAGAGGAGAAAGCTGACTCAATCAAATGCTTCTGCTCGGGGGCACTGCGAAGGCCGAAGGGTTTACAGAATGCAAACAAGACCAGCTTCGTTGCCGTAATGAGGTGTGAGTGCGTTCTGATGAGTGTCTTACCCGCCCCGGAGCGCTGGCTTAGCCGGATCACTTTCCTAGCGCCGAGTTATTTATGGTTCATATTAAAGTCCAGGAAGAACATTCCAGACAGGCTAAAAAAAAAAAAACTAGCTATTAAAAGAAGATTTGGTGCCTAATGATGTGGGAGGTATTACGGAGAGGAAAAGAAGAGCGGCTAATGCAGTATTCTTTTGGCATCGTCAGACCCAGTGCATTTACATTTGCAAGGTCTGCCGAGTTTCATTTCATCCAAAGCAAAGTCGGCCATCAATCAGGCCGAGCCCTCATTACCGTTTCGCTTGTGTCATTTGTTTGCATTATACTCCCTCTCCGAAACTGAAGCCGAAATACGTCTGCTCTTTGTAGAGATCCTCATTGATCTTATTTCATGCAACAGCCTTCACTTTTCTGCTGTATCCCCCCCCCCCCCCCCCCCCCCCCATGACATTTCAGGCTCATCTCAAAACAACTTTGCCGTGAATATTAATGCCTCCTCGCATTGTTTCTGACATTTTAACAGTGAAAAGTCTGTTGACGCTTTGTTTAAGAGGGGTGTAGAATCATTCTGCAAATTTGGTTGTGTAAGTGTCTTACAGGTTATGGTGAAGGAAAGATAAACTCAAAAATTAATGTATATCTACTGTGCATTTATTTTAAAATGATGAAGAATATCATTGGAGCATCTGAAATTTCAATCTTTATGCGCTTCTTAGTCTGAGTCTAGGTGGTATGTATCTAGATGTATCTAGAATATCTCAGTGAACATACATATTGGACACTCCCTGTACTTGTCCTTGTCTTCATGTGTCCCCATGCCACACTACAGCAAAGATCTTTAACTTCAGTTTAACAGCTTTTGGCATCTACGCCCGCTGTTCAGTAACTGCTGTCTGTGAATCCTGAAACGAGGCAAAGTTATTCCACAACAGAATCTCTCAGGGGGCTTTAATAATAGATTCTGTCAGCGGCTTGGTTTCCCTCCGAAGTGGTTTGAAAACGGCCTTCACGGGGAACGGAAATGCAGAAGGACTACAGGGTAGAGTGAGTCAGCGTTTCTGTCACTGTCTGGGGGGGGGTTTGGTTTTTGGCAGTGTGCGTTTTTTGGCACACATGATTTTACACATGGCACACTGGCCTACTGCGGGGCACCGTATCAGTCCAAACCCTGAGCGTACCCTGATATGGTTTAATGATGCCCGTACAGATAATTTTAGGCACTGAGCATGTTGGTATAATGCAGGGTGGCTTCAGTGGTTGAATATTGCAATAATCAAACACCACTTGTCTCCACCAGCTCTGTGTGTAACCCCAGGTGTCATGCTGTTGAAGTAATGACTCCCTCCGAAGAGGTCTGCGCTCACTCTCACTTTCTGAGGCAGGGGAATGAATGCTGATTCATTTTCTGTTTATTTATGCAGGGCTCATAAGCTCTCCTTCATGAATATTGATGAGAAAGAATGAAACTAGATTTTTTAGATTTTTTTTCAGATTTTTTTTTTGGTCAGTTAACAAGCATTTGAAACCTGATCCAGGGTATCCGTTAGTGATCTCATAATCGAATATTTGGTTGCTCCCCATGTTATTGGACTGAAACTGTCCCGATTGTCTGATCAAGGAGTTTGTGCAGATGTCTCTCACAAAGCAACCTCACGCAAAGCCCCCTCTCAAATCTTTGTCCTGGCCAATTCTATGCCGCTTGTGACAAGAGGAGTACGAACAAGATCTGCAGGCATTTCAGCCTCTCCAGAGACAATGCAAATCCCTGGCACTGTGTCCAAGACCAGTCGCTCAAACGACGGCCTGTCTCCCTGAGGCGGGCGACTGAGCGACCAATTCTCCCCGCAGGTCTTCCAGCGAGGAGTGCGCTGTGTCGTACCCGGTTCATGAATGGAAGCTGTGTGGTGATGGATGGGAACGGAGATGCTGAGCACGCTTTAAAGCCTCTCTTTGCTTTCCATTCACAGTATGTCTTCAATGACCTGAGTGGCTCGGTGTCACTGGCCTGGGTGGGGGACGGCACAGGGGTGAGTACTGCATTTTTTTTTGTTTGTTTTACATTGCATGTGATGTGTCACTTTCTTTTCCACCTGGCTGATGTCTAAAATTGAGAAAGGGGAGAGGTAAGGCAGCGCAACATTGGATTATCTTTTTTAACCCTTTCGCGCGTACGGTCAAAGGGGTGTGACCATTTTAGAGTGGTCCCTACAGCGTACGGTCAAACTGGTGTGATTAGAACACTAGATTAGAATGGCTATTTACAAGTGACGCAGCAAACATTTGTTCTAAACCCACTGCTTTTTCCACATAAAACGTTCCACAAATGCAATATGATTATTTGTTTTTCAATGCAGATTCACATAAGTTGCAGCATAACACAGTTCTGACTCCCAAATCAGAAAAATTCTAGCTAATGTTAGCTTTGAGGAAACAGCAATTTAACATTAGACAGCAAATGTGGTGGTGAAACGCTTAATAACGTGTGAGTTATTACAGTACTGAAATCCTGTGTTTCTGGGTGTGATTAAATATTTCAGTACATCAAATTTACTTGCTATTTGAGTCAACCAAGCAGCGCAGTTGCACTGATGTATCCACGGATAAAGCAAGCTTATTCATCCTGAAAATACTTCAAACAAAATAAGGTCAAAGGAGCAGTCTTACCCAAATTCTAGAACAGCAAGTGTGCACGAGCTGAAATAAGTCATGCTGGGGGAAAGGGTTAAACTGCATCCGAATGGATTGGCTGGATGACTGGCTAGCTCAAAATGACATTGATTGGAAGTCCAGAACATTAACAGATGCAGAATTCAAGAAGGATGGGTGATGACACAGGTATTGTTCAGTAAGACATGCTGGAAGCAGAGACCTTAGAGCAGAAGAAATTATGCAGTAATTAGTCTTTAATGCAGCTGCTTTTTATTGTTTTGGAATTAATTAAGCCCATCAAATCTGGGCTGGACTGTATTTCAGATATACATGCCAGCTTTTATGTCAGTTAAAATTTAAGATTAACCTCTCACTTAACATTTTTATCAATTTATCACCGTGTTATTTTCAGTGGTGAAGGATGCTGGATTAAGTTTGAAAACACCAGTACCACCAGCATTTCCAGAAATAAAATACAACAAAGAAATAATGCTACATGAACTAATGCACATTTCATATCATCGTAAAATAAGAAAAAAGGCACTGGAATGTGTAGGCTATAAATGATTTGAATTAACATTGTTGCTGTTGCATGTTATGTATTCAGAGTGTGCATAGTCAAATGTGTTGATCATGACCTATCTGGTAATGACTGAACTCTTTAGCTGCCCGTTACACACAACTTTTAGTAGCGGCCAATTTACCAAGCTTGTCACCACGACAGCGACAACCATGTAAAAGCATGGGCCAAGGAGTGTCTCCTTCATATGCACTAGTGCCTAATGCAACGACTTTTTACACTACAAGTGCCACCAGGAGGCAAATGCTGCTGTAAGGTAGGCACGTTGTTCTGGCTCTGAGTCCATAGGTACCCGTACGAGACGCCGGGTGCGGAGAGTGGAGCAAAGAGGGCGGCCCTTGCCGACCTACATTCCCCTATCTCTGGCAAAATTCAAGCAAATATGTTCTGCTGATGCTGGCTCATGGTCACTGTTGGGAAATGACACGGCTGATTTCAGACCTAGGGTGTAGGGCCCTGCCTGTGCTTAAATCGAGCTCCTTTACCATCTGAACCACTCGGCAGCCCATCATGACTGAAAACGCAAAGCTTTTCAAAGAGGAAATATTACTATAAAAACACAAATAACGCATATAATAGTTCCCTCAATTCTTCCCAGTTAAACTGCCATTTACTGTTTACATATTCTTCATATCTTCTGAGGTTGCTCAACGATCAAAGTTTTTGTTTCTTTCAAAATCGCCAACAGGAAGTACTGAACAGCAAATTGTGTGATTATGTTGAAATAGTGACATTTAAACAACAGACTAATGTATGTGTCAAGATAATTATCAAGAGGAATTTTTTCTGTTTTTAATGGTTGACTAAAGGTGTCACTGGGCTTAATGGATCCACAGGCTTAAGAATTACATTCACCATCATGAATCGAAATGGTAATCAGTGGCTACATCACCAACGCATATATTATGGTTTTTATGGGAACTCTATGTAGGGATGGGTATGTTATCATAGAAACAATTACCCTGATTAATGTTGGAGCACATCCCTGTCACATTCTTCCCTGTTCTGCCCTGTGTTGCCACTTCTTGGCTGATTAGAAGAAATTGTCTTGCTGCGTCTGAACACTTTGTTTTGGTGTTTTTACAGTTCCTTCTGTACTTAAGGTTGTGGCTTAGCTATTCAAAGAGGTGCAGATAATGGAGATTCACCCGGTTAATATCCCTATCCCTGTCAATGTCACATCTTTTTGAAGCTCTTGTCATGTCCCAATGGTTTCAGTTTCAGTGTAAGTTCAGAGCTTCAGTGGGTCTGAACTTACACTTCACAGACAGGACACAGAAAACTCGTCCTGTTTAAAAGCGCGTCTTCCCTCGTCGCTGCTAGAGGCCCCTCACGTACAGCATTCACCCCCGGTGGTCGGCAGAAGCGGCTGACGAGTGTCGCTCCAGAGCCAGCCTCCAACCTTTTCAAAGACAGCCTGTATGCGCCGCGGTCTCCTTCCCGGTGGGAGAAAATAGCAAATGCCTTCCTGCAGTGCAGGAACTCATCCCCCCCCCCCTCCCGCAGAGAAGCGCCAGTGTTTCCCAGGCTGTGAGTCTGACCCCTCGTTTTCAGGAATGCAGCCCCCACCGCTAACACCCCTGAGAGTGGAGCGAGAGCCGCAAAGGTGAGGCTCCGCGGGGCCGCTCTGTGGCTGTGTCTTACAGAAGGGGAGGGTGATGTTTGACGAGCGTGGCTTGCAAAGGAGAAGTCACACATGATGACTTGTAACCCTGCCTGTTAGTGCGTCGGTCCAGTCATCAGGGGTTGGCAGCTCACCACATCCGCCGTCCACTCCCAGTTCAGATCGCGGCCTTCTTCAGAAACTTGGCAGAAATATAAACAGAAAACGATAAGTACAAGATGCGGAAAAAGGCAAGCTGCTCTCAAAACTAAAAGAAGGAAACTAATAGAAAAGGAAGGCATCGATTGGAGACAATATAGAGGAGCTTCAGGTTTTGTAATAAACTGCTCTAGGCACAAAAAATTCCCTCTACCTACGCTCAGGTTATTGCGAGGTGTTTTGATATTAGTCCTCTTGGGGCAGTACAGAGGTATTGTGGGAAACCATTTCTTCAGACAACCACACACAGATCTGGTTGACAGTAGCTGAATCCAAAAGGAGAGAATCCAGGCATTAGGCTTTTTTTGTTAGTTTTTTTTTTTTTAACAAGTAATGACTTTGCTTTTGTTTAAGTGCTATTAGAGTGTGAAAAGGAATGCATTTAAGTGCATACTTCGAAAAGTATGAAGGCATTCTAAAGCACTCAGCTGCCCATTTCAGGCAATTTGCGGCTCGTTTCTACATTGAAGTTGCCCATTCTTGAGTTACATATTAAAATTCCACAGACTAGGTCGGGCTGAAAATTATGAGTTTGAGCAGTGCCCCTCACATGATGGTATGCGGTTCTCCACGGAGTAAATACTTGGAAGTGTGTGTCAGACAGAAGAAAGGGAGGGAATATGAGGCAAATGGAGAGAGAAGGCGCACCTCGGGCTCGGTGCGGCGGTTGAGCTTCGGCTCTGACTTGTGTGCGACCTTCGGCAGCAGCGCGGCTTGATTTTGATCCTAATTAAACGGCACAATTGTCATCTGGTCGGGCCCTGTGCCAGAAAACCAGCCGTGCCCAGCTTTTCTCTCTCTCTCTCTCTCTCTCTCACACACACACACACACACACACACACACACAGTCTCTCTCTCCCTCCCTCCCTCCCTCTCTTGCTCTCATTCCTCTGCTCTCTCGCTTTCTGTCAGAGAAGTTCTTGCCTCATCCACCCCCCCCGCCTTTCCATAGCTCTGTGCTCCTGCTGTTTCCTCCTGCAGGCAGATGGACCGGGGCAGGCAGACAGCTGTTCCACCCCCCAACTACTGCATCATCCCATCCTGAGATTGTGTGTGTGTGTGTGTGTGTGTGTGTGTGTGTGTGTGTGTGTGTGTGTGTGTGTGTGTGTGTGTGTGTGTGTGTGTGTGTGTGCGCGCGCGCGCGCGCGAGATATCAGGTTGTCCTAGCGCGTTGCTGTTAGCCAATGAGACTTGCCGCTGTAGATGATCAGAGATGCCCATCAGGGTCATGTATAATGTAAACAGCGATTAGAGCCCTTGCATAAAGAGAAGCTTAAACTGGGGCAGCGGGGTTGGTCGCCTCACACAGCGAGGCTCCATGTTTGGCCACCTTGACTCGGGGTCAGTGCATGGCAGCTGGGGCGGTGACCTCCTTCAGCTGACCTTCCATCAGTCTCTCTCTCTCTCCCTGCTCACGTAATCACTAATGCTTATTTTCTTCTCCACCGTTAAAGAAAAAAAGTCGGATGAATCCCAAGGAGACAAAAGAATGTGAGTCTTTAAGTTTGCCTGTTGGTCCTTGCTAACGTGTTCTCGAAACAGGTCGTGCTGGCCCTGACGACATTCCAGGTGCCCTTTTTCATGCTGAGGTTTGGCCAGTCCAAGCTGTACAGAAGGTGAGTGCCCGCCTGGTGTGGCTCTCAGCAGTCAGGGAGAGAATTCACTCTGAAATGTAATAGTAATAGTCACTCAATCAATATTTTCCTCACAGCTGAAATGCTTCATGGACAAATTGTGTTTGTCTTGCTAAAAAAAAAAGCAATGCACAAGTCATTGGGAATAGAATGAGAACATTGATGTAGTTGTCAAGTAGTTTCAGTTTGGTGCATCATGGAGTACGATTGATTGTTTTTCTTTTTCTTTTTGGGCCAGTTTGGCAGTATTGAAATCCATGTCTCATTTGTTTTTTCCTCTGTCAGTGAGAACTACGGGAAGTCTTTCCAGGATGTTACAAACCTTATCAACAACACCTTCATCCGCACTGAATATGGCATTGCCATCGGACCGGAGAATTCTGGGAAGGTGGGTGGAAGACCTGCTGGAGATCACTGTAACTGCCTTATTCTCTTTCCACACTTTTCAACGGAGCCAGGGTTTTAAAGGAAAGATGGTGTCTGAACAATGCTGCAGTGGTAGTCTGTATGACACAGCTATTTCTATACTTTGTATACAGAGTAACGCCCATGGCTATACATGCTGCGCTCCCTTGGTGTTGAGCTAAAGTAGGGATCCATAATTAGGCCTTATTATAGAGCCTTTGCAGTACAGAGAATGTCCTCATGCTGTTTAATGGAGAATCAGGGCCACAAGCTTGCTGCACTACAATGAATCTTTTGCACAGGAGGCTGTGTTGTGACAAAGGAGAGATGTATGTGTATGGGATTCAGAATGGGTGCGGTCGTGAATTGTACCCCCCGCCCCACAGGTGATCCTCACAGGCGACGTGTCGGGGAACAAGGGGTCCCGGATCTTCCGCTCGATGGATTTCGGGAACAGCTTCATGCACTCGGACCTGCCCTTCCACCCGCTGATGCAGATCAGCTACAACCCCCGCGACGCCAACGTGCTCCTGGTCATCAGCATCACGGTGAGAGAGAGAGAGAGCGAGGGCCCGTTCCCGCGCCTCCCACACCCGCGCCCACACGCTGCCGTCCAGATCACGCCCTCCCCCCACTCCTCAAAACCTCTGAATCACTCCTGTCAATGAGATGCCACTGCATCTGTGCTGCCCCCGCAACCCCCCCTCCCCCCATATAACTGTAGCCTTTGATCAAGGCAGCATAATGTACTTAACTATGCATTGATCGTGTTGAGAGCAGCTCAGATATTGTTTTTTTTTTTTTTATCTATCATGAGCACGTAGCTGAACGGCCTCAGAAGGCCTCTGGGTCTCTCTCTCTCTCTCTCACTCTTTCAGTATGACCTGTGGGTGTCCGTGGACTTTGGTGAAAACTGGAAGAAGATCCACGACATGGTGTGCCTGGTGAAATGGTAAGGCCGTGCGCCAACGCACTTTATGACCTTGGACAGAACGGCACGGGGGGGGCAGGAGGTCAATGTGATCCCAGGAGCTTTAGTGTACATCGAACACTAATCCTGCCATCAGCCACAAAACACAAACAAGAGCATATGCTCAGCTCCCTCAGGGGGGAAGAGCCAGGGGTCAGCTGCCTCGCTTATCAATGGACATCTGTCCACTTAATTTGGCAGGCAGGTGAAAAGGTCCTGTTTTTTTTTTTTTGTAGATTGCACTTGCTTGACACGCGCCCCCTAGTGGTCAAAAAGGCCTGCACTTTGTCATCTTTTTTTATATGGCTTATTATCCAAAGGCTGAACTTCAAACTTCCATCATAATTATTAACCTAACAGAATGTGATTGTATCTGCAGCTTCTAGGTGAATTTTCAACCCTAGTGTCATTTGTTATGCAAAAAAATTCACAAGGTCCTTTATGAAAGAAAATCAAGGAAATCAACAACTGCTATATTTCTGCCAGAAACTGCACTGCTGGTCCCCAGCATCCTTATTTGGTATTATTTCTCATAGCACGTAAATAGTTAAACCCTGTAAAGCCCCGCTGTAATCATTTACACACACATCCTAGCCTCCGGTAGGGTGTGATAGTAAACATTAAAGCCGCAGCAATTGCCTGAATGCTGCAGACCACGGCCTCTAACTGCACATTCAAACAATGTAGGTCGGATTCCGCAATCAGGTCATGTGTGCACTTTTAATGTGGTTAGTTCCAGGGGTTTTTGCTTGAACCGCTTTCAAAGTGCATATTTGTGTACTGTAGCTGTGCCTGGTTGCGCCAGATAAACTCCTTGCATGCATTTGAATAACAATGGTTCGAACAACGCCAAAGAAATGTTTGTCAAGGTCAGCCGTGTGTGGCTGTTTCATAAGGCGATTCTTTTTCCCAAACTTTCTCTGTTTAAAGTGCTTTTCTCTAAAAAAGAAAACATCACTTGTTCACATTACTTTCTAGTAGTACACACAGCAAAATACTTTAGTTCTGACGGTTTTGACTAAGTCCCTGATACAGTTCACCAAGTATTAATCCCAGACAAAGTGTTTGTTGGGATTTACTTGAACAAGCATGCACCAGCTAGATGACCCTGAAACAGGCTTGTTTGCAAAGGCTTACTTAGTAAACTAGAGCAGTTTCTCAGAGTTTCACGTCTTTTTTTTCCCCCCAGTGAAGAATGTTTGAAATAACACTCTAATCTCCACTCGTCAGACAATGAAGTCTGCACACTCCGAAGGCAGCTGCATCACTCTGAAAGCCCCACGAAAAAGATAAGAGAGACAACGGATCAAAAGGAGGCGGGCTCAGCCACGTCTCCTCTAAAGCATCTTTCCAGGGGATGTATCGCGTTGCGCTTATTTTAAGCTCCGGCTGACGGGTGAAGGCAGCCAGCGCAACCGCCGCTGCTGAGAGCAGAGGGTACTGTACCGCTGGGTAACCTCGGCTGAACCGTGCGAACGGATTCAGAAGCGGGGCCTGCCTCAAAATCCCTTTAAACATGGCTTTATAAGCCTCCTCGCATCACTGTCCGGTTACGCGACAGGCGCTCTTATCCTGACTTACAAAAAGTGCATGCCGTCGAGCTGGAGGGACATATAGCACACACAGAGCACAGGACAATCACTCAGTAATAATGAGTGATTGTCAATACCGAAGCGCTACGATAAATTTCAGCGAGCGCTCTGCGGTGATCCATAAAAGGAAAGATGTCACAGTTGGATAGAGGATCCGCAGCGCAATGCAGCGAGATGGGTCATTCTGCCCCGTTGAGGCCGGAACAGACTGGGGGGGGGGGGAGCACTGAGAGACACACCTCACGCAGCCATCCAGCACAAACACCACCCTGCAGCTTACATCTGGCAATATAACCTCTGGGGTCCTTATTTATAGAAGGGGACGCCCTCAGACACACCAGACTGCAAGGTGTTTGATCCAAGCTCATCAGAAGAGAGGGTCTTACTGCTACTGCTCAAACAGTTCTGAGCATAATGATTAGTTTAACAGCACGTCTGCAGATGCACCAAATGCAAACTGACAAGCAGAGTCTTGCATGCTCCAGCTGTGGTACAGCCTGGCGTGAAGCGAAATTTAGTGGCTGTATGAAGGTATAAGAGACTCAAGGTTTGAGAGTTTGAGTTTGATTTCTGCTCTCTTCAAAAAAGCTGTAACATCAATTGTAGGCCGCTTTTAAATCGGGCAGCAGTGAAGTGCAGCAATTCAGGAGCTGGGCATGTTAGCCAGAGGGTGCAGGCTTCCCAGTGGGGCACTGCGGTTGAGTACCTGTGTTGCCTCAGTAAACCTGCAGCTGAATGAGGGGGGCACATGTTGAAATGTAAGCTAAGTGGCCCTTGAAAGTGGCCTGAAGCTACTGTAAAAAATGAACTAAAAAAAGAGGTGAACTGGAAAGAGAGCAGGGCACCGATTTGACCACAAATGTACTGCTGTCTCACGTCTGCCTGTGTGTCTGCTTCCAGGGGCACGGACAACACCATCTTCTTCACCACCAACCCCAACGGATCCTGCAGTGAGTGACCCGTCAGTACTCATTAGTGACGCACGCATCTGAAGGCCCGGGGCACAGAACGTCACTAATGCTCCCCCCCCCCCTTCCTGTGTTGCATTGCCAGGTGACAGGGGCATGCTGGAGCTGAGGAAGACCTCGGACTACGGGCGGACCTTGAAGACTATCGGCACCAAGATCTACTCCTTCGGGCTGGGCGGGCGCTTCGTCTTCGCCTCTGTCATGACCGGCAAGGTAAGGGCGCATGGGTTAGATTGGGTGATTATGCATGACGTGAGCATGTGTAAGTGTGTGTCCGATATGACTAGGAATTCAGTAAACTGACTAGAACTGAACTAGCTGTGCCACATGGCTTTGGAGAGGGAGAATGTTATCTTGTTACATTATGTTTGTTATGGTTTAATGGAACAGATATGTGAGTGCATATCCCAAGGAACACCAGATATGATCTGAGTCACAACAGAAGAATGAGAGGGCTGTGTGTGCGTCTGTGTGCGTCTGTGTGCGTCTGTGTGCGTCTGTGTGCGTCTGTGTGTGTGTGTGTGTGTGTGTGTGTGTGTGTGTGTGAGAGAGATGTTAAAGTGTGACAGCAGGATTTCCAAGGGCACTGAAATCAGGTCCTGTTGTTGCCATGGTGTGGGAAGGCCCTAATTTTGTGAGGACTGCCACAGTATTGCTGGGAGAGACTAATTATGGTTCTAAGGCTGGGGACATCCTCATCCCAGGTAGAGTGCTGGGACATACAGTGACAAACATGTACTGAGTAGTCAGTCCCCTGACATCAAGAATTGGTTAGCTCAAACATTTTTTTCTAGGTTATTTTTGATAACAGGTTTTTCTCGGTTAGATTTGTTACTGTGATCTACATATGATGTGTATCAGGACATTGTGTGCATGCATGTGTATGTGTAACTGGTCCATGTGTGAATCTCCCAGGGTACCCTGCGCATGATCCACGTCTCGGTGGACCAGGGCGAGACATGGAACATGGCCCAGCTGCCCCCTGTGGGACACGAGCAGTTCTACTCCATCTTGGCGGCCAGTGATGACATGGTCTTCATGCATGTGGACGAGCCAGGCGGTCAGTGCCCCCTTAGCTCCCCCAGGGTGCCGGCAGAGCCCCTTTTCACTTTACCCGACACTACCAAGCACTTTGTCTGGGGGGGACGTGTCCGTTTAAAAAAGCCGTCCCTCAGTGTAATCCGAGATGCGAAATACAGTTCCTGCGAAATACAGTTCCTGTGAGGCAAACAACCAGCTGTAATGGATAGAACAGCAAGCTGGACGATGAATGGTACACTTTAATCAATACTTACGCATCTGTTCTAATGTTACAGACGATTTGCACATACATTATTTATGACTCACTGTGAAAATGAAGTGGGGGAAAGGCTGCTTCACGGTGGCACGTTGTGTACTGGAACTGATGTGTAAGTTCGCTCTGAGGTCTGAATGTGTCTGACCGTTGTGCTCTACGCCTCTGCCCGCAGACACGGGGTTCGGCACCATCTTCGTATCGGACGACCGCGGCACCGTCTACTCCAAGTCCCTGGAGCGCCACCTCTACACCACCACGGGGGGCGACACCGACTTCACCAATGTCACCTCGCTGCGGGGCGTCTACATGACCAGCGTCCTGGCCGAAGGTGAGGAGCAACGCACAGGCCCGAGAAGGGTGACTGGGACGAGGGCAATCTGCCTATTGGGGCGTCGGCCTACCTCTGTACATGACCGTGTCTGGACGCGTGTCAGCCACCTCCGGTCATATTGTTCCATCCGAAGCCTGAGACGGGGCCGAGTTACTGCAGCGTAACACTATCTCAGTTTAAGCCACGCGACTCTTTCCAGCACCGTCACGTTAGCACGTAGCAGGCGCAGAGCAACAGAGACGTCTGTGCCTCCGGCGGCACTTCTAATCTGCCAGCTGAGTAATGCAGGGCGCTGGTGAGAGTGCCGGGTGGGAGCGCCAGGCGAGAGAGCGCTGCAACGGCCGGGACGCCTGGCACGCACCGCGGGGCCGCGTCTCGGCCAAACCTCTGCTGGAAGGAGAAGGGTATCTATCTTCCGCTCCGCGGAGCGAGAGAGTTACAGATAGAGACAGGGAGACGGATAAAACAGTGGCCTCCAAATGCATTCATGCCCTCGGTACACTGTCACAGGGAGATTAATGGAGCAGAGAAATGCAAGTGTGCAAGCAGTGCTTTTACTGTGAGTAAATGACAATGTGTAGGGTAGTAATACTGTCAATGCTGTCTAGGGCAACAGGAAGAGGTTTTACGTGTTTTTCAAAATGCACAATGGTCACTTTGTTTTGAGCTTCCTCCTTTGTCTTAAAATTTGAGCACTTCCTTTACATTTTTTTTTCTTTGTTTTATTTTTTTTATTGTGAACTGCCCTCAGACTACAAACATCCTACTGAAATGAGGTTGGCGACCAGTCCAGAACATGCATATGGTGCGCCCTTCTTTTGTTGACTTGCATTATGGAAAGTAGTCCTCTTGCAAGTTGTTGAGATGCGATGTCTGGAAGATGCCAGTCTTTCTTGATTGAAGCCATTATCTCTAGTCGTTGACGTTGGGTAGAATTAGCCTCCCTGATTGCAAAGGACATACCACACCCCCCCACCTTATTCACACCATGGACGCTTAACACCTCACAATACTCTTACACCTATGGACTGGGATTTAGTATTTTGTATTCAACTACCCTCTCCTCTCCGGGTCTCTGTCATACAGAGTTTTCAAGTCCACTGTTTTGTTTTGGTTAGTGCAATAATTGAATTCAATAGTGCAATAATTTTTTGTGCAATAATTCATAGTGTGTATTTTTATATAGTGTGTATCGTGTGTATTATTCATAGTATGTACTTTTTATACAGGGTGTATATATTACTTATTTTTTATACTGCACTTTTTATTGCCTTTCTTTGCCTGTTTTTTTTTTCATAAAAGCTGACCCAGTGAGCTATGCACAAGAATTTCAGTGTACCTGAACAGTCCTGTACCTGTGTAAATGGCAATAAAATCTCTTGAATCTTGAACCATGCTGCAGCAGAAAAGCTGCCTTGTTATCTTACCTGGTGGAGGATACGCCATTCCACTCTCCTTGAATGTCATCATAACCCTGTGGTACAGTGGAGTTTGAAAAACACGCTGATATTTGTCAATATTATGTTTATTGGTGCAGATTCGGTAGTATCTAATCTGCATTTATATTTATACTGTGTGACGTCTTTTCAATGGTATTTCGTCACGCTTATCAAGGTTCTCGATTGTTCTGGAGGCCACTGGGCATAGAGAAACGAAGACAGACAGAAGTAGATGGTGAGAGACGGAAAGAAACGGAGGGACAGAATGAAATGGACAGAGAGAAACAAAGCAACAGAGAGAGACTAAACAAGGCAGACAGGGACAGAGGAATAGACAGACACCAAGAGGAAAGACAAAATGTGGCACACCCGGTCACAGGCTTGCCTGGGAGAGGAGGCGACCCCTTCTGCAACTGCAGTAGGTGGTACCGTGTGTCTTGCGTGTTTGCCGCGCGATCCCACCTGCGCTCTGTGTCCTGCAGACGGCTCGGCACAGACGGTCGTGACCTTTGACCAGGGCGGGGAGTGGAGGCGCCTGCAGAAGCCGAG
Organism: Megalops cyprinoides; assembly: GCF_013368585.1. Taxonomy (NCBI): domain Eukaryota; kingdom Metazoa; phylum Chordata; class Actinopteri; order Elopiformes; family Megalopidae; genus Megalops; species Megalops cyprinoides. The sequence goes on along the minus strand of NC_050588.1, from coordinate 10,633,428 downwards.
GAACGGGAAGTGCGACTCTACAGCCAAACACCCCGAGACGGTAAGATGCTCGCCAAAAAGATGTCCAACTCACGTTAGACTGTAATATTTTAAGTGCAGATATGTTTACTGACCCACGTTCAATATGAAGTACTGTTGATATGTGATTTTGAACAGATATCACATGATGTTATTCATAATGGATGGTTACTGACTGACTGTGTTTTTATAGATACATAGCATTTAAATTTACACTGTGTAGCTTTATATAATACATTTTGTAGTGAGCTGGTACTGTGTGTGTGTGTGTGTGTGTGTGTGTGTGTGTGTGCGTGTGCATGTGTGTGCATGTGTGTGCCTGTGTGTGTATAGATCTGACAGCTGTACGTCAGCCTGATTTTGTGTGTGTGTGCGTCTGCATGTGGGTGCCCGAGTGTGTATGAATCAGACAGCTGTATGTCAGCCTGATTGTGTGTGTGTGTGTGTGTATGGATAAGACAGTCATACGTGTACGTACTTGCAATAGTGTCTCTGCCTGCTCCTCTCTACAGTGCAGCCTCCATATCCACGCCTCCTACAGCACCTCCATGAAGCTGAACGTCCCCATGCTGCCGCTGACTGAGCCCAACGCTGTGGGTCTCATCCTGGCCCACGGTAACCATAGAGCTGGCACTGCTGCGCCAGCCAATACCTCATGCACATCTCACCCCAGTCTCACACTCTTCTCAACCCTTAATATTTCCTGCAGTCATATGTGAAATCTGAATAATGCTGCGTATTTGTAGCACTGGGTCCCATGGGGTTTTGCTCATAATTTTGCTCAGCAAAATAAAGATTTGACTGTAACTTGAGCCTGAGCTCAGTCATCAGGAATTAGCTGGAGAGACTGAATATGCTATGTTTAGCTTCAGTTGAGTGCCTTGGCCTGCCTCTATACAGCCAAGCAAGTGAGGTAAAACAGGGCTTTGCAAGGCCTTTGTCTTCTTTCTTTGGCTGCGACTGAGGGAAACCACTCAATAAATGTTAGCGTCACTCGCTCCCTTGCTGTCTGAGTGAATAGCTCCTCTAAAGTAATGACATTACATTCTATCTCTGCATGGCAGAAGAACCAGTAAAGTAGCCACAGCCCTCTGTACAGTGTGCGTCTGACCTCTGGTCAGGGCGGTGTCCACTTCACTTGTGACTCCTTGCTCTCTGCACGTTCCAGGGAGTGTCGGTGACGCTGTCTCTGTGATGGCACCCGACGTGTATGTGTCCGATGACGGGGGCTACTCCTGGCTCCGAGCCCTCAAGGGCCCCCACCACTACGCCATTCTGGACTCAGGGGGGCTGCTGGTGGCAGTGGAACACACCCCCTCACAGCCTATCTCTCAGATCAAGTGAGTTGGACATGGAAGAACGGGGGTTGGGGGGGGGGGGGGGGTGGGAGGGTCTTGTGAGGTCCATGATACACACACGGTTTTTGTTCACACCCAACAAAGTATTGTGTTGCCAAACATTGCATTAAAAACCAATGTACTGTTTCAGTGCAGGAAAAAGGGACTGACAACCTCTAGCAAACCCTTAACTTTAAAATATGGCAACAATTTGAATGGATGAGCATGAACGCCTATTTACGCTACAGTAACAGCAGCTGTTCACATTATAATGACTAGTCATTGGGTATCAGTCATCTGACTCCTGATTAATCAGTAAAATATTTTTGACCTTATCTTGAAAATATGCAACACAAGAACAACTGTAAAAAAACTAAAATGGCATTCTCTTACAAAGGGGTCTACACTCTACATTTGGTTTACTGCCATCCGCTGCCATATAGAGCAAAGCACCATTAATTCCTCATATTACTGTTTCTTCCAAATATAAGTAATGGCAAGTATAAATTATCAATGCCTGCAGGGAAAGTGCAGGTTCAGTGGAATGAGAAAACCCTCATTGTGATAAACCTTTCAAGAGAAAATCCCGTCTCATCGGTGACCTATAAGTTCATTTTAAGTGGTGCTCTTCGGCTCATCCATGGCTGACTGTGTGTGTGTATGTGTGTGTGTGTGTGTATGTTAGTGTGTGTGAATCCGACTGCAGAATCAATAATTCAGTCTTCAGCACCATTCTCAAGATTGAGTTTAATTTCACCAGCATCCGCAGTGCCTTGGTGCCATTTCTCTGTGAGCGGCAGCACAGGGGGAGCGAATCTCCGCCTGCCTGGAGTAGAATGGGAGACCCACATCAAATAACAAGGTGGCTGTGGTGCAGTGCAATAGAGGACCTGCATGGGGGGTCCATTCCCCGTGGACCAGGTTAAAAACCTCTGCTTCTATTGATGGGAACAGAGTGACATTTTCAGATAAGTGGTTAAATTGAAGTCTGTACTGGTTGGTGGTCATTAGACACCTCTATCCACAAACAGAAGGAGGGGTCCAGGGTGATGGCAGGCACAGTCCGCTTTAAAGAACCGGTTGATGTGATTGTTTTGCTTGCTTTGCCGCTGTGTCCGCCGGCAGATTCTCCACGGACGAGGGGCAGTGCTGGCACGTCTTCAACTTCACCAACGACCCGCTCTTCTTCACGGGGCTGGCCTCGGAGCCCGGGGCCCGCTCCATGAATGTCAGCATCTGGGGCTACCGCGAGTCCCTCCTCAGCCAGTTCTGGGTGTCCATCACCATCGACTTCAAGGAGCTGCTCACCCGCGACTGTGAGTCAGGGAGAACCGGGGGAGGGGCAGTTAAATGGGGTGGTTAAGCATAGTGGTTAAGGAGCAGCACTTGTAACCGAAAGGTTGCCGGTTCGATTCACCACTGGGGCACTGCTGCTGTACCCTTGGGCAAGGTACTTTACCTCCAGTAAAAAGTTGTAAAAAAAAATATTGTAACCTATGTAAGTCCCTCTGGATAAGAGTGTCTGCTAAATGCCAATAATGTAATGTAATGGCTAAACTCTTGGAGGAGGTGGTGGGGGGAGGGGTCCAGCAGCCCTGAGAGGGAGTTAGAGAGAGTGCATGCCAGTTTCAAGAGCAAGTTCAACAAAACTCAATCAACAGAGCTACCCTCTTAGTAACAGCAGCCAGTGTGAGATGTGATGCCTTCGCACGAGCTTATTCAGTTTTGTCAGGTTCTGCAGTTCACTTCCTCTGATTGTTTTCGTCATATCCCTCTAATTTTGAAAATTTCCAAATAAGTTTTTTCTCATTTTTTATTTAACCTTTATGTTGCCAGAATTCCCATTGAAATAAAGTCTTTTACAAGGGAGACCTGGTCAAGAAGGCAGTTTGTGTGTTCCAAATATAGCTTTAAAACAGTTGTTATAACCGACTATAAGATGATAGCTAGTGTTGTAACCTAAAGGCAGGTACACTCTGCCTCTTCATAATCTCTGTTGTGGAGCTCTCTTTTCCTTGGACTTGGCTAATAATGTTCCAGATGTGTACAGGTCACACAGACTCTGTGCCCCCGGATCCACAAGTTGAAGCCATTTTCCATTCAGTTACGCTGACATTTATGTGGTAGACACTCTTACACAGGGCGCCTCACAAGAAGTGCATTCAGTAGGGTTACGTGATTGGCTGCACAGACACTGAATCATTGGTGGCATCCTTGAAATGCAGTGCCATTCTGATGCATGTGGCTGAACTTCTTGTTGCAGAGTGTACCTGAATGAAAAACTGGTGGCATGCTTTCCAAAACAATGACCTTTCTGCATAAGCTGGCCAGCATGAACATGTTGCGAATCCACCCCCTCAGATTTGAGCGGCCTGGCCTCTCTGTCTCCCCCTGCAGGCGGCGAGAACGACTATGTGCAGTGGCTGGCACACTCTGATGACATCAGCGACCCCAGCGACGGCTGCATGCTGGGCTACAAGGAGAAGTTCCTGCGGATGCGCAAGGACTCCGTGTGCTGGAACGGCCGCGACTACGTCGTCAACAAGGAGCCCACGCCGTGCCCCTGCACGCTGGACGACTTCCTGTGGTGGGGCCCTCCGCAACGCCCAACCCCCCGCACTCCTTTTGTCATGTGACACTGACGAATGGAAGCCATCTGTATGCAAAACCATAACGGCACATCAGAAATGAATTTCGCTGAGGTTCCCCATCTGTCACTGAATAGCGAGTGTTCATTTGTATGGATGCCAGCAGCAGGCCCCTTTTATCATACAGAGCCAAGATGGCCCTGTGTCTGTTGATGGCTTGACTGCTGTGTTTTGAACAGGCAGTCCTCAGGTTATGTATCACCTGGCGTATGTAAACTTGACTTTACACAAGCCCCCTTAAAATATAAAAATTTATAAATATTTTAAAAAATCTGAGATGCACAGCACGTATGGAATGAAATTGCCATTGTGAAAAAGGGTGTGGTATTAACATGAGGTTGGTAGGTGTTGGTAGGTGTTGGTAGGTGTTACTTATATAAATGTAACTTGGGGACCGTGTGTGTGTGTGTGTGTGTGTGTGTGTGTGTGTGTGTGTGTGTGTGTGTGTGTGTGTGTGTGTGTGTGTGAGTGCTTATATAAAATTCAGCTAGTGCAATACACTTGCCACATGTTCTTTGTTTGCATGATCAGTTATGCATAAACACTGTGTTTTCTGTAGTCATGGGAAGCACAGATTTGTTCTTTTTTTCTGTGGTTGTCATATGATACCTATTTTCGGGCCACTTTCTCAAGTGTTTGACGATTGGTTTTCCAGTGCTGACAGTCCAGAATACACATTCTAGGGTGATTTTGAACTCCCTTTGGTTATGCTGGTTGTACCCAAACACTCTCTCACAGTATCTGCCTCTCTCTCTTCTCTTCTCTCTCCGTTCCTCCTACAGTGATTTCGGGTACTACCGTGCGGAGAACAGCTCGGAGTGTGTGGAACAGCCTGACCTGAAGGGCCACGTCCTGGAGTTCTGTCTACATGGGAAGAAGGAGCAGCTGCAGACCAGCGGGTAACTCTCAAACCCCTCCCCCTCACCACATGTGTAACACGCACTCCTTTCCCCATCTCAGCTCCAGAGCAGCTGCGGACCACCAGGTAAGGCTCAAACTCCTCTGCTTGCCACGTGTGCTGTATTCTCGCCTGTACCTTTTAAGTGCAAAAGCGGCAGCAGACTAGTGTGCCCTTTTTTTTTTTTACTGTGAGTGTTACACTTTTGACAGTCCCCATTATCTTGAGAGGAGCCTTCTCTCTTCTGTTATACCTGAAAAATCCTGGCTCCAGAGTGCCACAGTATCTGGACAGCAGTGTGGTGTAGTGATAAGGCACTGGTTTTGTAACTCACTTGGCTGAAAGTCCCCGAGTAAATATTCTGCTGTATAAAATGGTTGATGTGTAAGCTATGTAAGTCACTCTGGGTAAGTGTGTCTGCAAAGCAAATAATGTCATCTGCCTGCTCTAATTCCAGCCAGGCACTTAACCACCTAATTTAACTAATAACTGTCATGACTGAACCAATTTACGACCCCCCCCCCCCATTTCTGACAGTGCTTGTGATAAGAGGTGGAAAAGCTGAAAACACATTCCTCCAGGATCACTCATTTCATGAATATGGAAATGTTGTATTTCTTAATAAAACTGCACAGCCACCCCACAGCAGCCTACAGCTGGTATGATGACCAACGTGACAACGTGTACAATACAACACAATACAGAGAGGCCGACCCTCATCTTGTGTTCCGTGTCTCCCAGCTACCGGAAGATTCCAGGAGACAAGTGTGAGGGAGGGACGATGCCGGAGCGCAAGGAGATCGACCTCAGCAAGAACTGCGTCAGTAACCTGCTGGGGCCAGAGCTGCTGGTGAGAGACTTGAGCTGATCGAATGACCGCTGTGGTGTGCTTCACCGCTACCCGCATTCAGCTCTGGGCTGTGCAGTCATAATGTACATAATGTACTGCCCTGCGTCGCTAGTCTGAGCTGTTCTATGAGCGTTTGCCCCGTGTACCAGTCTGGCCCAGAATATTCAAGGGTATACAGAACTAACGAGCAGTAACTCTCAGAAATCCTTTTTATTCCAGATACTGCATCAAGTTCTGATTTGAAAAGATGTTAGGTAAATTCTGTAGTCTGTTCCAACCCTGTGTACTGTAGGTCCTTGCTACTTTTCTCCTTACCTAATATTCCCTCCCTCTTCTGTCTCTCTGTCTCTCGCACTCCCTGGCAGACGGAGGCCCACTCTTTCAGTTCTGTACCCATTGTGGCGGTGGTCATCGCCATCCTGCTGATCAGCGTGGTGGCGGGCGTGGTCTTTGTCAAGAAATACGTCTGCGGTGGGAGGTCAGCTGCCTGGCCGCCTCATTTCGCTCTTTAAGTCGATCGGGCTTTCCCAACTCCGAGTCCTGTGGAAAATCAGGGCCCCATTTGACCAATCACATTGCATCCAAAAATGTCATATAACGTGGTGAAATTAATGGCCAAAATTTGTCATTTTTAAATGATGTCTGTTAATTAGTCAAAATAATTGTCAGGAAGTAATGGCAATTATCTGGTGTGTAATTAACAGTGTACATTGCTATCTAGTTGTATGACAGCAGTTCCCCCCAAACATTAATCTGGCTGTAATTTTGTAATTTTAGCAGAAGAAGAAGTAGAAGTAGTAGCAACAGCCATGGAGTCATTAGTCGTAGTACTAGTAGTAGTGGGAGTCATTATCCCGCTGTTATAACCATAGTAATCATCACTGGAACAATCATTGAAGGCCTTTCTTAAGAGGTGTTCCCGTGTTGTATGAATTTCTGTCCCTCAGATCTGTCTGTCCCCTGTCCTTCAGGTTCCTGGTGCACAGATACTCTGTGCTGCGACAGCACGCCGAGGCCAACGGGATCGAGGGGGTGGACGAGCTGGACAGCCATGCCGCAGAGCCCGGCAAGAGGGAATACCATGACGACTCTGATGAGGTACAGGCAGACTTCAGACTTCTCAGGTCATGTGCAGGAGATGCACACAGAACCACAAAGAGCATGCACGCACACATACACGCACTGCAAGGTTGTTTTCTCCGTTCTCTCCCTTTAGAATAGTCTGCAGATGACGTTGGACAGATAAGCATGTTGAAAATGTTGCAGAACTTTTTGCTGCTTTGCTACTGAGTTTTTTTTTTTTTTTTACACTACTTTGGACTGGAATTATATGAGATTTTGCACCGTCTCTGCATGCGAAGCCAGAGTTGGCTGATACTCTCCCCGCTTTATGCCAGCTAACCTCCTCTTGTGATGTCCACAATGCAGGACCTGCTGGAGTGAGAGCAAGAGAGTCAGAGAGACCAGCCACCACTTGGAGGGACAAACCGGGACGACCCCACCCCCCAAAACCACCCCACCGCCCCTTCAGAACCTCCCTGCAAACCATGCCCCCACCCCCGCGGTAACCAACTCTACAGCTGCTTTCTGTGCCTCCATCCTCTCTCGCCATGGAAACCTCTGGCAGCTCTACCTGTGGGGGGTGGGGGGGGTGAAGGACCACTGATCATTCTTACTGCTCTTACCACCACGATGTCTATCGATTTGTCTTAAAACTCTGGGAGAAAGAGACCCGGCCAGAAGGTGACAAAGCTGGGGAACAAGAGGAACGTGTTGACAGACTCTTGGGCCTGGCCGAGTGTTGTGCGGAGGGCGTCCTGAGGATCTCGCATCGAGCTTTTCTTCCACAGTTACCCCTTTTGAGCGAACGCAGAGAAGATGGCCAGCTGCACTTTTGTAAATACAGACTGGAGAAAGCGTGATGTCAGAGTGATGTTGATGTTGTATTGCAACTTGGCTGCGCTGTTGGCTTGCCGCTCTTGTCCAGAGTTGAAGCCCCATTCGGAGAAAGCCTTGAATGGAGGAATGGAATGGCATGGAATACAACAGAAAGCCACAGTGCTGGACATGGACTTTTCACACATTCAGAGTCTATATGATCTGCTGTAATTTAAGAAAAATAAATTGATACAATCATTGCTCTTTATTTTATTTTTAAAGGCTGAAAAATACAAAAAGCTAAATGGGGTTGTCCTGCTACAGCCGTCGATGTATATAAATGACAAAATAATTTCTGACCATGCTCTGATTTGGAAATTTAAAGAGATAGTCTAGAATTGATTCGCTCTTTTCTTTTCATTTGCTATTCTACATGCTGTGCTCCCCATGTAGGGCTGTGAATTCTGGGAAATGGTGACAGCTGTAAGCCCAAATAATAAGAGTAAATTGTTGGGGATGGAATACATATGTAGAATGTCTTAAGCAATAAAGTTATCAGATGCAATATTTTATTTATCACATTCCACTAAATAAGCTTCAGGTTGACCCAGATCTCAGTTCCAGTTACAGCCATGTTGTTGTATTCAAAGAAAATGATATTTAAAACCTACCACTGTCCAAGCTGCATTCACCCTCCTGTATTACTATTGCGCCAAAACCTGCTGAGGGAACTGGGACTGCAGCAACTGTACAACTGAACCGGGGTGCTGTCAGTGAGGATTCCAACTTTACAGAGATCAGATTCGGTCAACACCATTGAGCCTTCTGCTGCAGCAACCTGGAAAGAAACACAACATGTTGAGGATCACATTCATCATTTCTTGGCTTCAGTGCAGGTCTAACGGGACACTAAAATAGCCCTATATGAAAGATGCCTATCTTTTTCAGCACACTTAATCAGTGACCTGGCCTTGCAAGGAAAAAAAGCCACTGCATACTGTGAAATTTGAGGGCCTTCCCCAAAAGCACAAACTTTGTTAAAAAAAAAAAATAAATAATAACCAATTTTTCTGCTTTCTACTTTTTCCTGTTAACTGGATGCATTTTGCTTGGCTGAGACTGTAGGTACTCTACTACTTTGGGAACCCTACAGCTGAAAATTATTGTTGCAGGGAGGAATGTTTAAGCCATTGCACTTAACATATTTCACAAGCTAATTTTTACATCCACTCATCTGCATTACTTTGCTGGATGGATGGTTCATTATATCCTACTCATAGTAATGATGAGGACCATGCAAATGTGAGATATTATCCTTTAGTTAGCTAGCTAATGCTAACAGAAACAGTAGACACTAGCATGGTGCTGAAAGGGGCAGCAATATTCTAGAGTCTGAGAAGACAGTAGGCAGTGTCATCAGTCCCTCAATCCATTAAGTGAATAGAGAATCAGTGCAACAGAAATGGGGACGAAAATGTGAAGGAAATGTATCTTCTATACATGTCTGTAAGCACTACAGCAGGGGCCACTCATTTGTAGGAACAAGGGGTGCATACGTGTTCAAATGACTGCTCTGTGTGTAATAATTCAACTTAAATGTAACATCCAGGCGGTCTGGTCTCTGAAATGTAGTTTTGCAAATATGTGGTGCATAAGCTACCCGTTTAGAGAATGTTTAGCAGTTTGCGTAAAGCACAAGGAGCTGTCCGCTGTCGGTAAGGAAAAACAAAACCATATTGTGTCACACCTGTTTTGCTTACATTTGCTGATTCAGTTTTTTCTCCTAACACAGCCGGGTACGTTTTTTTTTTTTTTTTTTACCTTTTGGCGTTGAGACAATGCGTAGGAGCTTTTTCTTCTCTGTGGTATTTAACATGTAATGACTTACAGTACTTTAAATACTAGAGACCATATGCAATAGAGAGCATGTTTTTGAAAAGACTCCTTTCATATAGGTTTCTCTTTAATAGGTTTTGAGCTCTTGAATTTCCTCTGAACCAGGGCCATGTTCGATTTCTGTACTCAGCTTAAGGGTGTATATTTTGAAATTGGAATAACTGTAGACTAACTTCCAGTTCACAGGGTTGTCACAAGATCAAATGCATTGAAGATTTAAAGAAATGGGCATTCTATAAATATTATCTTTGGTTCAGTTATAAGTACATACTTTTGCTATGTTGCCGTTTTCCTATTAGAGCTGTGAAGCTGATCTGGTTTACCACTGGAGAACTAAGCTGAGCTTTGTGCGACTCCAAATGGTTTTGGTAAAAACTGACTGATACAAAACAACTGCAAACCATTGCTCCCTTTAGCAAGGTCATTTCTCTAAACTGAAGGGTTAAATCAATTTCACTGTTGGTCTGGCATGAAGATACACATCTGGGTGTGGACCATGCATGTCCAGTGTGTCAAGGTCAGAGTCAACCTATCATAGATGTCCAAGACAACGGAACTTACACTAACTGTAAAGACTGAATTTGACACCCTGATCTTGGCCACATTATACAGATGTACAGATGTATTTTGCCAATAGCTGACTTCCAGACCTCCCTCTCCCTAAAGGGGAATCTATCTCTAGACTTGCTTTGCTATCCTTTCCTTCTGAGCTCTGATGTAATGGAATTACAGTCAACAGCTGGTTAAAAATTCATGAGTCTCATTTCTTATTAAAATTGACGAACAATTCCATTGTGAGGTACGGCACAGCGGATGACACATTTTAGATTTTGTTTTTTCTTTTTCAAATCGCTGTATAAAGATTCAGTGTGGTGGCTATACAGTATATACATAAAGACTTCTAACTTTGTAATGCTATGTTTTATTCTGTATATTTGAAAAAAGAAAAACTACTGTGTGGTTTACAAATCTGCCTTCCACTCCTTTTGGAAGGCAGATTTTTTCTTTTCTTCATAATAAATATAGTAAAGTCAAAACTGATTGGAATTGTGTTGTTGGAATCTGAGACGTGTCAAAGAAGTGCATGTAACACTATTTATTCAGACAACACTTATCATTTCAGTTCTACACTTCAGAAAATACATGCAAATTATAAACACAGAGCATGTGTATAATAATTTAGAAAAATCTTTTGCAGCCCTCATTAATACGGGATGTTAAGTAGGGCTCTAAAATAATATAAAAATATGCATGATTAATTCTAACACCTACAGAACAGATTCGCCACCTTATTTACTGTTTATGTTGTAAGTGTGTCCCAGTTCACTGAGCACTGAGTTCACTGAGTTTTCTTGACACATGTATTCTGAGCTTATCAGTAGTTGTTCATAAACTGCTCTCTTGTGTATAGCCAAATTATAACTAACGTGTAGATTAATAGTGCTGTTTGCGGAACAGCTCTGATCCTGACCTGGCAGGTTCCCTTTTTGCTGTCCTTTCCGGACCACTTGTCCGAGCAGGGCGTTGGCGAGCTCCTCTATCGCGTGTGCCGAATTTCCACTGCTGTCCCAAGCTCTCCGCAACGGCATCCTGGAAAACAGGAGGTTGGCAGTGGGTAGGGCTATCACGCTGGGCTGTTTCCATGAAGTGCAGAAAGGGAAAATGCTGGGGAGGTGGCTAAGTTAGGTAACATGCTGTTTTAGCCCTAAAACACAGATGTCTCCCAGATTTGAGTTACTTTTGCATTAGCAATTGATTTACACCTGTAACACCTGGTGAGTTTGGTTCTTATCCAAGTATCAAATTAATGTTATGTATTAATAAATGAATACATTAAAGACTTAAGAACTGAAGCAGAACAGAAGCCAGCAGAACCTGTGACCCTCCAGCACTGGAACCTATGAAGTTACAAGTTTCCTACCAGCTCCACTGCTGCTGCCAGCCGTCAGCTGCCCCGCCCCCAGGCTCTGACTGAGCCAAGGGCCCTGGGTTTTATTGTTTGCAGGGAGCGATGGTACCTCCAAACAGCTGCAGACTACTTGAGTCCAATTTAGGATCTACAGGTTATGTCCATTTCCTAGTTTTTTCTAAAAAGCAACTTCAGAATCCACTAAAGAAATAGAAATTGGTCATGGAAAAGATCACCAGCATGTCAATATGATGGTTTAATATGTACAGATAGTGGACCATACAGTATGAGCAGCATATTAAGTTGCAAAAGAATGTATATGCAATGTTGTATGGTGCATTAAAGTAAAATGAATTCAGAGAAATAAAAAGTCTTACTTTTTTTAACCCTTTGTCACAAGGCTTACACTATGCACAACTATGGGCAACAATGCCTAAAATTTGGTGTGCCCTTGCTCGTCCAGAAGTGGGAGAAATAAAGATATGAGAATCAAGCAAGGCCGAACAGAATGATATGTAATTGTAGCCAGTAGGTGATTTGTTAATTTTTAACAGGGGGGATGGCAGATGCACATGCAGCACTCTCTCTGCTACTAACTAGGGTATGGAGAGGGGGGTGGCAGGTTAACAAGGGGGATGCATTTTGGTCATTTTGCTCACAAGGGAAATAGCATCCCCCCTCATATTGCCTACTGATTGTAGCTGTAGAATGGGCCACAGGTAAGGTGGTATATTTGTTACACATTTTTGTTATGGGTTGCACAGGTTGGCGGTGTGAGCACCTGAACCAGTGTTCAGACGGTGAATAGTACTCTGTGTATGTGCATTTGTGGTTCTGAGTACAGTATGGGAACATTAGTATGTGTGTGTGAAGGCAACCTGTCAGGAAGGTTAGCATTGCTCTTTCTGTTTGGTTCTGGATGAGCAGACCTGGAAAGTGGGTAGCATATATTGCAAATGTCCCTCTACCTCTAACTCTCCACCCTTCCCCAAGACAGGAGGATGAGATGAACATTGTGCCTAGCAAAACATAATGGAGAGAAAAGTTTTCATTAAACAATTTCCATACTGGAACCAGAGAGAACATCACTGGGAGCAATACATCAAATGAAACAAAACAATAATGGGATATAGCTGGACCTACATATTTAACTGGCCAACCAACACCAACATTCTCTCATGCTGACACTATATGCACAATGATAAAGTCAGCAGGGGGACTCTGCAAATCGCAGCTAGCAAGCATCTGAATTCATATTTTATATGATTTATAAATAGTTATGAATCTAAGTACAATTAACTCATGTTAGATACTATACATTTTCTACTATACAACTCTTAACTCATTGAAAGTGGTTGAATGCAAGGCAGCGAGTCAGCAAGCGGCAACGGGCGTTCAAAATTCAAGACAACAAAAAAAGTTACTTCTCGGTATGTCAACCAAACAACGGCACAGACGGCGCACGAAGACTGTGACTCGCGCCTGCGCAGTGCCGCGATGGGGGCGTGGGGAAACCTCTGGAGAAGACAAGGGGAGGGGAAACAACCGTCCTATTTGTTGGAGGTCTTCTCTCTGCGCCATTTTGTCCACACGCCTTGAGCACGGTGATTGGGTTTTGTGGATCGGTACTGGAGCCAATCAGAGGGGAATCGGGCGGCGGAGAAACGGTGAGAGGGAGCGCGGCTTGGAGGGGAAGGTAGCCGACAGCAGGGGATTGGTGTGTCATTGACCAACCAAATTACTAACGCCACAAAATGCAGGAATTAACAGTGTTTTTACACATACAAGACGCTCACTGATTTCGGCCGGTAGCAGGAGCGTAGCTGCTGTTGGTAACACATTGCAAGCTAAAATGGTCTGAAGCTACCCAAGGCGATCAGATTGTGGGGGATGTTTTCGCCTGCGTTTGGAAAGGCCTTGTGTGCTGGGTGGTGTAATGTAGCGAGGTAGCACACCTAAACAAACTACTAGCCGGCCAGTACTGTTGCTATCTGACCAACTGCCCTGTCTTGGGGGGAATAACTTACTGCTACATGGAAACAGTGGATAAATGTTGGCACTAGATAGCGATATAATTGTTGATTGGGTTGCTATGTAGGCTTAGCTAGTTTACCCGACGCAGGCCTCTGTTTATAGTTGATGTTACCAGCTAACGTTAGCTACTTTAGCTAACTAGCTGTAATACGCCGCGAAGGAACTCACCAGCCAGATGTCAGAAAAAAATAAGTTCCAATACATCTCTGATTATGGCCCTTTCCAGCTAGCCATTTCCCTGTAACTGGTTTATTAATTTAACTAGCTAACCTGTTTAATTCGAGCAAGACGAGGAATGAGCTAGTTAGGTCGTTGACCATTTCACTCTGGCCTGGTGGGCTAACTATCTTACCGCCTCTATTTAGGTAGACAGTAGGTAGTTTCCTTAATGTGACCATGGCGGCTTTTCCTCCTTTTCAGATTTAGCAGTGCACCGGAAAATTGCACATATTACCAAAATTCCTAGATTATAAATCGCAAACCAGCAACCAAAACCATACCCAGAGAGCAATTTATCTCGCACACCCATGTCTGTACACCGATATTAATACATAACTGCAAATCCGTATATGGAACGGGATTCGTTCTCTACCTACTTCTCTTAAATTTCCCGCATATCACCGCTGCATTATCTGAAACTAATTTAATTGAGCTGTCTAGATTAGACTGATCTATATTCGCTAACTTTTCCTCGCACCCTGAGATGCAGAAGTTAGCCAGCATCGGCGCTGGCCAAGGACGGTCTTTGTCTGAATGTTTCTTTGTTCTTACACGCTAGTATTCAGTAAGGACACCCATTACTACCTTGCATGTTACAGGTAAAGACAGTACAGTTAGCCCTGAAACATGCAGCCAACTTTACAAAAACGCTCAGATTAGCTAAAAAAGGCAGATAGCGACAGCGGGATTATTGTTAGCAGGCGCATCAGATACCGAATTTGCCTTTCATGTAGCCAGTTCATCCTAAAATATGGAAAGGTACCTATCTTTGCTCATTAGCCTAGCTTTCCAAACTAGTGTATCTGTTACAAATATACAACCTGCTTGAGATAACCTTGGTTATTTTGCTGTCTGCGCGATCTTGATCAGGTTCCAGATGTAGACTAAATTAGCTAACCCAACCAGCTAGTCATTTGCGTTGCGTAAACGTTTAGCTTCCTAAAATTAAAACCTCAAGTAATGAAACTTACTTTCCCTTAACATAGTATTATATTGCGGTCGTGTTACTGTAAAATATACAGATAGCCGGCGCTACCTGTAATAATTCATAATGTAGATGGTGTTTGTCACTGACTCAGTGACGGCGCACACTGGCCTGCTAGTGTGGGGCAGCTCAGAAAATGGCGTCCGGCGGTTGGTGTTTTTATCATGAAGCGAAATGCTAAATAGACTGCTAACGAATCAGACGGCCCTGCTTGTTTCTAGCGGGTGATACGATTCAGCAAATCATGTGATTTGTGATCGCAAAATTTGCATGTACTCTTTTTTTAAGAGCCACTTACCAGTTTACAGATTACTTTTGTCCTGATATCGGATCATTCTGTTCACTGTTTGCGGTGGCTAAAACTACCCTTCGGGCTAATAATCTGTAAGGTGTTCGGCGAACATTGTTGTATACAATGGTGCACTGTAGGACACCAAATTCTTGGGAAAATAATTGTGATCATATAATATTTTAGACTCATGTGTATCACATCACCTTATAACTACCCCGCCACAAAAGTATTTTTAAGTCAACTATCAGAATAGATCCCTTAAAATTAGTCGTATTAAGGCTGACTTGCCTCCTTGAATAGCTTACAAATTGTAAAAGGAGAAAATAAAAGATATAAACGACTTTAGTAGATCTTAGCAAATTCGTTGCTTCATCTAAATGCCTGTTTCCGCTGCAACAACAGGAAAGGCCATCACCAGTCTTATTCCCCAAAATGGATTGTGTCTGCAGGGAAATATTTCTAGAGTTTGAAGCCAGAGTTTTGAACTGCCAACTGTGATCTGGCCACTGCATACCGTTGTCAACTACTTAACACGTGGATTCGTTAATGGCAGATATTTCAGCTTCAGCACACACACACACACAAACCTTCACACAAGGTTACTGAAGTTAGCTTAGTATTGCATCCTCTTTCCATCTAGCGATGCCTCTGCCCTGTGTGAGTTTGACCCCCCCCCCCCATAGGTTTGCCAGCAGAGGGTTGTTCGTGTCACCTCTCACTAGACCCTGTCCCGTTTGTGCCCCCCAGATCAGCAGCAGCAGACTGAAGTGAGCTGAGGCAGACCACCACCATGGAGCAATACACCACCACCACCACCACTAGCGGGGAGCAGATCGTGGTGCAGGCTGCCAGCGGGCAGATTCAGCAGCAGGTGGGCCCAAGCACAAGGACAGCCTGAGAGCTCGCCTCTGAATGACGTGCTCCTTCCTGCCAGGGCTGAAACCTTTTCTGTCCCTTATACCAGGAGAGGATGGTTTTTGAATTGCTGTGTTTCTGATGATACATTTTTTGATTGGGGGGTGGCATGGGGGTGTGCTTTTTTGTGTGTGTCATTTTTGTCTGTCTGTCTGTGAGTGTATAAGTCTCGGGTTCAGCAGCAGTGGTAGGGAGAAGTATATTCTGCCTGTGTGTGCGTGGGAGAGACTGGGTAATTCCCTGTCTTTGGGTTTGCATGAATGTTGCGATAATGTGACTTTGTGAGTGTGTATGAGCGTGTATGTCTCATGGTCGATAACGCCAGCACTGCATTGTGTGTGTGTGTGTGTGTGTATGTGTGTGGGCGCGCGTTTGCAGAGTATGCATCTATGAGTGTGTTCCAGGGAGGGGCTTTGCGGCAGCAGCATAATGCGTGTGTGTGCGCGTGTGTTCCGGGGGAGGGGGGGGCTTAATAGCGCTGCGATGTGTGTGGGTGTATGCGTCTGTCTCTCGACGTCTGTTCCGGGGAGGGGCCCAGTGGCAGTGGCGGCGTGGTAATGGTGCGCTGTCTCCGGACGCAGGGCACCGTGACCGCGGTCCAGCTGCAGACCGAGGCGCAGGTGGCCCCCGCCTCGGGCCAGCAGGTTCAGACACTCCAGGTAGTGGTGTGACCCCCGAGGCCTGTCCTGTCCTGTCCCACTGCATGACCCCCACCCCCACCCCCCAACCTGTGCTTGCCCGTGTGCGACCCCAGCATGCCGGTGCAGACTGCCGCGCTGTCTCCCCAGCTACACAGCACATCTAACCTCTCGCCGCCAGCCCGTGAATGACCGCGAGGGACCGCTGGGTCAGAAGCGACCGCCTCTGGTTCTGTCCCGTCTCGTGCCGTGCGAGCCCCCCGTTGCCGCGTGAGGCCCGGTTATCCCAGCCCTGTGCATAGGAGACAACGTGTTTGATTATAGCAGTATTCCACTCCAAGCTGCACAGTCCCAGCCGGAGAGACTGTGCAGGAAGCTCAGGTCCCAAGACAGGATTCAGAGGCAACATTTTTGGGTCTTCAGTAGCAGTTTCTGTAGATAGACAGCACATACTGCTGTCTTAGGGACCAAAATGAATCTCTTTAATTCCTCTCATGAAATTCCAATTTCTTACTGCTAAGTGTTCATGTTGGATGCAGTCAATACAGCTTAACCGCATTGCATCTGTTTTATTAAGTGTAAATTTGATTTGAAATTTGTATTTTGAAACAGACTGGGTTGATTTGAATTTGTTTTGATCGCTTTAAGACAGGGTTATTTAAACAGCTGTGTTGCCTAAAGACCCCCAAAGGCAATTTTCTCAGCTACCAAAGGCAATTGGTGTTGTAGTTTTGAGTGAATCCGTATGTGCATCAATTCTAAAATAAAGGCAATGCTTTGCAGTTTATTAAAGCTCTTTACAGATGGAGGTTTTCCACAAGATGTGAAGGCCTTTATGCGTAACAAATCTGGCTGCAAATATTGGGCTCCGCACGATTCATGGCGTGGACTTCAAATTCTGCACGGCGGTTCTGATTCCCCAGTAGCCTGACTCATTCCGGCTCCTACACAGATCCCTCAGCGGCGTGGAGGAACGGCATGGGGAATGTGTCAGATGCGTGTCATTCGTCAGCCCCGAGGCGCCATCACACGCTTTCTGCGGGAGGTTGCATGAGGATGAAGTGTGAGAGCTTGTCGAGTGGGTGCCGTGGCCTGTCTGCGAGTGTTTGTTCTTCGCCGTCCCCTCACTCATGGCCCGTGTCACTCCGGCGCATGGCACTGTGCAACCGTCACATAGCGACGTTGTGACGGTCGACATCGCGTTTTGGCTGCGTAGGCTTTATCCTCCCGTCCCTTGCCCCCCCCCCCCCCCAACAGGGGCGTTTGTGCTCGAGCATGGGTACCCTCTTGTGTGGAGTCTGCAGCGTGTACGCTTGGCTGTGCCTGTTGTTCGCTCACGGCCCTGCTTCAGTGTCCCGTCGCCCCCCTGTGGCGGTGCGAGGTACTGCGCCCGGGTTACGCGGCTCAGTCCGCTAACCTGTCGCCCTCTCCCCTCCCGTTGCAGGTCCAGGGGCAGCCCCTGATGGTGCAGGTCAGCGGCGGGCAGCTCATCACCTCCTCCGGGCAGCCGATCATGGTGCAGGCCATGCCCGGGACCCAGGGGCAGACCATCATGCAGGTGCCAGTGTCTGGAGCACAGGGCCTGCAGCAGGTGAGGGAGATCTGTTCACTGTTCCGCTGGGTGCGGTGGTGATCACAAAGGTGTGCATCTGCGGCGATGATGTGTTTAAATTGAATGTGAACTGAATCTAGCACAGCCAAATGTGCTTAAAGTCACTGCGCAGGGTGTGTCTGGGCTTCCCAGACCTTGCAGTACGAACAGAACAATCAGTGACATTTTGTAGATTTTGGCAACATTTTAACAAAAGTTGTGCGTCAGGCAAACAATCACAGGAATTCCCCCCTCAAAGGCCACGGCGGTGCTGTACGCCTACCAGACACATCGGAGTAGCTTAACCATGTACCCCCTTCCCTCCCTGCCCCCAGATTCAGCTGGTGCAGCCAGGACAGATCCAGATCCAGGGGGGCCAGGCGCTGCAGGTGCAGGGGCAACAGGGCCAGACCCAGCAGATCATCATCCAGCAGCCCCAGACCGCTGTGACGGCCGGCCAGAACCAGGTCAGCCCCACCACGCGCCCAATACGGTCCACCTCACCCACCACACAGCCGTACTAATCATTAACTCTTTACAGCAGTCCAGTAATTGATTCGTACCACCAAGGCCTGCAAGCCCAGCAAACCCAGAGAGTGAAGTTAAAGTAAAGCCATTGTCATTACCTCCTGATGACTCCAGGGACCGGCATTTATTTAAATATTAGCAGCTTAACCACTCATGTGACAGAAGAAAGCACGTGGAGTCTGAACTCACTCCTACATCTACTCCTACTGTACTTGGAATGCTGAAACTGTTAGTGAAATGCTAGCACTGCTTTAATACCAGTGACAGGCTGATAGGGCTTCAGGGGTCTTGCCAGATTGAATCTTTATTTTCACATGGCGGTTTTCAGTAAGTGTTACTCTGGCCAAAATGGAATCTCCTTTAAACCCTGAACAGTACAGTCCTCAAATAAAAAAAAACAAACTCCAGAAATTGAAGCATGTTTTTGAGAAAATTTCATAAGGAGCTTATGTATGTTTGTAGCTGTGTGTGTAACTGTCTCAGGCGAGACTGCGTGTTTAATTTTTGCCTGTGTGTGTGTGTGTGGCTCTCCTGCAGGGCCAGCAGCAGATAACGGTGCAGGGCCAGCAGGTGGCTCAGACGGCAGAGGGACAGACCATAGTGTACCAGCCGGTCAATGCTGATGGCACCATCCTGCAGCAAGGTAGCGCCCTCGTTGCCAACACTCCAACACACATAACTTCCCTCACCATCAAACACTCCCATATAACGCACATATCTTCCTTCACTGTTCCCACACACACGCTCCTTCCATCGATGTCATGTGTGCTCCCCAACAGTTTCCCCATTCCACACACGCAGACCCTCCCTTCCTGTCTTGTTCTCTCTTTCTCTCTCTCTCTCTCTCACACACACACACACCTTCCCTTTCTCATTACCCCACACATACCTTTCCTCACTGTCAGCCAGGTGACTCACAGCCCTTCTCCCAAACCAGAAGGGCAATGTAGGCTTAACCCATCCCACAACTTGTGTAGGTAGTGCTGATGACTTTGTTTGTGTAGGCAGGACACTCTGCTTGTCTTAACGTAGAGGAGAGGGTACTGCAGTCTTTTTTTCTCTCAAATCATATGTACTAAGTGTACTATCAAGTGACCCTTTTCCCCCTTTAACGGCATGTTAAATGGGCTACACCTTTTTGCTGATTGGGTCAGAGGTTGATAAGCGCAGCCCCAACTCTCACAGCCAATAAGAGAGACACTCTTGCATGTATCTTTACTATCTTTATTACTCTCTTAAAGCGCTGCTAATGCTGGTCAGCATGGTGTCGAGCTCTATAAGTCCCCAGCAGGGTGGTCTGATGGAAGAACAGTGAAAATCAGTGATGTCACAATGGCAGCAGGCATTTTATGTTGAAGTCACAGTGTTGGCTATGGAGTGAGTGCTGGCATATGCCCACAGCAGGGCAGCTCACCACAGGCTCCGGCAGCCTTGCCAGGGCTCCCTCGGTTGGATCAGGTGGTCACCAGGACGCATGGTGCAAAGGTCCCTTACATTCCTGCCGTGTCGCTCCCACAGGAATGATCACCATCCCAGCGGCCAGCCTGGCGGGGGCCCAGATCGTGCAGGCGGGCTCCAACACCAGCACAACCAACAGCGGCCAGGGCACTGTGACCGTCACCCTGCCAGTGTCCGGCAACATGGTGAACGCTGGCGGGATGGTCATGGTAAGGCCCCCCTGCGAGGTACCCCACACCGCGCGTCCACACCAGACTGAGCACGGGAGCACAGGGAGGGGGACACGGGCCACCGCACAGCGTCCACAAGCTTTCCACACTGTTAAAACCATATCGGTGTTGGGAGATCATTATGGTGTAGTTGAGAGGGTTACTGTGGGAGTGTTCATGTGTTGTTATTCACTGAGGTGGGGCTACACTTATTCACTGCATTATTGGAAAGTTGCAACAGGAGAATCACCCCAGACTGACACAGAAACCATCTAGGTTTCATTTAATGAAATGAAACCCTCATGCTCTGAACTTATTTTCCCTAACTTTTTTTATCCTCCAAGGATTATAGATATCTATGAAAAATAAGAAATAACACTGTAGATTTGGGATGCATGTAATATTTTAATGGAAGCATTTTTTGTTTGAGTAAAACTAGTAGCACTGTGAACCGGCTGCAGTGACAGTCCTGCCGTTGGCAGCAGCGGCATTGCTGTGCCTGTCCCCGCCCCCGCCGCGGCGGCGCGTCTCTGACCTC
This sequence comes from Megalops cyprinoides, assembly GCF_013368585.1. Lineage (NCBI taxonomy): Eukaryota > Metazoa > Chordata > Actinopteri > Elopiformes > Megalopidae > Megalops > Megalops cyprinoides. The sequence continues at coordinate 10,612,587 of NC_050588.1, read as the reverse complement.
TCGCCCCCCTGTTTCAGATGGTGCCGGGCAGCAGCACCGTGCCCACCATGCAGAGGATCCCCCTCCCGGGGGCGGAGATGCTGGAGGAGGAGCCGCTGTACGTCAACGCCAAGCAGTACAACCGCATCTTGAAGAGGAGGCAGGCCCGCGCCAAGCTGGAGGCCGAGGGCAAGATCCCCAAGGAGAGGAGGGTGAGCGTCTCCTCCCGGCCCCTGGGGGGGGGGGGGGGGGGGGGGGGGGGGGGGGGGGACTGGAGGTGGAATCACCTCTCTGTGCGAGTTGTGGTGGGCTCTGTCAAGCTTGCCACTTCACGGTTTTGGAAACTGGCATTATATCGAGCCTTAAATCAAAAGTTAAATTGGCATTAAATTTAGTTTGTGCTGGCGGTCTGATTGGGTTGAAGAAATGAGAGGAAAGCCGTTAATGGGCTCTGAAAAATGCTCCTGTTGCTGTTTGGTGGAGCTCTTGCAGGGGTTGCCGAGGCCAGTGGGGTTGACGTCATGTCTGGAGTGCCCCTCGGTGTAGGCTCTTGATCAGCTTTATTGCCTGTCTTAAAACTGTCAGGGTCAGAGTTGGCGAAGGGTACGCTAATCATGGATCAGCACTTAAAGAGCACTCTCCCCCAGGAACGCAGCGTCAAAGCGGCGTCATGGACGCACGTTTATAGAAACTTTCCTGACTCCGGCGTGTCGTACCTTCACGGTCGCTAGACGTTAATCTGTATGTCACTTTCAGGTCTAGGCTGTAGTTGTTTGAAGGTCCTTGAGACACAGTACGGCATTGCAGTCACAACACCTACAGATTCTGCGCAGGAGAGAAAGGCCCGCGTGGAGAGCAGGACGGGGTGTCGGTTCAGCCAGCACACCCGGGCTGCTGTTTTTACGCCCCCCTCTCTCTGAAAGAGCATAAACGGATTAAACGCGGCTGCGTCCCCGTCCGTGTGTGCGCAGGTGTCGTTTCCACCTGCGTCCGTGTCACACGTCTGTCTGCTGGTCTGTGTTGCTCAGCTCTCGGCGTACCTGCCCTCGCTTTAAACGCGAACAGGTCCGCTGGCTGCCACGAGCATCAAAACTGCTCCTTTTTTCAAAGCCTCCCTTGGTAACGAGCGTAATTCTGCCAGTGTGTGTTCTGCCTGTGCAGAAACATTGAAAAAAGGTTTAATTTTTTTTTTATTTTTGACCCATTGTAATGCCCTGTTCTGTCCTAGAGTTTCTGACCTTGAGATAACAACAGCTGAAATTCGCAGGCAATACGCAGGCGATACGCACGTCATGTTGTCGTAATTCTGACGGTCGACGCGCTGGATTCTGGAAAACTTCCACACGCTCAATGATGTTGATTTGTTGCTGTGCTCCTATGTTCAGATGCAAGATCAGTGTATCGTCACCCATTGCACCGTTTTCATGGACTGTTACAATCCAGAACTATAGGGCATCGTCTGTTGTCACCTCTCTCCTCTTAGTAACGGTATAGTTTCCATGCAGGAGCTCCATAAAGCGGAAACATGAAAGGACTCCTCAGTAAGCTCTGTAGCAGTGTATACGGTTTTCCTAATGTGATCAAAAACAATGCACAATTCTTGCTGAAATATATAAGGATTTTTATCAGTCCTCCACAAGTGGGCGCTGTTGGTTAACAGAGCCTGCAGCACACGCAGTGGACATCCGGAGTTGGATTCTCACATCTCCTCGCGCTAACCTTGAGCATGTCTCTGTCCCCAGAAATACCTGCACGAGTCTCGTCACCGCCACGCCATGCAGCGCAAGCGGGGCGACGGGGGCCGCTTCTTCTCGCCTAAGGAGAAGGAGGAAATGGCGCTGTCCATGCAGGTGAGGGGGCTGCAGGGGAACCTAAAGCAGGAGGCGACGTTTGAGGTAGCGGACCTCAGCTCTCATTGGCCACCCACGTCCGCCCCGCCCCTCGGGTAGCCGACAGCAGCTCTCACACCCCTCCTCCCCATACCGGGCTGCTGTATCCTGACACCAAAGCTCCATTTTAGTCCTTTACTCTCATGCTAAACCCCCACCAGGCTTTATGTTTTCTTGTCATGCTGACTACCTCCACTTATTATATGAGCTGCAATATGTTTATTTTTATACTTTTTTGTAAATTTAGTTCTTTTTTTGCTCAGAAATGTTTTTGTTGGAAGTACCAGATTAAGTTTAAGCCATGGTGAGTGACAGTCAGACTGGGGGCTGGGAAGGCTCTTAGCTGAACTGTTGTTGTCCGGGCCACCTTGTGCAGATGAACTCTGGAGACTCTAAACTCACAGCGTTGGTCAAAATGAAACCATGCACCGACACACCATTACAGAAGGAGGCCCGATCATTCTGGCCGGCACTCCCATGGAGCCTTATTGGCCTCCACTGGTCTCACAGTCCTTATTGGGTTGAGCGTTGGATTTACTAATTCAGTGCCAGATCAGAGTAGGGCAGAGCAGAGGTTTTGCTCAACTGTCTTCAGACCTGTGCCACTGAGACTCCCCAGTCCACAATTCTGCTCCTGCTGCTTGGAGTGTTTTTTGTAATCCTACCAAGCTTGTTTGCACATACATTTACAAATTTAATAGAGACCAAGCTGATAAAGCCAGTGTGTGGCAGTTCTATGCTGAGTCTCCTCACTCAGTTTCAGGAAATGAAGTGTTACCGACACTTTCACAGTGGCTTACTTGAGTTAGTCTAATGTCAGATGGCAAGTGCTAGGTGCTAGGTCAAAGAGAGACACCCCCAAAAACTAGGCTCAGACTTAAGTACAGTGTTGAGCACACTGCGATGGGAGCGAAGAGGCCTTACTGCTTTACTTGAGTCTGTGTGTCCTCCTAGAGCTGCCTGGCGCCTGGCTGAGCTTGTCACTGCTGATTTCCGTGCGTGTCTTGTGCCGCTTGTTGTGTAGCGCTCTCATGTTTACAGCTGGGGTCTGCTTAACCAGAGCTCTCAACTGCAATGTCATTCTGTGGCTACCCCCCTGAACCCTGTGTTTAAACGTATTGTTTTTTTTTTTTCTTCCCTATGTTGTGCTTACTGCCGCTGTCCTGTGACGTGCTTTGCTGTAAACCTCTCTCCTAACACTGTGTTCACTGAACAGATGCAAGGCTAAGGTAGAAGGGATGGTTCAAAGGTATTGTATGGATTTTTCACTATGAGTTCTAAGAGTAATCGGAGCACTTCAGAATATTTGCCGCAAATGGGTGTTTCAGTATTCACTGCCGTGCTGTGCTGCGGGTCACATGCAGACATGCACCCAAGCCATAATTCTAACTCTAATTATAACTTCTTGTGCAGTCGCCCTCGCGGAAACACAAGTGATATTAATATCGCTCATGCAACATTCACCCACCCATTAATTATACATTTGCGGCTATTATTTTAAAGTGTGACCACATAAACGCATTAATGCTGGGATGGAGGTGGGGAAAAGTGGTTTTTAGTGGGACAGGTATGCATAAGGGGATACTGGAGACCCATATTGGCCACACATACTGGGTAGAGAGAGAGAGGGGATTTTTTTCATTACTCAGCGTCTGTTTCATGTTTCCATCTTAATTACCCCACTGCTCTGTGTGCATGCTTTGTATTTTTCGTTAATTTTTTTTTGCTTTTTTTGGTCCACACCATCGCTGTACAGCTCCGCTTGCTCTCTGTCGTAGCTACTCATCGTCGTTTGTTACGCGTTTCAAGGACAAACGAATCCCATGTTTTTTGCTGTTTTAATCATGAATAAATGGATGAACAGTTTTTTAAAAAAATACATTGAGTGTCTCAGAACATTTGTGAGTTCCTTTTTGTTATGGCGAAACCACATATGACAAAATGATTTTTTGAAAAGAGAAACAACTACGAATGACATTGAAATTAGTATAACAAGTCTCCATTAAGCATTACTGTAATTGCATTGTCTCTATCAAATTACCCCTCCATCAAACCTTTGCCTTTATTTCAAAGGAGGCATTCAAATAAAATTAATTTGTCAACCACTTATGTCGTTGACAACCTTTCAAAGTTGGGTGTCTCCAAATGAACCAGAGACAATATAGAAACAAGAACTAGTTTCAGATGATTTCTCAAACTGCTCAGAGTCATGATATGTTGGGCAGAGATTTGAAGGGGAATGTTTTGAACACACACGCTCACACTCCAGTAATATAATGTATGAGGTTTAAAGTAACCAAAGCTAGCAAGCTCAGGTATTCAGACAAATCAAAGATCACCACTAAAAATCTTCATCTGCATGTAACACTGTCAGAAGGAATTGTAAACCTCACAATATAGGTCTCTGGCTTTTCAATATGTCGTACGATAGTTATGTGATATTACAATGTAAGCCTCCTGGTAAGACCAGGAATTGGCATCACTGTACAAATGTAGTGTTTTGTTCTGTGTTTATACAGTACATGTGACCACTTACCTCTTACCCCTCTGCCTCCCCCCCACTCACACCTAGACCCAGGACCAGGCGCAGACCGGAGAGGAGAACGTGGGCCAGATGATTCGCGTGTCGTAACACCAAGCCATCCCTGCGTGTGTATGTGTGTACGTGTGTTTGTTGGAGCTGCTGCAGGCATTGCGTCCAGCCCTGCATCTCAGCCACTCCCTCTTGGTTACCGGTCGCCAAGTGGTTCCAACCAGGGTCACCCCATTCAGAACTCAGAACTGTTCTTCTCAGGCTCCAATCTACCGGAGCCCAAGTCTCCAAGCCTGAGCGCAGAGCACACAGCACCTATGTCCTATGATCCTTTGTGTTACCGTGGAAAGTAATTGGCTATAATGGCAATAGCAAATTCTCAGTGAGATTAATATTAAGGGGACAAAAAGCAAACAAATGAAAAAGAAACATTTTTGCAAATTTCATATTTTAGTGTTTTTTTTTTTTAAACAATCTTTATGTAAACATTGGGCTTTGTATTACCGATTTTCTTACATAGAAAAAAAATACTAAGAAGCTTTAGCCATAGCTTTGTATATTTTTTGTTTTACTTTTTGTGTGCTAGGGTCAGGCGAAGCACTTAATCTGAATTCTGAACCCCAAAATGCTGACATCCTGAAATGTCAAAAGCCTGAGAACGAAAGGGACTTGGCTTTATGTGTGACTAGATGTGTGATCTCTTTAATTTCCCCTCAGTGTAAATGTAAATATCTGAATTCGATTGGCTAGATTTCACCACTGGATTTGCAGAACAAGATTTGATTGTGTTCAGCCAATGGAATTTCTTCAATAGAAATTTTTAATAACAATGGCAGACGTGTATTCTGTTACAAATTGCACTTCCCAATTCTATGCAGTACTGCAGCTTTTTAAAGTTCTTGGGAACTTGATCAATCCCTTAAAATCCCTTACTCTCCCAGACATCTTGTCTCATTATGTAGATGGTGAATGATGTCATACTGTGGCTTTGAACATGGGTCTTGCTGTTAAATAGTTTCTCTTTGTAAAATGCAACTTTATTTTCTTTTACATATTATGTTTCTTGTTGAATTAGTGAGGGGTTATGCATTCATGTTTAACAATTTGCTTTGATCTTTCATTTTAATCTTAGTGACACAAAATGCAGTTTTTTTGTGTAGAGCCTTTAGATAAGGGAAATTACGATTGCTATTGTATAAGACTAGAGCTACAGAGACTCCTGGAGTTCCCCCATCCCCCCTGACAGAAAGACACACACCCATTCGTGGAAAGTTTTCTGACAGTTGGGTTCTTATCCATATCAGTCCCTGCTGGTCCTCACTGTCAGGCGTTTTTTCACCTTGAGAACATTCCAACCAGCATTGTGTTCTCAAAAGTTCCTGTATGACGCATTGAGGCTAATCTAATGCAGAGAGAGCTCTAAACCCAGGGAACAATGGAATTCCACATGAAATGTCACCGTTTGTCCATGCCCTTTGCTGATCTGTTTTTAAGGAAACCGTTTCACTGCAGATTTAGTAGCAGTTGGTCTTTTTGCCTGACAGGCAGCCAGTCTTGGTCTTAATTGGATTGTGTTTTATTGGTTACACATCAATTTGTGATGGAAAGTAATAAGTAGGGAGTGATGGTACTGTTCTTTCACGTGTTGTACCTTTCTACCACATTCATCTCCATTCTGTCTGTGTAGGAAGCCTAAATTGTGAGGATTCCCACAATTGTCTTTTCTATAAAATCCTGTTCTGTTTGTAGTATTTATCTTTCGTTGGAAACACACACTACTTTTGAACCAGTCATGAGATGTCGAGTGTTTATTGCAGTAGTGTCCATTGTTGTACTCTGACTTAGATATTTGCAATACTTTTAAGGGCTGTTGCATGTGTACATTTTTACATTTCTTAGGAAGAGATGGCAGAGGGCAGATTTCTTTTTTGGGGGGGTAATTGTGTACATACAAACTTTTTATATATTGTATTTGTTTTTCTTCCTGCATGAATTATTTCAAAGTAGTTGAAGACTCTGTACATTATTCTAACATTAAACCGATAACCTTTTATTTTACATGTGTTTTGTATGTTGTCACCGAAACACATTATGGGTTTCCATAAACTAGCAAAGGTAGACTGTAATTGTGTTAATAAAATTTGAAGTTCGACACAAATGCGCTGTTTAGTAGCTGTCCATTTCATACACAAATATGTGCACGAGTGAACAGTGGACAAAGACTTGGTGCATTAAGTAGTTGCATGCATGTGAATGTGCTCATGGTGTATTTTATAGGAGCTTGCATTCTGTAATTATTTTGGAGCTAAATATACCTACAGATTTTTGGGGTAGCTTTTGGATAATATATGCTAAACCACAGATAACTCCTTGGTCTGACTCATTCAGTTGAATCCATTTGTAGATCGTGGCAAAGCTCCTCGATGATACACCGAATTTCTTACAGATAACGAACGGGAATTATACAACAGCCTGGATGATATTAATTTCTAGAGCGGGCAGTGTTCCAGCAGACGATTGACTGTTTAATTTTTCAGTCAATATTCTTCATAATATACCTAAGGAAAAAGGAATATGCCATCGGGTTTTCACGCACACATTACCAAAACCCCGTGCATCCACTTACTTTCACGGTCCTGACGAAAGCACAGGCACACGAGACTTGATCAAACGTACACATTTTTTCCTAAGTATGTAGATGTACTGAACCCTGTTCTTATTCACATTCACTCATAACAAAAGTACGGGTGCATTGCCACATTAACCTGAAGTATATTAGATCCTGTAATATCTGCTGAGCCTTGCAGGTCCTACCATACATGAATCACGAGAACCTGACCATGCACGTGCTTTCCTGTACTGCACAATGCAATGTTCAAAAACACACATCAGTGTGAAAATCAATTCACCTGAAACAAAAAGTTTGTCCTAACCCGTTATCGTGATAACGTCCGTGTCCATCTTACATCTGCGCATAAGGAAACGGAGACTACTGAGGTCCAATCACTGAAGAAATCTCAAGCGATTGTGCAAGACGGTATTACTGCAAAACATATCTGACCCGAAATGTTGCTTGAATATGACTTTACTTGAAGGGCCGCCCGCTTCTCCGCGCTGGCCAGGCACCGCCTACTCTCCGCCCACGCTTTCAGGTGACTGCCTAAGCAAACAAATCGCCTGCAGCTGGCTGCTCCGGGGGGGAACTGCGCAGTCCTACGCGGAGGAAACGGGGACGGCTCTTGGCAAGGCAGCAAGTGACAACGTTTCGTCGCCTGTCCTTACCTAATTGAACACGGTGCATGGAAGCAGTGCAAGCATATCGGCGCAAAGACGTATTTTATAGCTGCATGAGTTTTACCGTGAATCGCGAAGGCTAGCGATAAGTAGACGCCTCCGTCTCCAAGAAGCAGGAACAGGAGGAAGAAGTGACAACCCCGTGTACAGTGTGAAATTTCTTTTAGCTAACTGGTTAGCTAGTTTGCGCAGAATCGTCAGCTAGCTACTACAAGTTTATTGCGATGTCGGAGTCTGCGGGGGACGGGAAGCTGGAGATGAAACAGGCGAGTAAAGAAGTCAAGGAGAGCGAGAACGTGGCGGAGAAATACTCGGCGATGACAGTGAGCAAGAACAGCGACATGAGCATGGGAGAGCTGTCCTCCGCGTTCAACGCTGTCACCACTCACAAACCTGTCAAGAAGGTAGGAAGTGATTTACAAACGCGCCTGTCATTGCGGCTAAAACTACGAGCGCCAGCAGCACACCGATCGCTAGCCTAGCTAGCTTAATATTTTAAAAGCTACTTAAGAGTGCGTGCTAGTAGAATGCGTGACCGAAGCATGACATTGGAAGTCTCTGCGGTTTAAAACCCCGGCATAGGCATACCTTGCCGCATATTTTCTGAACTTACGGTAACTGGATACGTGCCTGTATACGTCGTTGCGTTCATTATACAGCTATCTAGCTAGTGTTCAAAAACAAATGTAACTCGACTAGCTATAGCGAGCTAAGTTATACATGTTATGCATCATAGCAGTCTAGCTAGCAAGTGTTGTTAGATATCTAGCCGAGTTACATGCTTTCCGTATCTTGACCTTGACTATCGACTGTACCTAGCTAGCTAGCTAATAAATCCTAGCTATAACTAGCAACGAAGCCAGGTGATCAGTGCGATATTCTTATGATATTTTTTTCTGTAAATAGGTAACCAGCTAATCAACAAGCTGTAGTGCACGGAATTATTGACAGATCAAATGAAGACTTGCCCATATTGTTTTGATCAACAGCCTGTTACTAAAAAACACTAGCCGGCAATCCAAGTTAATTTAAATATGTCAAAGAATTCTTCCTCTACCGTGGCGACATCTCTGAGGCTGTGGTTGTACCTGTGAGTGTGACCAAGGGTATTTTTAATGATGCACATTTCCGCACAGCTAATTTTTGTCTGATTGACACAAATTAGTATAGTACAACGTTACGTGTAACGTTTAAATTTTATCTGGTCTGAACTGATACGAACATTTGGTTGGAATGTGAAGTGCCGCAGCATACTAGGGAAATTATTCTCAGATCCTTGAACACACACCTTGGTCAGTATTTTAGGCATCATCGTAAATTACCTTCCGTAAGGATGCAGTTTCGGTGTCCCGCACGTGATTTGCACCCACTACCGCTCAGTTAAAGCAAAAGTCAATCAGTCGATCAATGCTTTACGTGTAGTACATTTCTCACTAGTTTAATCAATGACATTCCCGCCGCCACACGCTTCCTTGGATTTCCGAATCCAGTGTTTTTGAAGTTTGCCCCTCACGTGCAGTGCACGGCAAGCATGCAGCGCAAGGATTCTGAAGGTCAGATGCCGTTCAGGGGTGATACGGTCTGAGGTCCCCTCCCCTTTCAGGCTGTTTTCCCAGAGGTAGTATCACAAACTCCATAGTGTCCCCTTAACTTCGACAAACTATATCCACACGTTACAATGACAGGATGTCTTCTTCTCAGCTGTGTGTTCAGTTACCATTCTCTGTCAGCTAGTTCCACAAAGACCTCTTTAATGTGGAAAACACCTTAACTCATGCACGAGACATAGGTGTCCACTGTGATGGTGTATTCATTACCGCATCAGTGACCACTTTATTTTCCTAGCTGGCACGGATACGGTTTAGCAAACACAATACTCAACACTGTTGTCAGAGCCTGTAGTCAGGTGGCTGTCTGGCTCATGCACTGTGTGTTAGGAGACATTTTGACAGCTGTCCTCTGGTGGAGACTGGTGGGATTAATTGCTGGGGACAGGTTAGCCCCCCTGGCGACGAGAGAGGCGACCCCAGTCGTGCCCAACCCCCTGCCCTCGTAATGTCCCCTCAACATAAACATGTGGGAAAAGTTTCGAGGACTTTGTCGTGGCGGACAGGGAAGGAACGAGGTGTTGGACTGCCCCGACCCTTACAGTGGGCTTCGGCGCAGAGTGGGGTAACCATGCATGAAAAACATCCCTGTGTTGGCATTAGTAGAGGCGCTGCATTTTACCCCTGGGCTTGCAGCCCATGTCTCAGACACACACGTGTGCGCTCACGGCACTCAGACAGAGCTGGACGAAGTCACACAAAGTGGCGCATTGTGCTCCCCCTCACGCGGTCGCTGTGAGGAAACGGAGACGGCTTGTTTCGGTGGCTCTTCATTGTTGCTGCCTGTGAGGGGGTGCCAGGTTACCTGGTCACCGGATACTCTCAGCAGTGCCCGCTCAGCTCTGTGGGGCTCTCCTTTTTGTCCGTGTCCTTTCTTTCAATGCTCGCCCTCTTTCAGTCCTCTCTCTCGGTCCTCTTGGCAGTTCCGGATGAAACAGAGAGAAACGGTAGAGAAAGAAGTCATCGCAGGAACATCGTCGCTGAGTGTTTGTGCTGCTTTCTGTCTCTCTCTGCCTCTCTGTGTGTCTCTATGTCTGTCTCTCTCTCTCTCTCTCTCTCTCTCTCTCTCTCTCCCTATTTCTCTCTCTTTCTGCTCTTTGCAAGACACATTTGATTTGATTTATTTGACAGCATCAAGTTAAATCAATCATTTATTGACAAATCAATTTATTTGACAAATTTTTTCTGCAATGGCATCACAAAATTATTGTGCAGGTTTGTCTCCCTTCATGTCCATGTTTCACTGGGTTTTATCTTCCCCGTTTTGGTTCTTTATGCGGGTGAAAGACGGACACCATGTGTATTTTCTGCAGTAGTATCACTAGGTCTATGTCCCTCCCTTCTCTCTCTTTCTCTCCCTCTCTTGTTCTTAGATTTGGGCTTCTTAAGATAGAAGTTGTAGAGTTGGACCACTGCTTTCATATATTGTATTATACATGTTCAGATGCTTGTGTATGACATATAAGACCTGATGTGTCCCATATTGTACGTAACATACAGTCTATATTGTCTGTATGTAAATAATAAATTGTGTGATCACAGAATGAGTGAGCCCAGGCCATGCTGTTCACTGTATGGTACGTTTACTCCCTGAATCCTAATGAGCGTGCCCAGTGGGACTGAGTCCAGGCAGGCCGACCAGTGGACGCTGAGTCCCGGGTCGCTCTGAGCATGCCCAGAGTTCTCCTCAGATGGAGCTGTCACCGTGCCCGGTTTCTTGGCAACCGCTGAAGGGCTCTCGAGGAAAGAACGCGAGTAAATCTGCGCTGACAGAGCAAGGGAGGCATGGAGGCTGAGCGTGGCCAATAAGCCGTATGGTTAACACCGCGGTGGAATGCAGGCTCAGACGTTTTGGATTAAGATCTGTGTGGAGGACACCAGCTACTTTCCTCAGCTCCAACTCACCCCCCCCCCCCCTCCCCAGCAGCACAGCTTAATTCGCTGTGACCAGGGAAAGGCAAATGAACACATCAGTGAATTCCTCACATGCATTGAGTAAGGGCCAGAAATTAGATACAGAAACCTTAACCCACTACCCACTAAATCTATCTCTCCACTACTCCAATAGCGATAAGTGTCTGTCTGCCCTGAGAGACCCAGTGTGCTGTCTCTACTACTTAAGCAGGCCACAGTGCCATCAAGCAGGTAGGTCAAGGAGGCCTGGGCTTGGTCATGGTCCAGTTATCCAGATATGTTGCACGGCTAAAGCTACTGTGTAGATTAGAGCCAAGGCATCAGCTTAAAAAGAGTAATGACTGATGCCAAGCATGTGGGTGGGTATAAACACAACCCAATGCCCTCATTTTTATGTAATAACTATGTCATAACTATGAGATTGACAAGATTGAAAGGAGAGCTAAGTGTCTCTCCTGGAGGGTGAAGGCTCCAGAACAGGGTTCTGAGTTTGATTCAGTGTCCAAGAGCTCTTTGCCTCAGTGGTGCTTTCCCAGCCCAGAAAGAGTTAATGATCTCTGGAACCCCTCACCTAGGAGCGGAAGGTTGCCCCCCAGCCCCCTGCACCCACATAGGTTTGGAAGTAAATGGTCTGGCCCACCGCTGCCCATTTTTTGCATGGTAGCCAATCACCTCCATTAACCATGCTCTTTGTGTACCACTGACAAGCTGCCACCTGCTGGCTGCAGAGGTGAAGTGAAAGTCGTTTTGTCTCATGTCAGCAGCCTCAAATCCCTGTTTTAATGAACGCCGGTGCCTGTGATTTGTTTTCCAGTGGACCGTGAAGTGACCCAATTTCCAGTGCCACTGTATTAGGAAGTGATGTCACTGATGTACAGGCCTGTACAGAGGAGTGTGTTCATCCATACAGTTGTAAAGCACAAAGTGAATCTGTCAGTAAAGTAATGGTAGGATCCTCTGAGAGTTATTTACAATCCATTGTGTTTGGCTGCAATAAGCGTTGTGGCATAGCTGAAATTATTGTGTTGACCAAATAGCAATTGCAGGACAGTTTTGATGTACTCCCTCAGCAGATAACTGTCAACACAGAAAACATATTTGAACCACAGGATAAAGGCTGACCACAGTTTGACCGAGGTTTGACCTCAGTTTGACCGCAGGGGAAACCTGCTGTGCATCAATGTTCAGCAGCATTACTGATTACGCTGATCTTAAGTAAGGCTGATGCAGGCTTCAGTTGTGGAGCTTGTGCTCTGTAAATAAGTGTGTGTGTGGGGGGGGGGGTTAATGATGGTGAACGTGGCGTGCAGCCAAGCACGACTTGTGACAGTGTGTCACAGAAAGACTAACCACAGCTTCTCAGAACATAAAGGCATCATCGGGGGTGGCATAAACAGGACACCCTGGTATTTTTCCTCTCCATTTTCACCCCTGTTGTGCACATAGACCCCGACACAGGAACTCAGAAAGGAACGGGGAACCTGATGCATTTTACCTGGGGCATGTTTCTGTTGGCCATGGCTATAAACAATGTGTTAATATGATGTAGGTCTACACAGCATGCATTTTTTCTCTATAATGGAAACCATCAGGATAATATGGTACACTTAGAATTCATTTTAAATGCAGTATGTTACAGTATTTTTTATTCTCGCTAGTGTTTACTTTCATTGATGGTTACGAGGGTCCCCACCCATGTCACGGCTCAGGCAAGGACTCGGACGCAGACCACGGGAGCTTCAGGTTCCAAGCGGGTTTATTGCAAACGTCAGAATAAATAGTGAAATCAAAACAGGCAGGGTCGAGACCAGGAAGGCAGTCCGTGGGCAAAACCAGGGTCAGGAACAGGAGCAGGCAGGGTCAGGAGCCAGGTAGGCAGGAAATCAGGCAAATTGGGCCAGGCGGCAGGCAGAAACGAAGTCGAGGCACAGGCAGAGTCGAGATCGGGAACTCACAGACAGAAAACCGGCGGGGACGAAACAGGCGAGGAACACTGCTACGAACTAGCAACGAGACAGAGACAAGCAGGGAAGATATAGGGCTGGGCTGACGAGGTGATGGGAAGCAGGTGGGCAGGCAGGCAGTTGGCGGTGATCTGGCAATTAGGTGGGCGGGGACCGGGCGGAGAGAGCGGGGCAGGGCTGGAGCGCGAAGGAAAACAAAAGCACATGGACACACATAGACAGACAGGGGACAGCAACAGCTAGGGGGCAGGAGCACTGACAGTGTTGTTCAAGGAGTTCTGGGGTTAGCTGTACCCCATGCTGAAGACTCCTAGCTCATGCTCTGCGGTTTGCTGTAAAGACAGCATCGCTTTGAAAAGATGAATATTTTGGGACGTTTTCTGTGCTTTCACATGGACAGCGCCGCTCCTGTTATTGTGGATGGAAAGTCCTTTGTTGTGGGATGAATCATGCATCAAATCATTAAAATTCAGTTCTTTTTCACATTATAATTCTGACACTTTTTACAAAAAAAAGATCTGGCCTCAGAGTTTGTTGCATTAAATTTACATGGCATCTCATTACCAGCTGCAGAGTCTAAATCTAGAGATTGAGCTGCGTGCTGACTTCCTGAGGCCTGCTTCCTGTGAGGCTGCAGTTCTGCCGCTGAGGTTCCCGTTTCTAGGCTCTTGGCAGAAGCAATGATTTCTGCAAACGCAAAGAGAGACGTGACTCACTTCGAGGTACCCTCCTCTTCGGTGTCTTTCCGCACTAGAGATTGCCACTGGGGCATCCATCAAGTTCCCTTCCAAGTGTTTTGGACAAGGAAGTCGCTGTAACGGTTAAAAATGGAGTCATGTTACATAAGCCACGTACCAACTTCCAAAAAGAAAGACAAAATACATTTATGCACCTGTTTTCACTCAAAATGGAATAGGCTATGCTTTTCATATAAAAAATACAGTACATGACATTATTTTTGAGTTGTAAATGATGTATACTAAAGTGTACGTCTTGAATAAATCTTGAATTCAATTTTGTAGGAAAATATTGCATTTTACGTCACATAACTTTTCTGTGATGGTTCACAGGACATTTCTAATTCAGACTGTGGCCTTGGCTGGTTCCCCCCCAGCTATCCATCCCTGCTCCCAATGGCGGCTTGTCTTGATGTGAGTCATTCATTTCCCCTGATAGCACTAAAGTATAGGGCTGTAGCCGGTGCTGAGCGGGCGGTGGGGGAGATTGGATCCCGCCTTTGTACTGCGGTGGGAAAGGCTCTCCGCTCTCCGGAGATCCAGGGCCGCGTTGCCATGCTATCAATTAGGACCGCGGCCTTGTCTTTTCCAGGGGCGAAGTCCAGCTCGTTCCTCACAGGGGTGGAGGACGTTCTAGGGGGTCAGGCCCGGGAGGAATGCTGATTTGCTGCCTGGGTCACGGGGAGTGAGGAGACGTGGACATGCAGTGAATAAAGAGTAGATCTCCCCAACACCCCCCCCCCCCTTACCGCCCCTCTTCTCCTCCCACAACATGAGAGTGGCTCAGAGACTGCAGCTGCACATTGCTCTTTGAGCGGTGAATTAGGACAATAGACTCCACTTTCTGTCGCCCGTCTCCGCTCTGACCTCATGCTTACCTAACAGGCAGCAATCACGCGGGCTTTCAGCTCACAGCTTCAAATAAAAGCCTTTTACTGAATAACCCTTGAAATGTCATGTCGCCGCCCGGGTCCTCTGACAGGCAGTCTCCGCTGTGAGAAAACGGCTCGTGATTTGCCGCTCCGGGCCTCTTTGTTTCGAGGGGAAAAGCGAACCCGCAGGAACAGCGGGAGTGGATGTGTGCGCGTTACGCAAGGCGGAGGTGTAATTTCACCGAGTGTCAGGCGATTGCGCGGCCCGGTGTTGTTGCAGCAGGATCCCCCCCCACAGCACCGCGGCTGAAGTGGGCGAGCGGAGGAGCGTGGGAGCCGACCCCTCGGCTCGCGTGGGCACTCTCCAGCACCGCTCCGCGCTTCGCACTTCACCGGGCGGTTACGCAACGCAGCCACGGGGAGCCCGTCTCCGTTTCAGCCTCCCGGTTCGTTTGGTGAGGCAGGAGCGGGAAAGAGGAGAGGGAGGAGCTGCATGTTAGGCCCCGTCTCACCCCAGCCTCTGTACTAGAGCTGGGGAGCAGCAAATGCGATCCCTAAGCAACCACACTCTCCAGCCAAGGCTCTTTACTGCACTACATGTCACATAACGCACTGGGAGAGCAAACGGCAAATGGAGGATAGGGGCATCCCACACAGGTCATCTTAGTGACGCCTAGACCCTGGGCGAGTAGTGAGACGAGGGAACCCTTGCCAGCGAAACGCACCCTACCCCAGCAGAACGAAGCCTGTTGGGAGCCACTCAGGAGCTCCTGCGTTCAGCATATGTTTATTTTCATCCTTTTTGAATGAAGTAAATGTTGTTGTCTTGTGACAGGACCATGGCAAAAGGCTTTTTTTCTAGGAAAAAATAATTTGTATTTGTCTTTTTTTACACAAACAGTCAGGATTTTATGTTTCTGTTGGAGCGTAGAGTGAATTATGGTTTCTGCAGAAAGGCAGGTGTTTGAAAAGACATCCTTGGAAAAGTGTCTGGCTGCACCAAGCGCACATGATGTCAGCCCTGATTCTTTATATATGCTTTATTTTTCCAACTATGCACCTTTCCTGGGTTTTGAAGCATACTGTGTGCCTTTAAGAGCAGTGAATTAAGTGTACGTGGTTTAAAGCCTGATTGCCTACCTCCTCCTCTATCTACCTTTGTCACCCTTCCTCCCACCCTACCTTTCTCCCATCTCCAAATCTCTCTCTCCTCCTCTCCTTGCCTGTCAGCTATCCTGTGGCTCTCCCTGTATCTTTCCCTCCCACGTTCTCTTGATCCCTCTTCCATCTCTCTCTCGATCTCTATCGCTCTGTCCCACTCTGTGTCTCATCCTTTCTGTCGTTCTTCCTGCCGGTTTTCCTATATCACTCTGTCTCCCTCCCACATCCTCTCTTTCTCTCACCCCCATCTCTGTCTGTCTCTCTCCTTCTCTCTCAGCCCTACATTTCTCTCTCTCTCAGTCACTCATTCTCTCTCAGTCTCATCTCTCTCTTCTGTTCTCTCCCCTCAGTGGGTGTGGGGTTCCATTGAGTGCCCTGCATTCCTGACAGAGGGGCTCCTAGTAATGGCTGTTTTCTCAGGCCCCCCCCTGCAGGAATGTCAGAACCTCATTTTGTTCCCGCTGGGACGGGACAGTGGGAGACAGTGGGAAATCCAAGCGGGGCTGGCTTGAGTTTCTGCTTTTCTTCATGAAGTGCCAATCAGTTTGTCTGCAACTTGTGTAAACGGGCTTACCCCTATTTTGATGCACTCCAGGGCAAGGATTTTGTTTGAGTACAAAGACTTTATATAACCAGAAAGTATCAAAAGTCCGTCAGAGAGCCCAGGCAGAAATTGACTTTGATTATTTAGCTGGCAGTAAGTCTGTTTACTTGGATATCTCATTTTGGACCCCTGGAAGAGTGGAAGTGTCGAGTTTTGGTTCACATGGACCACAGCACCAGCACAGAGATCCAGTTTTCAGTTTTGCATGAGTACTGACTGCATTAATGGAGGAATAATGTATTTGTCCGATCCACGGAGACCCCACTTTATTACAAAACAAACAGCAGAACTATAGAATAACACATCTCTTCAGGAGCAACCAAATCTCTCTCTCTGTGACAGAAAAGGACTGTTCGTCCAGTGTACACACTGAAACAGACAGCCTCTATGGTCCTAAAGAACCTTTTTTCTTTCTCAACATCTCTTTACTGTGATGAATTCGATCTGTTTTTATATTCAATCAGTGCAGAGAGCAACATGCCTAAAGTAGGGCGTGATTGATGTAGGAATTCTGCAGTATGCCTTATGTTGCGCTAAGAACACTGACCCGACTGACCACCTTCACTTTAGACATTTATCTCGATTGGCCCTCTGGCTGAACCTGTCAGTCATGCCAGTACTGTGATGGACTGGTAGTCTAGGGCAGGATCGAGCACAGCTCATCTGTGGACAAAGGAGGCCAGGCCATCCACCAGGAAGTCCCACGAACTTTAGCCAGTGTCATAAAAGATGCCACTCCCACTTCACTCATCATGGGAAGTTGCAAAATGCCTTAATCTAGTGGTGCGCCGGGTACGACTGGGCCAACACCAGAGCCCCTCACTCCAGGGTGACTGACGTAGAACAGTGCATTGTTTTTCTGTCATCTACAAACTTAACTTCTTACTAATGAAAATTTCATGCTGGTGTGCTTAAAGTACACTCAGCGTTTCATTTGTAAGTCACGTTCCAATGCAACGTGCACGAAACGCAGTCGTGAAGCATGAGGTGATGTCAGTGTGGAAATAAATATTCATTGAACACCGCCTCCGGGACCATTGAGCTGTCAATAAACGGCATTATTTATGCATGTCGCATTCTAATTCTCGCATTCTAGAGCTATACACATAAGTTGACTTTTTTGTAGCATCTTTAAAACAATACATGTATAAGTTGGTGCAGAGAGATTTTGGGAAAAGATTGCCATGAGTTTGATGGCTGAGGAACAGTGAAATGCTGCAGTAAAGAATGAACGGTGTTCCAATGCGGTGGGATTGTCTAAGTTTAGGCCATGACTTTTCCCCGGTCCCTGCTTCTGTCAGTGAGTTGAATGAGGAGAGACTAGCTGCACCCCTAGATCCTCATAAACCTGTGAAACTGATGGGGAAAAAACAGAGGAAATGCCGAGCTATTGTGCTGTAAAAGGAATGTGGTAGAACCAGGGTTTTGACAGGGAAGCTATGAATGACCCGGAAAACCACATTCTTAGATGCCTTAGAAACAGGTGCAGGCAGAGACTACAGGGTGTTCAGGCACAAATGATACGTTCCCAGTGGGTATAATATAAAGACACTTCATAACTCAGCTGGACACACACTGTTAGTCTGGTGAATATTTTTTTTGGTAAAATAACCAGCTGTAACCAGCAATAACCATCTACTTAGGAACAGAGGAATTGCTGCAGACTGTGGAAAATGGAAAATGCACGAAGCAAAAATTAAACGCTATCTGGCACACGCTGTTTTAGTTGTTCCGCCAGCTGTTCAGCGCTGGCGGTCAGCTCGTTAGGCCGGCAGGGAGAGGTAAATGTCACACCTGCTATCAGGGGCTCGAAGCGACGCTCATCTCAACAGCGAGCGCCGGCAGGGCCGAAAGCGATCCTTTGTGTGCGGTCCGACGTTTGAGGATCAAGAGGAAAGCAGAGCTGAAAAATCACACCGCCGCTTTCCTCTGCTTGCGCGCGGCTCCCGTGGGCTTCGGACTCTTTGATTATCAATGCCTTTATTTTACAGCCTCTTGGAGCTGACGGGGAAAAAAGTCTGTGCTAGTCGCCAATAGTCTGTTTCAGTTGTTAACTGTGCTAAAATTAGACTGGTAAAATTAGTATCCCAGTGGGAATACAGATGCCTGTCTGTCGGTGCGGGCCTTTAAGATGCTAATAAGATGCATCTTATTTATTAGTTATGATTTCATTTTAAAATAATTTGCAAACCATACGCAGACTGGTATTTTCATAACACTTTTCATTTAGGTCTAAAGGAGTCTGTGGTAAAATGTAAATATATTCATTAAAAAGTAGCAGAAGTCCAAATGGACAAATGTCTGTTTTAGTTGAGTATATTGAGCATATTTTTAAAAACTGTTTGAAAGGTATTTCAAACTGTTGCTGTGGTTGTTTATTTAAATTCTACAACCAGCTGGCTACCTGTTTGTTGTTATGAAATATGTTAATACTTAATAAATAGTAACGCACTTATCAACTTATCTAATTGTATTAACAGCCCTTTAAATGAGATTAACTGTGACACTTTACTTAATCTTCCTGTGCTCCTTAAGGGCTTCCCAGGCTGGTGTTAATTTGAACTTCCTCATGACTTAATTTCCCCTTAAGGTAAAGAAATCATTTCCCTATGAGGACTATTTTTGTCAAATTGCTTTCAAGGCCTAACCCCAGCCTCAGAACAAACCATTTTATTCTGAATTTATTAGAAACACCTTCTTGTTTAAGTAACCCAAATTACAATAAAACAATTTTAACAGTGTAACTGTGTAACATATTTAATGATTAACGTGATTAACAATTAACATTAGTAACGAGTCAGAGGTTTGATTTAAGGCCAGTAATTCTTCCACGAAGTCCACACAGTATCAAGTGCCTTTTATATTAATAAAAGAAAAAACAAGTCTCAAGTGAGGGGGCTGTCACTTAAAAAGCACTTGCGATAAACAGAGACATTTTATGTCCTATTCAAACGTTCCCTCAGTTGCAGGTTCTTAAAATGAAATATTACCCTTCTTTATTAGTGTTCTTGTTGTTAAGTGTGATTCCAAGTGAAGCTTTCAGGTAAACTGAAAGGTCGTTGCCAACCAAAAAAAAAGCAGCCCCCGCGCTGGGCTAGGCTGAGGGTTAGGATTTAGGAAATGCCAGCAGATGAGCGGACGGCGGGTGTTGTGCACTTCAGGTTTGGCCCATAAAGCAATAACTGTGCGCAGCAACTCCCTGAGAGTCCGTGAGAGCCGGCCTTAGATCACGCCCGAGCCACAGCTGTGAAAGTTCGACAGAGGGAGAAGGCTGGGAATGCGTTCACATCCACGACAGTGGGGCTGCTTATTAAAAGAACAAACTCTCATTTAAAGCACGCACTGGACCCATCGTGTTCTGGAAACACAGTTGACTATCCCTTTAAAAAAAAGCATGGAATGCGACCTTTAGATTTCCTTTCAGTTGCGTTTGTGAGATGTGATACAAGCTCTTCAGTAGATTTGAGAGGAAATGATAAATCAGCTACTCTGACCATTTAATGACTGTACTTCTTACATCGTGGGCAGTGAGCAGCTCACTCATACAGCTCAGTTTTTCTTGCCGTGATTTAAAGGAATCAAGTTGTCCACCCGGGGCGAAGAACCTGCAGCCGTTGGGTTCAGTCCAGTGCTATAACCGGTAACCACAGTTTGAGAGGCGTGTGCATGTCCTGAATAGAACAATGCCCAGTCCTCGGTACCACTTGCCAGAATTGTCTGACACATGAAGATAGTCCTTTAGCATGGAAAATAGCTGTAGCACATTTCTCTGTGTCCCATCTGCTGGATATCTGAGTCAGTGGGCAGAACCTACTGCTGTTTAACTCATAACTCAACCAGTCAAACCTGTGGTGGTTAACACTAGCCCTCAGGTGTCCAATTTCTGTGAAATTCAGAGGCACCTCTCAGCAATTACTGCTGGGATAACTGGACTTGACCAGTTACCTGGTTAATAACCTGAGGAAAGATCAGAGATCACTGAGGTTCTCAGAGGCAGGAATCGCTCATCTTATGCAAACACGTGCGCACACACACGCTCTCCGAGCTAAACGTGAGAAGAAGGGAAGGAGGTTATTTGAGGAAACGAGATTCTCGTGCTGATCCCCTTGACGGTTGAAACGCTGTCAGGACTCACCGCTCGCACTCGGCGCTTGGGCTCCCCGCTCACTCGCTCACTCTGCTGACGGCGTTGTGGGTGAAACGTGTCACGGCTCCTGAGTGTTCGACCTCCGGGGGCGGGGGAAGGGGGGGGGGGGGGCCCCCAGTCGTTTTCGATAGCATGGAGCGAAAAATGGCAAAAAGCTGTGAAATGTGACATGTCCCCACAGACTCCTATGGAACATTTTTCGTTTATTTATTTTTTTCCCCTTCCAGAGCCGTCTCGCTATCCCGTAACTCTTTTAACCAGCCGTCTCCGTACACAGAATATCTCCATTCTACCTGTCAGCACACTGCCTGTGCATTTTCTGGATGTCGCCACTCCCCCCCCTCCCTCTCAAGGGATCCATCGTGGTTGTTTGGTAAAGGTAAAGATGTCACTCTCAGGGTCCGACTGCTCTCCCATTCCGCATGTTCGCACTTTTACGTCTGAGGGCGTGAGCCGTACTCGACCTCTGGCGCATCCAGGTTCGCGGGCGGTGTGTGCGAGGCCCGTGAGAACGGGATCTGCCCCTATCGGCCTGTTTTCCGCAACACCTGCGTGACGGATTGTCTGATTTGGGGATTAATGCGCCGTCACGGGAAGCGTCACTGAGACGGCCACCGCTCCGCTCTGCAGAGGGTGACCCACATGTCACGGACAGCACACGCCCTGTGTAAGGCATGCCAAGTCCTGTTCCCAGATAACACCCCAGCCCTGGAGACTTCTACTGCCACTGAAACACTTCATTCTGCTAATTACTGCCTTGGTTTAAAATACTTTCTCAGTCTTCCCAGTTCTGAGATTGTCTTTTAAATACCTGGAAAACCTTCTCGATTGTCAATACCTTCTGTGGCTGTGTGGCTATAGGAAAGATTGTGTCTGTCATTCACTCATTGGCTAGATAGACTGGTGGGGTGGGAAACCCAAAGTAAGGACAGCGAAATTGTTTACCACAATGTGGCAAAGTAATCCACCAACATGATGCACTGAAATCCCTGAGAAGATCTTGTTCTTTTTTATATTTCCCCCTCAAAACCATTGAAGATTACAGCCTGCATTTCTCCAGGTTTCATTACACGGTAGTGGGCAGGGTTCATACGTATATATATATATTTATCAAGAACAAAAACCAGGTTCTGTCATTGCTCAATGTTACAAGAAAAAAACTTACCACCCGCACAGGAAGCTGTAAACGGGGTCGAGTGCTCTAAAGGAGTGCAAATGCAGAAATAATGATATTACCACTTGTGTGCAGTAAAAATGTACAGTGCACTTGATTCAGAATCGATTAGTCTGCAGAGGTAGGCCATTCATCAGAACACCACAGAGCTTTTATTCTTCCATAATCTCATAAATTCATTTCTGTTTGATGCAAACGTTTGGATGGTATGCTGACATCGCAGATCACAAGATCATTTTTTGACAAGAATTATTTGTGTTGCTGCAATTAAAATGATTAAAACATTGCCCTGCGTTCGGACGTGGGATTCGATTCCCTAAAAACACCAAACCAGGTCATGTTCGGGCTGGGTTTCTTCACCAAGCTGCCACTTAGCACCTGCTTTCTTCCCACGGTTTCCGACCAACAGCTTGAGGATTATCCGAAAACGGTTTTATTTTCTGGCCATTTCTGTCAATAACAAGCCATGAAAAAAAAATCGCATGTGTGTTTTGATCTTTAATCCAGCTTTGTGAAAAGAAAAGACCGGAAAAGTGACATTTTTCACAGCATTTGCCCTTTGAATGGCCCGGCCCCGCCGTGCGGGGGAAGCGTCCGGTGAGCGTGCTCTGCGGTGGGGAAATTGGCCGGCAGGCGCAGGTATTAGCGGTGTGGGATTAAGTGGCTAATGACCCCGTGGCCAGCTCTAAACCTGTTCTTTTACACACAGTGTCCGCCTGCTAGCACCCTCCCACACCCACCTGCATCAGTGACTCTGCCAGGTCTTTTGAAGTGTGTGTGTGTGTGTGTGTGTGGGGGGGGGGGAGGTATTTGCCTGGAAGGGTGAGGGTGGGGTGTATTTTTAGACTGGAAGTTGATTCGGTGGGTGGGTGGAGGAGGGGGGAGGGTGGCGGCAGCGGAAGCCCTCTGATGCTTTTAGGCTTAACGGAAGCAGGATTTTTAATTCCCCTTTGAATCCTTTTCTGTCGGCGCGCCGCCCTCGAGCCCACGGGGCGGGCGGGCTCGGGGGCTCTGCCACACCGGCCAGATTAAGAGGGGGACGGGAGGTGCCGAAGGGGGGAACGGGGGCGTCCCGAAACGGTGCGAGAGAGCGCACAAGCCCCAAAGAGGCAGAGAGGGAGGGAGAGAGGGAGAGGGAGAGGGAGAGAGAGAGAGAGAGAGAGAGAGCATGAGTGAGCAGCGGTGTTGTAGGAAAGAGGGAGCAGAGAGGGGGCTGGTCAGGTGTCACAGCCCTCTTTCCCCCTGGCCTACAGATTACCATGATAACGCCTGCTGGATGTAAAAACACGCAGGAGAGGTGCTCCCGGGCTGGAGAGGCACAGAGCTGCAACAGGGAACCATGGCACAGAGGCAGGGCCGGGTGAGTGAGGCTGGCAGGGGAGCGAGGTGGGGGCGGGGTGGGGGGCCGTGGTGTGGGGGGCCACCGGGTGGGTTGGGGGGGGGGGGGGGGGGGGGGGGGACACGGGCACACATCGTGGTGAGGGACTTCGCCCGCTGTGGTTTTCGTGTGTGGCTGTGTTTTAGAAACCGGTTCCTTTAGCGCAGCACTCGGCTGGCTTTGTGTGTTCCCTGTGCGGTTTGACATTTGATTCAGACAACTTTTCACAGGCTGGATGTTTTAGGCAGCACGCTGCACAGCATGGCAGAAGGTCACTGCATTTCTTTTCATGTTCGTTGTATAGAACTGTGTAGTGAAAAGGCAGCTGGTCTGCAGTGCTGTCAGTATGGGGGGGGGGGGGGGTTGCTTACTTTATTCATCACATTTTTTTGCAGAGAGAAGAGTAACCTCTCTCCATAGTCAAGGTACTGAGGAGATTCTTTGCAGTTTTGTAGACTTTCTCTTGTATTATTCAGTAGGGAAAACTCTCTGCCTGCTTTCTGTTGGAGTGGCATGTCCACGTCTCTTGCTGTGCTCCTGTTACGCAGCTTTTCGTACAAACGTCTGGCGAACACAATATAACGTGGACAGGGGATGGCAGCACGGTTTGGACTTCAGCCTCACAAGGCAATGCCCGTAGGGATGTGCTTTTATAGCCAGGAGGGTAGTACACAGCGCACAGCATTGGTGGTGGGGTGGTGTGTGTAATTCTGAAGGTTAAGCAGTTTACCCTTAAGCCGAGTCAGAAGCTGATAAATCAGGTTCCAGAACATTGTCTGCTAAAATTTCCCAGCGGTTGGACTCCCCTCCTCTTGTGTTTATTAAAGATAAAAAAACAGGACTTTTAGGAGAGCCTGCCACACCCTTGAAAAGAATCAATTCCCGGTCTCCTTTGCGTGCATCAGAATGTAAGATTATCTGAAAGATTCAATATAACTCTGTGCCCGGTACATTGAATTGGTGAATAACTGCAGGAGGCAGCCAGAGTTTCTTTTTGTAAGGCGGTAATAGGATATCTCATTCTCATGCATGGCGTGAAGGAGAGGGGGCTGGCCGGTCACTGGGAGAGAGGGAAAGAGAGAGGGGGAGGGAGGAGGGAATAAGCGAGAGAGAGGAAGAGAGGGAAGGAGAAGGTGGGAGAGGGACAGAAGGTGGAAGAGAGAGGGAGAGGGAAGGAGTAAGCATGGAAGGGAAAGAGAGATGGGGCAGAGAGAAGAGAGACTGGGGTACAGAGAGAATTGAGAGAGACTGGGGAAGATAGAAGGTGAGAGAGAGTCATAAAAGACTGTGTACAGCATGCCTGGAGCCTGGGGATAGGACTCAAGTGAAGTCCTGATGTGAAACTACGCATCGGTGCCAAGCTAAAGCTCTTGGGTTAATGTATACCGCCAGGCTGCCAAAGCGTTTTGCAGGCACGGTGCCCTTTCTTTCGGACTGCAGCGTTCACACTTTGATTCCTCAAGTGCTGTGCATCAGAGCAAGGTGTTGAACAACAACACAGCTCTCAATCTCGCGCTTAGCAAAACTCCCAGCACTCACATAGAGCCAGCCAGGTCATCTGGCCTGTTAAATCTGTGGCTTGGGGAAAGGAGCGCTGCACCGAGATCAGGAGATGCATTCGAAAAATTTAATGACTTATTAATGAGCAGCCAGCCAGATGGTCAGCCCTGTGGAATCGGGGGAAGTGGAGAAGGACCCAAACTAGAGCATTGTGGGTAATTTTCAAGGTCTGCGTGTTCCCTAGAAAGATCCACACAAGGGGCTACGCACTTAAACTTGCCTCTCTGGCATTCAGTGTATTGCCGTAAATAATTCACACCAACCTTTTACTTGTGTACCTGGTGTCACAGGACAACAAAGAAGCTTGTACAAAATGTTGAAAATTGCACATCCTTAGTAGTTCTTGAATGCTGTACTTGCCTAGTTCACATCAGTACTTGTATCAGCTAGTATTTATAGTAAACAAAGACTTGATTCTGTGGAGTAAGCATGAACTTTTTCTGTGAACTGCCAGCTATGTGAATTGCTCATGGACAGATAAAGACAAGTTCACCCAGAATTCCCAGAGTCCCAAATCTACAGTGTACAAAGAAAGAACTGCAGCTTTCGTGGAATAATATTAAATGTGCAGAGGAATGTTAGTTAAGAGGGTAGTCTGAAAGTGTTGACGGTAAGTTGACGAATGTCCAGGTATTTGGTTAATCGTTAATGGCTGGACAGCATAAGGGTTTAAAAGAATGATAAACATTTTCAGAAAGGAAAAAAAAGTTGTGCTTTTCCTCCCAGCCTTCAGAAGTTAAAATTCGTACTCAAATCCCTAATGTAACTTACCAAGGTTATCCATGAGGCCTCATTATTTCACTTTTAGCCACAAAATACACAGAAGGCAGGGGTGAGTGGGTGTTTGACTGACGTAACTCTTGTTAGCGTGAACACAATACTACTGCAGGTGTCTAGTGTGCAGCGCTCCGAAGACCATGCACCTGCACTTGCCGGTGCGTCCACCCCCTCCCTCACCCGAGAGACTGCGCCGAGTCCATTTGTATCAGATTAAACTGCCTTTTCAAATCTGATTTCTTGACACTGGTCAAACCAAACAGCTCATTCGGGGGAATCAGCCTTAGGAGGCAGGGCTTGTGCCGGGAGTGTGCATTTCGATAACACTAATGGGGAGGGTGAAGCTACAGTTTGGTCCCTTAAAAAAATGGAGAGATTATCTCCGAGCTGAAAATTCCCCCTTTCTTTTTAGTAGAATATGGCATAGACTGGGACTTAAGGAAATAAGGAAATAAGAACACTTCCAAAGCTATGGTTTGTTTGCTCAATTTTATCCATGCTTCTGAAGGGCCTTAAATTCAGCAATATTTTTAGTGTCGTGCCGTTGATAAATTACCCTGGAAATACACTCACAACTTTAGAATGTTGTGAGTGATATTTGAAGAGATTTATGTTTGAATTGCAGAACTTCAGTTGTAAAAGACTACTTTTGAAATGGGCTGATGGAAAAAGCTTCTAGCAGCCCTTGTTGACAGGCAGTGTTTATGCAATTGTTGTGTGATCGTTTCAGATTAGTCCCCATCCTGGCATCCGACCACTTTTTCACAGCGACGGAGCCTGCTTGACATTTTAGTCGAATCCAGACTAACCCTCAGATTACTGCAGAGCCTCGGGCTAATTGCGCTCTCAGGAACTGCAAACCCCTGCTGTGGCAGGGCCGTGGAACCTCTGACATTTGCTTCAAACCAACAAGCTGGTTTCCATTTAACCCCACTCAGCTGCGTTTTAACGCAGCGGTCGTTTCCTCAATTCTGCTGAACAGGCAGCATTTCCACTTGTGTTAGCTCACATTTAGCACGGATGATCCATTTGTATGGACCGGCCTCTCACTGTAGCAGGTCATGTAAAGCGCCTTGATGTGAGGCAGTGCAAAGGGCACAAAGGGCAGTGCCCCACCTGGGAGCTGAACCTGCAACCCTTTAAATTGTAACCCCGCTGTACCACGCGCTGCCACCGTGCACGTGGCTCCCTGATGCACTCTGCTCTATTTCTGTCTGTTTAGTCTGTCATTTCTCCAGAGCCCGTGTATGTGTGTGTGTGTGTGCGTGTGTGTCTGTGTGTCTGTGTGTCTGGTCAGCTGTCTGGCCCCCGCTGCAGCTGTTTTCCAGTAAACACATTTAAGTCGTTCACAGCCCCACTGTCTAAACTTCGGGGGCCCGCAGTGCTCCAGGCCAGGCTTGTGGAGAGCAAGGAAATGAAAATGATGGGAGTCCAAGTCCCTTACACAGGAACTCCAAATCCATCCCTCACTTCATACACAACTCACAAGTATGACACTGCCGGATATACCCTCATTCAGAATATTATTATTCTGTACAGGCACTCTCTGACCTTTATGAAAATGGCGCATGTGCCTAGTGAAATAGCCATAGCACATGCTGATTATGACATATAGTAAATGGGTCTAAGGGTTGTAAGACCTCGTACGTGCTTGGATCCTATGGAGGCACAGCTAATGCAAAGTGTCTGTAAACAGAGGCGTGCAAAACATTTTCGTAAAGCAGTGCTGGAAATGAAAAGCTGTTACGCTTTTTTAAACTAGAGGATCAAAATCAAGGACAGCACAGATAGAGTTTAGGCTTGCCCTGAGCTCAGCAGTGTCCAGGTTGAATGAAAACAGGTGAATCATATATATGAAAAGCTATCACCATTGTTGGAGGTTTAAATGGACCACAGAAACTTTTGTATTTCCCCTGCCAGACCGTTAGAACTGAGTGCTGGGTTTCATGTTCACATGAAGGCCATGGTTTGTGTAGAGAGTATTCATATAAATGGGACTGTACACACGGCATTCTTTCCTGTTTGAATGAAGCAGTTCTGCGGATGGAATGTTTGCCTCAACAATGCAGGGCGAGGAAATGGATTTATTCTTTGGTATGCACCCACCTTGCACTGCACCACATCTCAGTATGGTGGTGGTTTGTTTCCGGTCAGAAAGTGAGGTACTTGGTATCAGTGTGGAAGCATTGGCTGCTGTGAATTCCGGTTCAATCTTGCACTATGACCCCATCAGAGCAGCTCAGAGAGAAGGAGGCCTTTACCCGACAGTGACGGATGTATGAGGTATTCTCACAGATGAAAACCTTCTCATATTGAACTGAAGTCAAAATCATCCCCTCAATCTACCACGTCAATGCAAAACAACTGAAGGTTTTATTGAGAGGTTGTGTTATTAAAGACAACATAAATGGTTACACTTTGGAGGACAAGGATTTGCTTTGTGGTTCTAACAAAGTAGTGTCTAACAGAGACACTCATACCGTGCATGGGACGTGACTGAAGTTCGGCGCCCAATTTGTGAGCAACCATTAGTGAAAGTCAGCATTAATCAGGACTTTTAAAAATCGGGATTAAAAGTATCTAACCAAGCGCTGGCCAGGATTGAAATCAAGTCCTTTAATGTACTGAGCTAAAGGTAGCACTTACACAGTAAGTCTTTGTTTGGCTCTTAACAAATAAAAACTCATGGTTTTTAACTTTTAACTAACACGTCACCACGTTATGTCAGTCCTTCCCATGGTCCCCCATGTTGAATTTAACAGGTTCATCTCCATACAAATGGCTTTAATGATTGGCTGGACCGTCCCACACACCTCTGCAATAAGGTCTTCAACTGGGCAGGGCAGAGTGTTTTCAGGTTGCCGTGCGACAGACGTCTGGGCCCGTGGTGCTGTGGGGTAGAGTTGCGTAAGATCTCCAGGAGCTAATCGGCTTACAGGGGACGGTTAATATTTTTAGGGATGCGAACATAAGCGGCTGTTTGGCAAAACGCTAATACCCACAACAACAGCTCTACTATGTCCTGGCTCCCAGGCTTTCTCATTCATTAGTTCATTTGAGGTCCCTCTTTGCTGGCGTTGGAGGAGGTTACTGAAAGTTTAAGGAAAACAACTCACAGTTTATGAATAATAGCCCAGATTGTTGAGGCAATTTATGCCATGTGTGTTCCTTGCTGAAATCTCGTTTCACACAGAAATGATAATAACCCCTCCAGTAGTGACAGCTGGCAAGCTACAAACAGTAGATGCGGAAAACAGCTGGTTTTATGTTAAAAGCCACCTCTGATATAATCGAAAAGATTTAATGTAAGCCAATATCCATTTTGCAATTAACATCAGTTATTTGCTCAACGGCACCGTAGTTCTGAAACGTCAGACCCAATGAAGTGAAAAGGAATGAGCTGTGGATGGGCGGAGACCTTGATAATCGTGCAGACCAGTCAAAAATGGATTCAGGACAATTATCAGGTTGAAGGGAAGTTGTCTGGCTGCTACTAGTTTCCGATCTGGTTAATGGAATGTTTCCTGCCATGGATTAGAAGAGTCTTCCTGTTGTTTCTCTCTCTCTCTCTCTCTCTCTCTCTCTGGTTTAGCGTGCACTAATCCAGGTGCTTTGCTCAGACCTGCAGCAGTGCCATAGCGCTGCCTTAGCCCGTGCCCTTTAATTGATCTCATTTAAACCCTTCTGTTCGTCCTTTTACTTTCAAAACCTCAGAGTGACTGCCGGGAAAGAAGTGTGGGGCACATTGACTTGATAGTCTCTTGCCTTGCTTCATATTCTAGTTCAGACTGTACAGTACATGTATATATTTCAAATTCAGCTGACTCATTTGTGCTCTTAATTAACGAGGCTATTCATATCTCACATCCTGATTAATATTGCCGGTGTTCTATATTTTGGCGCTTGATGAAGAGATGAATAATAAATCTTGTATCTAGGAAATCCTGGATTCTATGCGATCTCGCTTTCAGGGCCTGAGAACAGCATACATTTCGTACAAGCAGGCTTATTCTGAACATCAGCGAGAACCAACCGAAGAGCTTCAATAATTCATGGCAGGAGAAAGAGAGGGTATTAAAAATAGAAGACAGCAAACTGCCTCCATATTTCACGTGCGGACGCGCGGGTTTAAGCGCAAAACGAGCGGAGCGAACCCGGAGCCTCTCCTCTCCCGAGTTGAATGCGAATAGGAGGGAATGTATGAGGCGTTTGAGTAAGCAGTTTGGACAGAAAAGCGCGCCTTCCCACAGGGCACTGAACCGGAGAGCCAGAAATAGACTTCCAAGACGCTGCTCCCTAAGAGAGGAAAGCCACAGCCTTCAGCCCCCCGGTAGATGAGATGAGACCTCCCCGCGGAGGGATGAAGGAGTAATTGTGATTCCCGCTCCCTTCTTTTTTTAAACAACTTGTAACATATAATGTGTCTGAAATCCTAAAATCCTTTTTGAATTGGGTAGCCGTCTACAGTGAGCGCAATAATCCATGCTGTTGTTGTTCTCATAGGCGCCGTTGACCTTACAGTTGAGGGCAAGTTTTTTTCCCCGTTCAAAGAACAGCTGTCTTTTTGGTAAATACACATTCTATTTTCGGTCCGTTGAAAAAATAAAATGAAAAGAGAAAGAGGACACTCTTTCCTTAGCACGATTCCCCCATACTCCAGTGAAGGCAGTGTGCAGCATGCCTGGGGAAGCATCCACAGTGCAACACTTTCATAACATAGTGGTGCTTAACAAACAGAAGATATTAAGACAATAAAACATCAGCTGTTTTCTGCTGCAGGGTGAATGCAGTGTAGTCTGCAGTCCAGAGCTACTGAGCCGTTTACATGAATTAAACATTCAGAGTATGTTTCATGTGACTATTTTGTGAAAGCTGTTCATTTTGGTCCCAGTGATTTTGCTTGTGCACACGACTATTTTGGGTCGTTTGATCTGTCAATCACTTACAGCTGAAAACATGTCCTCCCTTTTGGTCTCACTGTGGGCGTGTCACTCTGGTCTCGTTGTGGGTGTGTCACTCTTGTCTCATCATGAGTGTGTCCCTCATCTGTCCACAGCAAATCCAGTTTGTGGAGGACAAGCAGGAGTTCAGCAGGTTCCCCACCAAGGCGGGGCGCCGGTCCCTGTCCCGCTCCATCTCCCAGTCCTCCACAGACAGCTATAGCTCAGGTATGTAAACCCTATCACCCCTACCCCCATAATTCAGACACAGATTTTGCATGTTTCTGACTTCCAGCTGTTCACTCATTTCACTCATGGGTTTCCATGTTATTTCCCTGTTAAAAGACTCATAGTGTGCTGGTGTCAGCAGGAGTCAAGGGCATTGCTGGGCTTTTTGTGTGAAAGTGACTAAAGTGACCTGGATAGTCTGTGACCCCTCAATATTTCCCTCCAACACTGCCTCCACACTGACACTTTTTTCCATTGACTGATTTCACTGTATGTTTAACTAACATGTAACATCTGATACTGTTTTGGAGCTTTAAGATGAATTTCTGGTTGTTGAGTCTATTGCTCGCGTAGGACAAGCTAGCTGGCTTATGATAAAGTCACACTTTACTCCACCCTACACAACTTGACAACGCTATCATTTCATGTACTTGAGAGAGGGCTGTTTGTTCCACCATCATCTAGAGGGCAGCGGTGCGGCAGAGTGGGCGTTGTGTAGGATGCACAGTTTACAGCATTACAAGTAACCTTGCATAAGGACACTTGCAACGCAGCGATACAGGCAAACAACAAAAAAAACACGAAATGGCTCTTAGTGCTGGAAGTATGAAGTGTGGCTGTGTTTAAACTGAATCTGAATGATAACGCTTCCCCACCTACACACACCCCCTACAGCTGCCTCCTACACTGACAGCTCGGATGATGAGACCTCCCCCAGGGACAAGACCCAGGTCAACTCCAAGGGCACCAGTGATTTCTGCGTGAAGAACATCAAGCAGGCAGAGTTCGGCCGCCGTGAGATCGAGATCGCTGAGCAAGGTGCGTGGTGGTGGGTTGAATAAGGGCGTGTAAGGGTGTGCGTGTGTGTGTGTGTGTGTGTGTGTGGGTTAGCTCTCTCCGAGCTACTCCGAGGGTCAGCGGTTTGAGACCACTGCACAGCTTCATGGCACATCCCCAGGGTTGAAATGACACATTGTTTCAAAACTGAAACTGTAGTGGGCACAGCAGTGCCTTTCCAACTAAAGGTGTAGATTGTTTGGTGTTTTGTTTGCCTCTTTGAATCCTGTGTGCCGTGTGTGTGTGTGTGTGTGTGTGTGTGTGTGTGTGTGTGTGTGTGTGTGTGTTTGTGTGCATGAATGCGTGCGGGTGAGTGCATGCCTGTTTATATGTGTGTGTAATGTTTCACTGACCTTCTCCGGAGGTCATTGGGTCATACCCTCTGCAACAGCTCCAGTCCTCCCCCCAGAACCCTCAGGAGCCCAGCAGCCGGCCCTGTACTCCTGTGCCGGAGTAATGGAGCCTAATCTGGGACATGTGGAGATAGAGCGACAGAAACACATACAGAAAAACGCTGTCTTGTTGCTCAGTAGAGCAGATTGCTGGAAGGCTACAGTGCCAGAGGGGTGCGTTTCATCAGACCTGCAATGCAGACGCAAACACATAAATCCCACAGGTCCCCAGAAGCCCGTTCTCCACCTGCCGTACTCTCCAAAGTGTAATTGCGCTCAGTTTGACACTGACAGATATGCATCTGTGGAGAGAAAGAAAGGCGTAAATAAGGAAACTGCTCGATAAAGGGCACCTAGCGGATTGTTTCAGAATGGAATACCCAAGGGAAGCTGTTTGGATGCACCAAGGATTTATAAAGGATCTGTGAGGGCCATTTATCTGTGCGCTTGCTAGGTCCAAGTAAAATATCTCTGTATGAAAAATGTACTCCACGGAGCGTGTTTTTTTTACATAAACGTTTTCCTTTCAAACTCCAGTTAGCTACACACTCAGATATGAATTTTAGTGGATACTAATGATTGCTTTTGTTTTGTTTTGGGAAACCACCCCAGGTGTCCCTTGGCGGGTGTGGGCCGCGGCGTGCGCTGATGCAGGTTCGCACAGGCCATCTGATCCTTCTGCAGCAAGACAGCCCTCTGCGTCGGTTTCGAAGGCCATAAATTAGCACGGCATCTAATTCACACGCTCTCACCGATGCGGGCTGGCTCGCACTAATCAGTGCTAAATGTTCAAATGAGTCACATCAGCTGCGGGGCGCAGCGATGCCCTGCCCAGGTCCTGCCAGCTAATACCTGCGCAGGGGTTCCGGGGTTCGCCGCTGTTCTCCTGTGGTGCAGGACAAAGGGGCAGACTCCTGCCTAATGGCCTCCGCCATAATGTGCAGCCTAACGAACGCTGGCTCATTTCACTGCCTTGGCAGCCTGTGTGGTTTATGATTGTAGATGGCAGCTACTCCCCAGCTCATGCTTTTTTAGGATATTCTTCTTTGCATTCTCGAGGGTTTAGTTGATACGTGACAGAAACTTTTTTTGCAGCAGGCGCCGGCCGGTATTTGATGTTGGCCTTGACATCGGGCCTTGACGAATGGCAGTGTATTTGTACAGTTTTTTAAAAATGAATTGTACATCCAGGCACCGCACAGGGTCGTGAAGCTGCTACGGTACAGCGTTAGCCCTGTAACACGTTTGGGCTCCTCACGTTGAGGCCTTTGCTACCTTTGCTACACTGTGCCCGTGGCGACCTGCCGCAGGAGATATGACACACATCCTTTGACCTTGACCGGTGCCAGCCCCGGTTGGGCCAAAACAAAAGTCCCGTCTCTAATCGGGGAGATAAGGTGTTGCGGAACACGGCGTGATGTTGACACCGAACACACGGCATTCTGATGCCACCCCGCCACTGAACCCACCGCAAGAACCGCGTCAGACCTAATCGCCGCATCCCCGATAGCCTAAATTACAAGACTCCCACCCCGCTTGACAGATTCGATGCGAGGAGTCAGCCGAGGTTATTTTCAGCCCACTTCCTGGATGTGTTCCGCCTAAATGTTCCCTGACTTCAACACAGTTGCGAAAATTTGGTCCCTTGCCAAGTTCCCAGCACAAGTGGGTGTAATGCGGTTGATAGACAGGGTGAGTGGGAAGCTGAGAGGGAGGTAGTCAGTGCTGTAAATGCTCATAGGCTCATGGAGTGTGCTCAGTGGGGCAAGCTAAGCTAAGCGAGTGTCCTCAGTGCTGTGAGTGGGCGGTGAGTGTTCCGTGGTCTTCTGTGCTTGGAGAATGTAACACAGCAGCAGTTAATACTGAGGATAGGAAGCAGCCCATCTCTGTTATGCCATCCTGTATCAACAAGCCATAAGCTTACTTTGCCCAGTGCTTGTTTTTTACTCTCCTCTACCCACCCCCTCCCCTCCCAAAACTCCCTCATCCACCTGCTATTGCTTTGGGGAGTGTAATTTCCTGCTTGCTTGTTTTCTTTGGGTTTGGTATTACCTCTGGTTCAGGGCTGCTCAGTTCAGGTCCCGGAGGGTCACAGTTCAGCAGGTTTTCTTGCTCTCTTTTTAAATCGCTAACAGTCTCAGGTTTGTGGAAGGGAGAAACTAAATTGTCTCTATCAATGCCCTGATTGGCTGAATCAGGGCCAGTCAGGTTAAGCGCCTGGCTGGGGTGAAGGTCTGCACACAGCTGACTTGAACAGCTCTGCTCTAGTTTTCACCCCTCACTACAGTTAGGCGTCTGACTACAGCCGAATACAGTGTCTTACAGAGTTGCTAAACCATGAAAACAGCACAATGACTACTGAGAAAAGCAAGCAATAATAATTAAGTCACAGCAATGGTACGAACAACAGTAGTAATAATATTAATGACTTTGGCAACAGTAATGGCAACTAAACTCTTATAAGGACAATTTGATGCCCTATTTTCAGCTCCAGTTGTCCATTAACTGTCCCTCCGGCTTTGGAATGCTGCCACATACTATGCTGTGAGCAAGTATGTGTGAGTCTCCCCTCGTGAGAGAAGCAATTTTTCTTTCTCAGGCATTTCTTTGAATTGGGGGACGGATAACTTAAATTTGGTAAAATGATGATGCCTTGGTTTGGGGGGGTTTGTCACATTGTAGGAGAAAGAGGAGTTCTGTCACCAGCACAGCCATCTAAAAAGTGACCCCATGGCCGTTGTTCTTCTGGCAACTGTAAATTTCCATAATGGCCGTTCCCTGTGGAGAGGTTGTGGTCACTGAGCCTGCGCTTGGCCAGGATCTGGCTCTGCTTTGTATCTCTGACAACAGTATCTGAGTGAGTGGTCATTTGTCAGGGCCCAGTGACACTCAAGTTTGCTTTGTATTTTAGCTTCTCTGTCCCGGTATTCCAAACAGGAGTTTGTGGTTTGTTTAATAAATTGGTTTATTTGCATTAGTGTTTTGTTAGCAGAGCTGCTCTCAGCCTGGTGTGCTATACTGAGTTAGTAAAGGTTATTTGGTTAGTAAGCCTCAGGACCGGTTGACTGAAGGGACTAGACTCCTTTGGGTTTTACTGCTTTCTCTCCATCTCTCTCCCTCACTCTCTTGGGAAAAGTGCAAGTCTGATGGGGCTTTTTGGATCTTTGTTTCACCAATGGAAGCATGCTGAAGTGAAAGGGGCCATTATGTTTGACTGTGCTGATTTTGCTTTTGTTGGGTGTATGTAAGTGTGTGTTTGTTTTTCATTATTATTTGGATATCTTGTTTTCAGTTTTTTTTTTTTTGTTTGTTTCTCCTCCCTGTTCATTAACACTCTTTGCGATAGCCATCCAGTGAAGAGCTCTTAAAAGTCAAGTCTCCCTCCCACAGATATGTCCGCGCTGATCTCCCTCAGGAAGAGAGCCCAGGGGGAGAAGCCATTAGCCGGGGCCAAGATCGTGGGCTGCACTCACATCACAGCCCAGACTGCTGTAAGTCCGCCGCGGAACGCCTCTCAGCTCCATTCTGCTGTTCCGCTGCCATTCTGCATCGAGAAAATATACATCTATCTGCGGCTGGTGCACCTTTCAGTTTCCGTTTTGTGCTCAGAACACGCCGTCAGTGTGTGCTGTTAGCGGCATGGGTTAATTTTAGGGTCAGTTTTCATCATTTGCTGCACTTTCTTTTTAAATGCTTTGAATGTGTGGATGCAGCTGATGTCTGATTGTGTGAAAACACTGAATATTGAGTCCATATCAGCCGCTCTTTCGACATTGTTTATCCATTCTGTGGAACCTCAGTGTGGTTTGCCCTGAGTAAAGAATTTAAGTAAACATTACTCTACAGTTTGTTACACATCGCAAGTTCTTTTGCACAAAGTAGTAAAAAATGTTGAACATGAAATGAGAAGAAAAACAGGGACACTCGGTCGACGTCCTTACGCAAATGAAGGACAGAACGCATTCTGGTCGGATTGGACAGAAGCCTACGTCTGTCCATCTGTGTCTCGGTCTGATCGTCCATCTGTCTGTCTGCAGGTCCTGATCGAGACGCTGGTAGCTCTTGGCGCTCAGTGTCGCTGGACGGCCTGTAATATCTACTCCACCCAGAACGAGGTGGCTGCCGCCCTGTCTGAGGCAGGTAAGGGACCAATCGCCAAAAGCCCTGTTGTTTCCAATCTGATGGAGAAAAAGCTCAACAGTTTAACAGCCAGTGGGTCTGTGTCAGTGGTTTGAACGTTATTTGCAATGTTTTATGAAAGCCTGTTGAATGGTGCTGCACTGTCTTTCCTCTTGAATTCGTTGTGTGCTTTTTAAAATGTCAAAGTGTCCATTAAAAATTCTGCTTATTGTCAGGCCCCCAAAATGCCGGTTTGGCTGAGATTTCAGTAAATTACATCACAAAGTTGAACACGCTCCATCGGCGTTTTCCAGAGACAGACTGTGTGTTTCCTGAGCAGTTAACTCTTTGCTGTCCACAGCCTGTTTGGAATCATTGGATTTGAAACATATTGTATGAAAAACCCCTAATGAATTAGCATAGCCCTGTTTTTCTGCCTTCTTAATTTTTTTTTTTTTACAAAAAATAAAATCTGATTTAACTTATTCTAGTATAATTTGCCACAGCTTACTATATAATTGCCAGATTCATATAAAATAATAAAATACAAATTTATCAGAATGTAGCAGGATTTTGACAGAGCCTCACCAGCCAACCAGCC
Source organism: Megalops cyprinoides (assembly GCF_013368585.1). Lineage (NCBI taxonomy): Eukaryota > Metazoa > Chordata > Actinopteri > Elopiformes > Megalopidae > Megalops > Megalops cyprinoides. The sequence continues at coordinate 10,575,880 of NC_050588.1, read as the reverse complement.
TTACTGCTGGTTCTGACCAGGCCTTGCTGGAGTGCAGTTTGTCCGGTGGCGCGAGTCGACGGGTAGCGTGAAATCGCGGAGTGGTGCGATCACCGCCGTCCCTGTCGCGTCTTCTACACTGATTGGATCCTGTGGGGCCCGTTTATCACCCGTGCGTTTACAGCGCTGTTCTGAAAAGGAGCCTTGGAGAGGCCTGGAGAGAGAGAGAGAGTGCCCGTGAGGGCCTTGTGCGCTGCGGTGTCTCTGCAGCGCTGCGCTAATGTAATAAGAGCTGTCCGCTCTGGCTTTGGCGGCGCGTGACAGAACAGGGCTGGCGTGCGCAGACAGAGCCTCTAAAAGCACTCTCTGTCATTCTTGTCACAAAACCGAGGGCAGTCATTTTGATAATGGGCGCCTTTACATAAGCCCAATTTCCCATGCACAGTTTCCGAAGGCTGATCTTTCTCTGCATCAGTTTCCAATAAAAATGTTTTAGGGGCGCTGATATTAAGGTTGATGAAGTGGGTGGGGGGCGGGGGGGAGGCATGTTGCATCAGTTGGAGGCAAGTGCATCAGTCTTTTCACCAGTCTGAGGAGAAACTGTCCCAGAAGCCTAATGCAATGCCTCCTAAACCCTCCTAAACTCCTCAAACTTCAAACAGCAGAGAAGCCATGTTCCCCCTTCACCGGAGATATAGAGAGGAGCATTCCTCACCCTGCCTTGTCTTGAAACTGAAGCGTTTGGTTGCGTAACTGTAATACCTGAAGGCACAGAGGAGGGTTTGTTCGGCCCGGCGTGATTTGTTTGGACAGTTGCACGAGCCCAGATGCCTGGTCCTAAGCCGCTGGTCATGATATTAATACGGCTTTAGCGCAGATTAAATGGAAATGGAGTACATTGTGTTCGACCGTGAGCGGTCTTTTGTAGAACGGTGGTATCTCCACAAATGAGGCCGGTGTAATGTGACATCTTCATAGATTAAGGATGAAGTCTTAGAGGGCTTAATAAGATTTTTCCATGCAGTTGTAATCTTAGGATGATCTCTTCCTTATTTCTGAAGGCTGAAGGCAGAAACTTGCTAGTGTTTGAGGTGGTATTTTGCTTGTCTGGTTTCATTCGTGACCAGCTGTTTCAAAGATTGTTCCTCGTTCCCTGCGCTTGTGGCAAACTGCCTGGCACTGACTATTACTTTACTAGGCAACAATAAATGACAACAGTAACTACCATGTGGAGCTTTTGTATGATTCTATGACCACAATGACAAAAGGTCATGTTCAGAGCCACAGCTGTACATCCAGTACTTGACTTCAGTTGCTCTGGTAAAGATCCAGCTTTGTAAATAGGATATTGAGAATGATTACACAGAAAAATAACAGAAATATGAAAACGCCCCGATAGTGGAAATGAAATACCAAAAAGGTCATATTTATTATGTTGAATAGAAACATTTATCGGTGCATGTGTCTAGTGGAGGTGGATGGATGTACTGCAGGATTCTGGGTAACAGGGTGTGTGATGGCGGTCCCACAGGGGTGTCCGTTTTCGCCTGGAAGGGGGAGTCAGAGGACGACTTCTGGTGGTGCATCGACCGCTGTGTCAACATGGAGGGCTGGCAGCCCAACATGGTACGATTCACACTCTCTCTCCCTCTCTCATACCCTCATAACACAATGTCTGCAATCCATACACTGATGCTGGAGTTGCGTGTGTCCGTGGCTGCAGTTGTCATCATACTGTCTTTTTGATCATTTGAGCAATCCTTTGTCCAAATTCCCAACTCCACCACTGGTCTCTATAGCCATTTCAGTGCTGACCATTGTTACGAAACCATGTTCATCCATTTTTGTAATGGCTTACAACCTAGACCAAGGTTTGATATATCAACAGGGAAATTCAACCACTGAATCACTGACTAATGTGATAATGGGCTGATTCTACTGTATATAATTCGCAAGATGAATCACAATTTACAAGTTTGAAATAAAACTGTCAAGGATGTTTACGTGACGCACTGCTCTTTATACCCCAGCTTTAACCCTGGTGTCATTGCATTGTAAAGATGCCGCTGCACCACGTGTCTCTTGTAGAGTTTGACTTGGGTTACGGTTGCTCTGTTCTCACCAGATCCTTGACGACGGCGGGGACCTGACCCACTGGGTGTACAAGAAGTATCCCAACGTCTTCAAGAAGATCCGGGGCATCGTGGAGGAGAGCGTCACAGGGGTGCACAGGTGATTTTTTGGACAGAAAATAAGACCAAAATGAGAGAACCTAATATGGTGTTGGCAGCGAGTCTATGGCTACAGTGTGCAGAGAATCCATAGGTGTGCAATTAAGCAGTGAGGTCTTACAGCAACATAGCTACAGTCCAGTGGGTGTGCCTGGGATCACAGACAGATTCGGAGGAGTGGATTTGAGCCCCCGAGGCCTTACAGCTATCACGTTTCATACAGTATTGTTCAGAGTAGACAGTAAGTTACTGATTGTTTACATAAATAGCAATCAGCTATACAGACCACTACATTCAGTCTTTTGCTCCTGGTTTCTGTTCAGCTGTTATTTACAGTGACCCTTTGTTGGATTGTCATAAGTGCAGCTACAGACAAAGTAATATAATTAGTCTTGCTGGCAAAAGGTAGTTCTCATGTCTCACTTCCTGTTCACCTGTCAATCACCTTGACTTTTCATTGCTTTTCAGCCATTGCTTCACACCCATGAACAGTGTAGCAATCATAAGATTGCAGAACCATTTGAGATGGTGAATAGAATACTTTTGAACTGAACCGTTTGGGTGTGATTGGATCTGCATCTGAGGATTTCTCAGAGGGACTGGTTTGCATTAGAGTCTAAGAATGTGTCTTTCATTTGCTCAAAACTGGACGAGGTGGTTTCACCTCAGGTCAAGTATACAGTGAGATGCACCAAGCGCCCAACCACCTCAGGCCCTAGACAGGGAGAGAATGAAGGAACTGACCTCCCTCTGTACTCTACACTAATGTGCATTCACAGGTTGTACCAGCTGTCCAAGGCCGGGAAGCTTTGTGTCCCAGCCATGAATGTCAACGACTCTGTCACCAAGCAGAAGTTTGACAACCTCTACTGCTGTAGGGAGTCCATCCTGGACGGGTGAGGGAATGTGGAGTCTCATTTGCGGCCAAAATGTACCATCCGCCGTCACCAACAAGACGCATGCAGATCACACCTAATCAGAGTAGAGCCGTCAGTCTACCCAAGTAGAGTTGTAATAAAAAAAATAACATGCAATGTCAAATAGAAAGACTGGTTAGATGAGTTCTTCAGATTGTTACACCTTTTATGGTTGGCAGATTATTTTAACAAACATCAATGTTTAACAGACATTTTGAAAGAAGAGAGAAAGCCTTTGAGTAAAGGACTACAGCAACAAGGATTTGTTTGTCTTGCTAGTGTCAGTAACTGTGCTATTTTCTGTAACAGTCCACATTTTTTTCTTACAAAGGACATTTGCAGAGTACTAAGGAAGGCATTTGAAAAGACTTACACTTCCTCATGAACATTTTAGATATTTTCTTCTAAATGTAATCTTCTAATTCTAAGTTCCACTGCACTGGATTCATTTCACACTGTACAGAGGGGATACCATTGGTCTCATTTTCTCAACCTGCTAATGACATGGTTACTGTGTCTATATTATAGCATTGATTTGCTGCTGAAGTGCTCATGTGTGAATTTTATCATGTTTGCATCAGTCAAGGCACTGTCCTCTGATTGTCATTTCTCGTCCCTCCTCTAGTTTGAAGAGGACCACTGACGTGATGTTTGGCGGAAAGCAAGTGGTGGTTTGCGGTTATGGAGAGGTGAGGGGATTTTATCTGTCCCAGCTCAGATTATTGGGTGGACTACTTTTAATCCTAGACTCTTACTGGTGTTGAACCTGTAAGAGTCAAACCCAAATCAAATCCGTTATAGGGGAAAAAACCCTCTCCCTGTGCCTTTATGATTCAGTCACTTGGGAGACAGTCTTATCCAGAGGGACTCACAAAACAGTGGCAGAAAAGAGCATCTAATACAGTTGCATGACTAGCAGTATATAGAGAAAAAGCCAGACCACATCCGAACATGTGGAAATCTGTCACACAGCACAGTAATAACCAGTGCCAATAGCCATGTGGAAAAATGACACACTGATATAATAACACAGTGCAAGGATAACCCCCATCATTCCCTGCTCCTTGTTGAGTCTGCTGTGGTTGGTGCCGCAGGTGGGAAAAGGTTGCTGCGCAGCCCTGAAGGCCCTGGGTGCCATCGTCTACATCACGGAGATCGACCCCATCTGCGCTCTGCAGGCCTGGTAAGCAACAGGAAGGAGGAAGTGCCCTGCAAGACACACACGATGAGGAAACACCTGTCTGACAGGAAGTAGACTGTATCACCTCTCCTTTAGGGGAAAAGTGTTCAGGTCCCTCCCTAGTTGAATATCCTCAAAAGTCACATGTTTCCAGTGTGTTTCAGCCTGTGCTGGCTCAAGTGTATTGAGTCATGGTTTAGTCGGTATTCAGTGATAACTCAATATAAATATAAATCCTTAGTAGTAACTCAGCCTCTGTCTGTGTAAAAAAAAATATATATATATATAATAATGGAGATTTCAGTAAGAATTTTTGAGACATTGTAGTGCTCTCCATATTTATTTATACACCTGAATAAATTGGGATGAAGTGAAAAATATTGTACAACTTTTTCTGCTCTTATATGTATTACACTATGATGTTTATTATACTGTCATCTGAGTAGCATTGCACAGAGCAGTCACAACTATGTATTATTGTTCACAACTTATTTATTCAGGTATATGAATAAATATGAAAGACACTGTGTAAATTAAACACATTCAGGGTAAGCATCCCTCTCTAGAGAGCTTGTTACTTAGTTCTCTCCATCAAGATCTCTGTAAAAACTGCACCTGGACTAATCAAGCGTAATAAGGGACCCAGTTTGTTTAAGGTTCCAGTGCAGACCTCTGAGTGGTCCCTGTGCAACCCTCAGAGGCGGCCCTTTAAAATAATCATGTACAGAAGCATTACCTCTTAGGGAAGCTCCTTGATGGTTTGGTCATTAACCCCTCCTCTGCTCTCCCACAGCATGGACGGTTTCAGAGTGGTCAAGCTGAACGAGGTCATTCGCCAGGTGGACGTCATCATCACCTGCACAGGTAATCCCGCAACTCCCAGAGGCGGACCGCGGCGGCTTTCATAATCACTTAAAAGGCCCGTTTGATCCCAATGGATGCGTGCTTTGCAGCCCCCCCCCTGGCCAAAACAGCGGGCAGAATCAATGTTTGGATTAAATGCAGCGCCTAATCACTCTCAAAATGGCACGGCGTTGTTTGTTTTCATGCCACCGTTTTGCCGCCCTTTCCCGGGCCTGTGCGAGTGGGGACGCGTAAGCGGCTTAAAGTTCACTCTCAGAAAGGACCAAATATTTGACTCAGGGTGAAAGGAGGACTGAGGTTTCTCTGCCGTTGGCCCACAGGGAATAAAAACGTGGTGACCAGGGACCAGCTGGACCGGATGAAGAACGGCTGCATCGTGTGTAACATGGGCCACTCCAACACCGAGATCGATGTGGTGAGGGGATGTTTCCCTTGTAGATGTCCTCAAATAGACCACCTTTAGTGTGATGTACGAAGCGCTGAGTCTGTGAGATGTGGCCTCTAAAGAGTGGTGTGTGTGTGCATGTGTGTGTGTGTTTGAAGTGTCTCTGTGATTGAGAGATCTTAAGAGGCATGTGTCTGTGACAGCCCTCATTGAATGTGAGCATCTGGGGTGTGTGTGTATATGTGTGTGTATATGTGTGTGTGTATGTGTGTGTGTGTGTGTGTGTGTGTGTGTGTGTGTGTGTGTGTGTATGTGTGTGTGTGTGTGTGTGTGTGTGTGTGTGTGTAAGACAGGTGCCTCAGTGTGTGTATGCATGCTCTTTTGTATGGAGGTGTGTCAGTTTGTGAGTGTACCTCTCTTTTCATACATGCATGCATGCTGTCTGTATGTCATCATTCTGCTCTTATCCTCCTGACCTCCCTGACCCCTCCCTCCAGGCCAGTCTGCGGACCCCAGAGCTCACCTGGGAGAGGGTGCGCTCGCAGGTTGACCACGTCATCTGGCCGGATGGCAAGAGGGTGGTCCTGCTGGCAGAGGTATGAAAGCCCCCCCTTAAAATCTCTTACAAGAGAGAAGAGTGCTCACAAGAGAGAAGAGTGCAACCACACATTGCCTAAACATGTACCTACATTCTACATGGCCCAGCACATTTTATTTTGGGAATTGAAACAACTGTCTAATTAAGGGTCATGTTTGAAACAGCACAACGTGGTGGTCTCTTGCAGAGGGTTTCAGTTATAATGTGATTGTGTGCTTTTTTTTAGTAAATATTAAATTAACTCATTGGTATAGTTTTAGCTGTAATCAAAATTAGTTCTATTAAAAACAGTTGATTAAAAATAGTGCACAAACACAGTATTAAAGACATGGGAATGGCTGTTAAAGAAATCTCTGAAAGCTTCCACGCGTACACACCTTGAGCAACCAAGGTTTAAGTAGTAGAAAGATGGACACATTCCCCAGGGTGTAAGTGCTGTGCATAACAGAGGCTGCATTCACGTTGCATTGGTGTACAGTATGTCGCCATGACAGTTTCTCTCCCACAGGGTCGTCTTCTGAACCTGAGTTGCTCCACCGTGCCCACGTTCGTCCTGTCAATCACAGCCACAACACAGGTGAGTTGGCCACGCCCCCTCCGTTTGCTCCTGACGAATAGAAGGCCATCTGATGGCACCAGGCCCCTTCCCTTCTTTCCTGGTCGCAGCCGTTCCGTTGGCTGATAAGGGGGATGTCCTTGACCTGGAAACAGCAGAGATTCTAATAATAAAAACGCCTGGGGAAACCGATATTGAGGGCTTGTCAGAAACCAGCATGTCTCGTTGGGATAACCGGCAGACGGAACACACCGGAAATAGCCAGAATGAGAATCTTTCCTGTGTGCCTGGACGCGTCCTTTTGGCCACCGATTTGGTCCCGGTCCTGGCCCAAGCACGGGTCACTCACAGGACACGACAGGAGCACAGTGTGTTGGTAAATGCCCTGTGCTATGAACAGGAAATGTGTCAGGATGGCAGTGTGGTGTAGTAGTAAGGAGCAGGGCTTATAATCAAAAGGATGGTTTGATTCCCTGCTGGGGCATTGCTGTTGTACCCTTGGACAAGGTACATAATTCATAATTGCCTCAGAAGAAATCCAGCTGTATAAATGGATGAAATTGTCTGCTAAGTGACAGTAATACAATGTAATGTAGGACGGATCAATGGATCCGCTAAACCAGTAAAAATTGAAGGGTAGTACAGGCTACAGTTATAGAAAGGAGGAAGTGAGAAAAGGGCCTGATGAGCTTTCTCCCAGTAATGCCAGCACTCTGTGAAGTTGGCGGGGGGGGGAAGGTGGGCATGGGTCCCAGTGCTGTGGAGCAGATGTTGTTGTCACCTGGTGGAGTGTGTTTAAATCCAGCCTACACTTCAAAGTGAAGGAGCTCCTAAGTGCCCTGTTAAGAGGTACCAGTGGGCTGCTAACTGGCTCTGTTCTAGGTGTTTCCATTCTAGAATTCTCTGTAAGTGTTGGCCCTGCCTCCAGCTCTGTCTGGTAAATTCCTGTAACTAAAGCACTTCTCAGGGTTCCCACATCCTCATCTGAATTCACACAGCAGCTGACTTCTGTCATACACAAAGTTAAAGATTGAGGTGCTACAACTAAACTTATAGTTTATTCTTCTGGGTTTTACCAAATTGGCCTCTCAAATGTGATGATAGTTGCTCCTCTCACTGCTTTGGCAGTGAAATTCTGTGAGGAGGCATTTCAAAACAGCTGTAAATACTTTGTTATAATGTATGTTCTCTACATTGTATCAATGTCTGTGCATTTGTGATGTGGCACTCCATGTCAGCATTTTCGTAGCGCGTATCTAAAACGCTTCACTTGTTATTCCTTGTTCAAAAAATACACTGCTCAAGGAATGTGGTTGTGAGCACCACAAGTACTACAGATTGAGTTTTTCCTTTTTAGGACTCAATTCTTCCTCTTGGACACAATTGCAGAATATTTAGGGGAGCGCAGCAGAAGTAGAAAAGAGGATTTGGGGGTTGTGTTCTCTGTGATATCTTTTCACAGGGGAAAGCGCGTGGGGGATGCGTTCCTGAGATCCTCACAAACGGGGAAATCTGCAAAGGCTGCACTGCAGCGATAATGGACTTATGGATATTTGTTCCCAACGCAAAGAAGCCCATGTTTAATGTAATGTAATAATGCAATAAACGGTGTAATGTGTGACAGTGCAGGCATTGACGCAGAAGCACTGTGATGTGGGGATAGGAAGTAGGGCTTGGTGCGACTGTTCAAAACCACAAAGAGCAAATCTGTGACCTCGCCTTTGTAAATATGCAGTGAAGTCCACAGGGTTGATAATGCTCTGTCTCTGCAGGCCCTGGCTCTTATCGAGCTCTACAATGCGCCAGAGGGACGCTATAAGCAGGACGTCTATCTGCTGCCCAAAAAGATGGGTAAGGCCTTGCTCTGTTCGAAATCTCATAGATTTATCTAATTGCCTGAAGAGTTTGGGTTCTTTTGTAGCCCTGTACTTTTGTTATGTTGCATAATTATGTAGCCACTGCAGACTGCAGAAACTGACATAATCTGTTGAGGAGTGACACCTAGTGTTTTCATATAGGATTGCATTTTTCACACTGAGAATGGCAGGCTGTTGGTGATGTTGATTTGAAAGGAGGCATTTTTGTTTATTTTTCTTTGTGAAAAGAAATAAGGTTTATTTTTCTGGAATGTGTGTGTTTGCGTGTGTGTGTGTGCGTGTGCGTGCGTGTGTTTGCGTGTGTGTGTTTGCGTGTGTGCTACAGATGAGTACGTCGCCAGCTTGCACCTGCCCACCTTTGATGCCCATCTGACAGAGCTGTCAGATGAGCAGGCCAAGTACCTGGGCCTGAACAAGAATGGACCCTTCAAGCCCAACTACTACAGGTACCAGTGTTGAAATGGCCACTTACATATCACAAGAACTTTGAGGGTTTAACAGTTACTTTCACACTAAGGACTGATTTACCTCCAGCCATTGCAAAGTGTCTGCTAATACTGTCTGTCAGCTGTATGGCAGTTTTATATCAGCACTAAGGCTCTATGACTGTGTATGAAAAACTAAACGTACAGTGTATTTACACAGGATTTATCCACATATTGAGTGGAATTTGAGCAAACGTATTGTTACAAGGGTTATAGGAAGTAAAGGAAAGACTTTTCAATCATGCAAGATACAGTTGTGTAATCCACTTCCTGTTTTTTGTATTCACAGATACTAATTTTTGCAAATGGACCACAATGCCATGCCACACTCCAGACAGGGAGAAAGCCTGGACTACCCTGAGAGAGTACTTTTTTATGAGATACTTCCTAATAGAAATGATAATTTTAGGAAAAAAAGCTAATTCCCTAGAGCTGAATATCTTATCTGTTTCACTTGCGCTTTTGTAAATGAAGTAAATGGCCTTCAGTTTGTCAGACAAGTTACCGCGTACATGCGCACACCCTCACCCCTGACACCCCTGCAGTCAAACTGACGTGTACAGCCACCGCGATTAGCAAACGTCAGTCACGCGCTAAACCTCAGCCTCCCTCTCTCCTTCTCCTCCAGATTTCTGTTTTTTTACTAATCTTCCCGCTTCTCTTTGAATTTTTTTAATCTTACAAAGGTGATTATTTGCTAACAGTCCCGAAGAGGTGCCAAATGATAGGGGGTAGCGTGGGGGGTGGGGTCGTGATTAGATAATTTGCTTTCTGCTTTTGAAGTCTGCACTTTCATCTCCAAAAATACATTCCATGGGTTGCTGGGGGTGGGGTGCCAGTCTGGGAACGGCACCTTCGATCACAAACCTTGTACGTTCTCCAAAATGTTCCATTCCAAAGCTTATTTACCAAAATTAGACAACTTTTCACCTTGTTGGTCTGTGGATTCATCTACATGGGTAATCTCTTCCTTACAGTTCCGTAGGCTGTATAAAATGCTGGTCCATCAAGAATACAGATGAGCACATCTTAATTGTTTGATCAGTTCTCTGCATTTCTCAGTGAACTGATCCTAGACTGATCAGTCGTGTTTAAGCAAAAGAATGTGTTAAGAAGCACCAGGGAGAAAAAGTGCTGAAATACTTTGTATGTACAAAATACTTAGTCAAGTGGAGGCTTGTTTCCACCCAGGGATAGCCTGCTCCAGGCAACCACTGAAGTACATCTAAAAAAAGTTGCCTCATATGTGCTTTTCATTTTCCATGATCTTCTGGTTACTACAGTTCCAAACCAGGAATACAAGTAAATTCCTTTTGCATAGCAGTAAGAGCCATTTCAGATTTTACTGGTGCCGGCTCTCAGAAAAGATTATACTGATGTAATGAGTATAAAGCCAATATACACAAAACCATCAGGTCTCATGGTTCATACTAAGGCAATAAATATGAAAAAACACCAGCAAATGGCGTTGGCTCTTAAAGTGTAGCCGGTAGGACCTGGAGCGGCTCAGACAGTTATGCAGTGGGAGTTTTACAGTTGGCCGTTTCTGATCGGAAGAGCAGTGTTAGAGCTGGAACTGCCGTTCTCCAGGCACCACCCCTAGGAAGCCTCTATGTAGTGATGCTGTCTGTTATAGGTTAATAGACCGAAATGTATTGTAAATTTTTAAGTACAGTGTATACTCCTAATCATCGCAGAGAATGTTTTTTATGTCTTAGTTGTGAATTTTCCTTGCCCTTAATGTTCTGAATCACCGTGCTGTCCTTCAACGGGTCCCGTGCGTCCAAACCCACCTGTGTTTGTCTGCCACACTATGAAGACTTGTCTCGCATACATAACGCATGCTTGCTTTAAGTATTGTTTAAAGATGAAAATATACAAAAACATATATATTTTAGTCCTTTTATGTTTATTGCTGTGAATGGATTTTGGGGGGAATGATTGATGTTGTACATTCAGACACAGAAGTTCAGAAGTAAGGAGAAAGTGAGTTTTGTGAAAGGGAGAGTGAGACTGCTCTCTCTGTGAAGGCAGAGCTGGGGCCCACAACCCATTCTGGGGTAAAAAGAACCGCTGGGCTAGCTGGCAGCCAGTGACCTAACAGCACTAAGACCCGTGAGCTGTTATCCACAGCACAGCTACTCAGCTGCAGGATCAAGTCGATTGTAGTTCTGTTGTAGAAGTGTCAGCTTATGTTTCTGGACTGGTTTAATTTCCTCAGACTGTGAGGGGATTTAGTGAGACTCTCTTGGTCTGGTGAAATTTAAAGATGCCTGTGGGTGGTTTCAAGATATGAAAGTCGACACTTTATAGTGATCTTGACACATATGTCTGCTTGATGCGTGAAATTCATTCTGTGTCCTTTGCAAAACAAAAAAAAAGCAATATGTTGATGTGTGAACATAAGCTCAGGACTAGTTTTTGGTCGGACAAACATTGTGACCAAAGATGGTGGATCGTCAAGGTATGTCACTTGCATTTAATTTCATCATAAATAATCAATAATCAATTAATGTATCAAGTTATTTGTTAGTGCATGCTTGCATTTGTATTGTCTCAAAGCACTAGACTAAGTGTTCCTTTCCCAGCCATGAAAAAGAAAACACACTGGTACAGAAATATGTGAAAGCCTGCAGTTTAAAATATCCATCAGTTTGCTACAGAAGTCACAAGGCTGCTTGATAACTGGGGGGATGGCCACCATTGGTGGATTATTGTAGCCGACAGGTGGGGTCCTCCCATCCAGCAGTGGCTTGGGGAGGAACATCACATTTCATGTCACATTTTACTCTGGTGTGGCTAACCCTACAGAACCACACCCAGTGGCATACCTTGTAATAATCTGCCCTCTATGGACTGATTGCTGGACAGGCTATTGGGGAGCCCAACCAAAGACTAACCCTGAATTTGTTCTCTGAAGTACTTGCACTATAGGCTTGTTTTTCATTTTTAAGCACCAGCTGGATGTACCAGATGTCACGTTCTCTAATGAAGATGCACACACTCGCCCCCACTGCCAGCCGCTCCAGTCTACCTGTGTAAAACAGACACTGTGGAAATGTATTTCGCTGACCTCCCTGTGAAGAAAACATCAGCTCTCAGTTATGAGTCCATCCGTTTGTCAGACGAGACATTGTCGTTGCATTTAGGTGATGTCACCAAGGTCAGGAGTCAAAGTGACTGTGCCTTCTGAGTCACGTGCTGTCAGTGCATCCATATGGTGTCAGTGAATCGCAGACTTTTCTGTTGAAAGCAGTCTGCCCAATGTTGTAATCTAGCAACAACATTACTCTGTACACTTTAGAGTTATAACCGCACCCGATTCTGCTGTTGATTTTGTGATCCTCTGAGACACCCAAGCGTCATCCACATATCATTGTGAATTATTGTCCCTTGCAAAGTACTTCAGCATTCATGCTTGTTTGACTTTGGGGGGGGTTGTTTACTCTTTTCTCTCAATGTCTAAGACCCACGACCTGCCACTGATTCTGTCAGATGTGGCAGTTACATTTTTTCTCTTGATCTTGTGAAAGATCCATGACAAAAATGACATGAAGTGATTCAGAATCCTCCCTCATGCCTTGAAGTGCACTGACTGGATGGCGATGGCAAGCCTATGATGCCAGGATGATGCCGATTAAACCATTCCCCCTGTGACCTATGACAGATAGCCATTTACACACACACACACACACACACACACATACACACAAACAACCGCGTATGATCAGGTTTTTAAAAATGACTATTTTAACTGCATAAGTCTACCAGTTACGATCACAGCGGTATTCTGGGGTCAAAGACTGTCCACTGTCTGCCCAGTGCGTGCACCGCTATTGCGAGGGAGACCTGATGGAAATGTTACCCTTTATTTACCTAAGCAACTATCACTGTGACGCATGACAAGGGGTTGCCTTGTGTCATCATTTTGCTAAACTTCCTTTTTACCTGAGGATTTTCGTACAAATTAGTGGAGCCTTCCTCCTGAAATAATGGCTTTGATGTCAATGCGCTCCTTTCTTTTGAAATACCTACTCTTAATATATCATTTGAATGAATACTTGCAGGCCTGACAGAAGCACATGCTGCACATAGCTAAATTAATATCACATAAGCCATTTTGTAATTATAGCTTTAATTCTTTGCTCTCTGTTGATTGATCACTGCTGGCTGGAATCTCTGAAATAAACTTTTGTGTTTGAAATTGCTGAATGTTTTTTTACCCCTTACGCAAATTTTAAGCAAAACACTAATTGAATGCCAAACCACACACAACTTCCCTGTATCGTTCTAAGGCATTACTAAATTATATTTCCATTACTTTATTTGTAACAGTGAAAATGAGAGGGATCTTCACTATTACACTGGCATAGGAAGATCCTATCTTGCCAAAGCATTCAATATGTTAGTCACAGCAGAATGCTCTAATCATTTAGAGGCAAATCATTGCAGCCAGGTTACACTTAATGAGGAGTTCACATTGTTTTTTTGATTCAGTATTCAATGAAGTTCAAATGTATATTGATCCTGCATGCATTATTTTTGTCATAAAATTGAAGTAGAGACAATAAATATTTTTAATAATATGCAGGGATGTACATAAAAGTACAGACCCCTTTCTTGTATGATCTTCAGACAACAGCAATCATGTCAGTCTCAGTACTTAATGAGTGTCCTCTGCCTACATTGTCATGTAGACATTGCATGAGGCAAAACAGCTAAATGGACATTACATGAGAATTTGCACACATGCAAATTCTCTCAGTGAATACTTTGCCAAAAGGGTCTGCTTTTAATTCTGTTTCCAAACAGCAGAATCACTACCATGCACAAACAGTACATTGCAGTACAAGTTTTTAACCATGATTCTTTGTGTTTGTAAGTGATCAGAGATATTTCCACTGTAAAATGGGCCCTTTTCAACAGGATTTTGTATTTTTCCTCCATTTACTCCAATGAAGCTGTAAGCACTGACTGCCACTGACTCACATCATGGACTGAAGTGGGGAAGTCAGGTTTAGAGTGCTCAGTCACGCATGTGGAGCCTTATAACTCATTCTGGACAAGTGTCTGTCAGCATTGGCTAATAGGTTTAGAAATATTGTGTGATGTGGGAGAGAGTGCTATTGGCAACGATTTCTAATGAATTGAAATCTCTCAAAATGTAATTGGTAAAAATTTTTACAGCTTCTTTTATAGTTGCACAATATATAATGTGTGGGGTTGCTGCTAGTTTTGGAGATGTGATAGTATTATATGGTTGGTGTGGGGTAATGGAAGCTGTCATTCAAGATAGCTGTCATTCAACGATAGTTTCAATCCAGAGTTACAGTACAAGTACTTAAATCACACAAATGAACACGCATGCCCAGCTATACACAAACATGAGTGTATAAAAACAAGCATATAAATGCCCATGGGCCAGTCACACAGGGTTAAAATCACCAAAATCAGGGATTGTCATCTGCTATAGATACGACCAGGATATACTAAAGATTAGGAGATACTTGGGCGTAGTTGGGTGGCAGCTAAGTATTCAGATAGGAAGGACACATATTCACTACTGTGAGCTTGTAACCGATCTCAAACTGAAGCGCTGTTCGTCTAAACAAAAACAAGAAGCAGCAGTTACAACCGCCATATTAGTATTATCGTCATTTTTAAATCCTCATTTAAAGAACTACCCAGGCTGTTCACTTCAAAAGACTAAGCCATATCAAACGCAATTGCGCATGCGCAAACACCTTTCTACGACGCATTCTTGTCCTCGAAAACTCGTGATATTTCACTACACCGAAGGCATGTGAAGAGAGAGGGAGAGATTCTCGCGAGAATTTATGAATGCCAATGTAGGTGTGATTCAAAGATGGACGTTGGTGGCGGAGGAGGGTTGATTATCAATAATAAACAGAGAGCAATGTTACCCACCAAAAGCAGAGGCGAATTCATCCGCAACCAGAGGAAAGACTCGGAGGTAGGAAGGCAATTGTACTTTGTATGATACCCGTTCACTTGGTAAAAACATCTTATAAAAAGTGATATTTCAACATTAGGTACTACTGTCTGTTGGCTAGGTAGCCAGCTAGTTCACTAGGTGGCTAGTTTTTTCTGTGCTGTTGTACTAAGTTAGGCTTGAGAACTAACTTACATTGGTGGTTAAGTAATTAACGTTATCACACTAACTAGTCGTCATTGACCTAACAAGCTGCCTAAGTACTGAATGCATTCGTTTGATGTTTACCAGCTACGTTGTAACTAGCTAGCTATCTTACATTCGTTGTATTTTGTGTAATAGCTTGCTATAGAAACACTTACCATTACAGTTTACAATTACGCTAAAGCCAGCTAGCCAGACTGTTACTGAGTCTAGCAGCAGCTAGCTACTGCTAGCTAACTGGCTACTGTAGATGATTTTGGATCGCAGAGTAGAGTCAGAAGATTGACATCACAGCTGAACGACAGCGGGTGTGAAGTGGGTTACTCGGCGTTAGCCAGGTGGCTAGCTCGCTGTCGCTAGCCACCCCACCCCACCCCAGTTTTTCCATTTGGCTATTCACCGTTAATCGATAACTAGTCGTAGAATAAATTGTCTATTTTTGTCACTGTACATGTAGCAGTTGTGTCGAAGTAATGTTGTTTTGGGTAAGATAGCTAGCTAACGTAGCCACTTGGCTAACGTTAGCTCTTCAGCCAAAGATAGACCTTGCAGTAGATAATTGTTAACTGTTCTATGTACTATTGCAACTCCACCTTGTTTGACCTCCATTTACTAAATCTTCTGGAGGATGCCTCTTATGTCCCACGATTATTGGCATTATATGAGAAATCCCTGGTTAGAAGGGCAAAGTCTAAAATCTACCGAGGGTGGTAGCTAAAGACATCCCGCAGCGAAATACGACGCAACTGAATTGTGTCTCTCAGCGTCACCTCACAGAGTTCAGTATTTGCAAATGCACAGGTCTCCGACCCCGATGTGAACAAGTCTTTTCTGTTGTGTCCCAGGGGTTCTCAGAATCTCCCGACCTGGAGTTTGAATATGCAGACACAGACAAATGGGCTGCTGAGCTCTCAGGTGAGAATCCGCTTCCAAATACACTGTTGCTAAGTTACGTATTATTTCCGGATTTATAATTGAGTAAACTGCTAAGAGCTGCAGCAGGTCTCAGTAAGGTCCTACATGAGATTAGGGAGGCTTGTCAAACTGATTGTCAGAGGTTGGAAAGAAAAATCTTATGATTGTTGCTCTTTATTTCTGTTTGGTTGTCCATACTCTTATTTGAAGCTCTGCCCATAATGTCCATGATAGCCTACACGCAAGGGACCACCCATGGCAATTATTATAAATTGGAAGTTTAAAATAGATGCCCTCTCTATGTTTTGCAGTGCAAGTTGTCTGTAGTTGCTAAATGATACCTCACATTTCCTTCTCAGAGCTGTACAGTTACACGGAGGGACCAGAGTTTCTTCTCAACAGAAAGTGCTTTGCTGAAGACTTCAGAACTCATGGTATGCACTTGAATGAACACCCCTTTCTTGCTTGCGTTGTCTAGGGATCCTCTTTGTCTTATGGGTAATTGGCATTGACACACGGACAGTGTAGTTGTGAGTTGGGTTCCTTAATCCTCGATCAAGTAAGGTTTTGCATACGAAACTGAAAAGTTTTTAACTGTAATCATGTTTCTCATGTTATTCAAAACTAGTATATACGCAGTAAGTTGATATATATTGTAAGCTGTTTCATATTCTGCCTGCATTAAATTTTGAGTTTTGACAAAGATAGCGGTCTGTAGTAGACATGAGAGCATGTGTGTAAACGGGTGTTGTTGTCAAATGATGGTCCTGAGAGAGAAAAGCTGTCACATCTACATGGATGTCACAGTTAGTTTAAGAAGCATTTGTTTTGTCTTTGCTGAGTATTGGGTCATTATTTCTTTTTATTGCCGTATGTCCTGTGTTCAGTGGTTTGATGAAAGCTCAGAGCCAGTGATAGATGTCTTTGGACATTGTCGGGACGTTGAATGGGCGTTGTACGTACGCTCTGACAGGCCACGCTCTGTTCTTGGCTTGTGCTCTGTTCCAGTGACGGATAAGAAGTGGGCGGAGCTGGATGCCGCACAGCACCGGGCTCACGCCATGAGGTTGCTGGACGGGCTGGAGGTGACGGCGCGGGAGAAGAGGCTGAAGGTGGCCCGGGCCATCCTCTACATGGCACAGGGTACGGCAGGGGAGGCCGAGTGCGTGTGGGACCTCCCTGCGCGCAGAACCGTACCGCTCAACACTGCCACGTTACACTGATGGCCTTAGAAAAACCGAGGATGAAGTGTTAAAATTCTGCCTTTCTTCTCATTAAATTAGAATTATGCATTAATATGCGGTCTCTGTCATTGGAAGTAGAATTCCACAGACAGTAAGGTTAATGTTATTATCATTTGAACTTTAAATTACAGGCACCTTTGGGGAGTGTAGCTCGGAGGCTGAGGTGCAGCACTGGATGAGGTACAACATCTTCCTGCTGCTGGAGGTGGGAACCTTTTCGGCCCTGGTGGAGCTGCTCAACATGGAGATCGAGTAAGAAGGGGCACGGTCAAATTAACACTGGGTGTGGCTGTATGAGGGTCATTTGGAGCTGCCTCACACAGTGCTAAATTTGGGGCCAGTGTCGTCGTGCTTGTATTTACAAGGATTAGGTCTTTGCAGAACCTGTGAAGATTCACTGATCCCATTGGTTTCTAGGTTAACAGTGGGTATCTATGGCGAGAGTCAACCATCCAGATAATGTAAAGGTGGAGTGTGCACAGAATTGAAGGGATATAGCTTTGTGCGTATGTTGTCTGTCTTAATGCTGATGGGTATGTCCGGTGTCCATGCCAAACATGGATTTAACGGCCAGGCAGTCAAGAAAGAGAATCAATATCTCGGGGAGCATTTTTTTTTCCCCCACAGTTTAATTGAGATGCTGATGTCTCATGCCCAGCCATCTGGCTGAAGGCCTGCTGTCAACTGGCTGAGATGAAAGGCAGTGATGTGTTTCCTGGGCGGGTTGCCATTTGCAAGGCGTCAGTGTCTGCAAGTAGATTCACAAGTGTGCAGTGTTAATCTGATGAAGGTGTTCGCTTTAGTTTTAGCGCTCAGCTTGGTTCGATGAAAAGCAGCAATGGTGATTAGCTCTGGCAGATCCAGTGATGCGGTTATGGGATCTAATCAAGAGCGGATGTGGACCCAGTGTCTGGAGTTAATTCTGTCTCTAACCAGACATCGCAGTGTTTACTGTGTGCCTCCACAGATCGTTATAATGAGCCTGCCTCAGTCTCTCTCTCTCTCTCTCTCTCTTCCTCCCATAGCAACAGTGCTGCCTGCAGCAGTGCGGTCAGAAAGCCAGCCATCTCCCTGGCTGACAGCACAGACCTCAGGTGAGAGCAGCGGGAGACACTGAAGAATCCCCACGCTGTCATTCAGCATCGCAAGGAAAAGATCTGTGACAGCACTCCCTGCATAATTCAGCCAGGCCCAGATCCAGTGCTCAGTGTCCATTGATTTAGCGTAGCTGCCACTTTGTGGATGTTTGAAGGGCCAAGATTGCGTTGTCCTTGACCCATTTCATCCTCAGCCCTGATGGCTGGTTCCTCAGGGGCTTGAATCCTCCGTCAGGCTGCCATTTGTTTTAAGTAATGACAGTAAATCCACTTGTCCTAAGCTCACCTTCCATTTAAAGTTTAGCTCTCCTTGCTGTTTAATTGAATACCATAGTTTTTTGCCAGCTATATCATTTCCATTTACGCAGCTAGATATTTTACTGAAACAATTCAGATTAAGCACACTGCCAAAGGCAGCTATGTGCTGTCTGTGTACAGGCTGTGCAAGTGCTCAACCTCCTTGAGTTGCATTATCTCTCTTCCACTTGGCTAGAATGTAGTTGGTTGGTCTGCTGAGCATGCCCAGTTGTGGCGGTGTATGACCTGTTGTTCTGTGCTGGGACAGGGTGCTGCTCAACATCATGTACCTCATGGTGGAGACCATCCAGCAGGAGGACCCGGCTGACACGCCAGAGTGGAGGGCCGCACGAGAGACCTTCAAGACTGAGCTAGGTACGTGGGGAGGAGCCGGGGGGGTGTGGGCTGTGAGCATCTGCTGGGCTGCACTGGAGCAGGAGTCATGAGTGTGTTAAATGCAAAGAGTGTGAATATCTTCAATGGGAAGAGTAGTGGCTTTGTACGTCTTTGGACTGCTGGTGTGAGAAAACTTGGCTGAAGGCAATCTAAAGGGTAGACCTTGTTTTTCTAATGTAGTTATTCCACTCTCTGAAAAGGACCAAGGCACTCTCCTCTTTCCATTACTAGTTTTTATGTAATTATATAGGTGATTAAAAGCAGGCCAGACCAGCATGTTTTGGTTTTATAGGATGCTCCTCAGGGTGTTACTTGACACAGGAGCCATATTCAAACACCTTCTTATCAGTTATACCAGCTCTAACAAGAAGCATGAACGGATGAAATGGAATTGCATGAAAACAGATATGATGTATGTGTGAGTGTGTATGTGTGTGCCAGATTGCATTGTGTACTTCAGCTCCGATGTTTGCGCGTCTGTTGTTCAGGCTGTTTGTGTGTTTTTTGGGTGTTATGCAGACCATTCATTCACCACTGTTAAAGCTGTGTGTGTGTGTGTGTGTGTGTGTGTGCGTGTGTGTGTGTGTGTGTGTGTGTGTGTGTGTGTGTGTGTGTGTGTGTGTGTGTGCTCCCTCAGGGTCTCCTCTGTACAACAACGAGCCCATCTCCGTCATGCTCTTCGGCATGGTGACCAAGTTCTGCAGCGGTCACGCCCCCCACTTCCCCATGAAGAAGGTCCTGCTGCTGCTCTGGAAGAGCATTCTGGTGAGAGGAGGGGGATCACTGCTCATCACTGCTCATTAGTGTGGGTGACACATAAGAATAACAGTGGCAGATGCATGATGTCATTTGTACATTCAGACTCTTTGCATAATCTGTGAAAGAAGCTGCAATATGTTGTATTTTGCCCAGAAGTTACCTTTTTAAAGAAAAGAATGAGATTTCATTGATAACTAAACTGTACCTACATGTTGGGAAGGAACAATAATCAGGCTTTCATGGAGCCATGAGCTGTGCTAGATGTGTTTGTAGTATAATATAGTGGTATGTGGTATAATGTGCTATGTTTGTTAGTTTAACTAATGTAAGATATGTCAGACTTAACCTCATCAGAGGATACATCCCGTCTGCCTGTAATACCTGAACCTAGACCTCATTGGGGTTCAGTAGCTCAGGCTGAGAGTTAGCGCAGCGGTGCGTGCGCTGTGCACAGCGGTGCGTGCGCTGTGCACAGCGCCGCAGATTTTTTATTTTACAACGTGCCTCCCCCCTTCTGCCTGTCAGTTCACGCTGGGCGGGTTCGAGCAGCTCCAGAACATCAAGGTGCGGAAGCGGGAGGAGCTGGGCCTGCCCCCCCTGCCGGAGGACAGCATCAGGGTGATCCGCAGCATGAGGGCGGCCTCGCCTCCGGCCTCCGCCTCCGACCTCATTGAGCAGCAGCAGAAACGGGCCCGCCGCGAGCACAAGGTAAACGCCCACCCTGGAGCTCCGGGGGCAGTGTGGAACCGAATATGTCGTCCTCTCTGGCCGTCATTCGCAAGGCCGCTGTAGTACATGAGTTCAGAATTTACATGGAAATGCATGTTATTTTGGGTTCTTTCTATGAAATAGAACAAAGATCTAATCTGATTAATTGATGTTGGTGGTAGCAAGGTAATGGGGAGTTCACTTCAAAGTTTTGTTATAGAAATTGGGTTACAGAGTACTCAGATGTGCTATTTTAGCTGCTCTTTACACAAAACCTGTATTTAATATAATATTTTAAAAATGTAGTCAGTGGTTAAGCCCATGAACATTCATAGCAAGAGAGAGAATCCACATGTCTGAAAACTACCGTAAGCAGTTTTCAGTTGTTAGGGTATGCAGGTTCACAGTAAAGCTTGTTCTGTTGCATGCTGCTAATGTTTAGGTGCTGCAACAGAGAGACCGTACCCCCGCTCACAGCATTAAATGCACTCAGAAGATCAGGGTGTGACGCTATGTTTTTACTCGATTTCCCCCATCCCCCTTCCTCAGGCCCTGATCAAACAGGACAACCTGGATGCCTTCAACGAGAAGGACCCCTACAAAACCGACGACCCCCGCGAGGATGAGGACGACAATGACGACAATGACAACAGCCTGGAGGCTGAGACCTTCCCCCTGGAGCGGGACGAGGTCATGCCCCCGCCCATCCCGCACCCCCCCTCGGAGAGGGTGTCCTTCCCCAAGGGCCTGCCATGGGCCCCCAAAGTCAGGTGCGAGGCTGGAAAATGCCCACATGCAGGCTAAAGAGTCTCATAGTAATGCTACTCAGCCTTCATCAGTCATGGTGTTCATTTAAATATTAACTCACCTGTATGCTGTTTGGCCCTATTGGCCCTGTATTAATCTAGTCAATCGGACTCATTATAATCTTACAAATGTGAAGAGTAAGTAACTGCAAGTTAAGCAGTTTGCTGGGTTTTTTTGCTGTAGTATAACTTGCTTTAATCAAATAAACATATTCTTGTAAAGTAGTAGTCCTACCGTAATAAACAGGACTATTTGTGGTCTTTTTTTAATTTAATTTTCTTGCAGAGAGAAGGACATAGAAAATTTCCTTGAATCCAGCAGAAGCAAGTTTATCGGTTATACGCTTGGAAAGTAAGTTTCCTTGTATGGCTTGATTGTTTCGTGTGATTAGAGTAACTGATAAAAGATTTATCTCTGGATTTACAGCCAAAATACCTGCAGTCACTCCCCTGATGGGCTAAAGGTCTCCTCCCTGTACATGCAGTGCAAATATATTGTACAGTACAGTCTGGGTAAAATGTTCTCCTGACATTTGAAAATAGGTGACCCATGACTTCAAGTTGGCATTATTATAGAAGAATGTGTATGTGTTCAACTGGGAATGAGCTGAACAATCACAAGACAGCCCTGTGAAGATCTGAGAGTTAGCGTTTTGTATTATTGATTTATATGCTGCAGGGTTGATTGTATGTACAATGCACACCTATGTCTTGGGATTGTTGGTTCTATTTGTAGAGCAATGGTCTAGATTTAACAGTCTGTTCCTGTACTGCAGTGACACAGATACGGTTGTGGGCCTGCCCAGACCAATCCATGAAAGCATCAAAACCCTGAAACAGGTACTGAACAACATGGATGTGTTTTGTGTGCTTCCTCTGACCTCAGTCTCGATTGCACGGCTGCCACATATTACATGTTGTTGCAATAAACTGAGACTGTATTCCTGTCATTTTAGCACAAGTACGTGTCCATAGCAGAAATTCAGATCGCTAAGGAGGAGGAGTACCAGAAGACTCCACTGTCTGGGGTGAGTGGAATAAAATCCATGCCTAATCCAAAGGCGTCAGTCAAACAGTGAAATGTGTGTGGTTTCCAGGTCTCCTTCATGTGTATAAGCGTCGGTCATCAGTTTGTGTGCGTGTGTGTGTTAACAGGGGGAAGAGGAAGTGGAGATGTGTGCCACAGAGCTGCTGTACCAGGGTATCCTTCCCAGCCTGCCTCAGTACATGGTGAGTCAGGGCCCCCTGCTCTTACAGCAGTAACTCTGCTGAACCAGATTAAACCACACATCCCAGCCCTGGTTGTAAAAGTCTGACCTTTCTTAAATCCAAAATTGAGTGTAATCTGAGGACATTGCAGAAGATATGAAACTTAGGCGACTGAGTGCTCTGACCAAGCTGCTACCTGCTTTAGAGGTTAAGGACTATGATTCATTTATGGAATAGACACAGTGATTCACTATACAACCATTAGAGTGTTCATTTGTTTTTGTTTTTTTTAATCAGTGTTCAGTTGCTTATTAGTTATCCAATAAAGGAAGAAGAGTCCAGTTTTATTCTTTGTCGTTAGTGTTCATGAAGGAGAGCCTGAGAACAGATAATTCATCTGTATTTTTAATTTTTCTTCGTGAAACTGACTGAATGCAAATCTTTTTGCAGTGAGTCATTATTTATCAAGAAGAACTGGAGTTTGATTACATTATTATCATTTAGGAGACGCTCTTATCCGGAGCAACTTACATAGGTTACAATATTTACATGTTACTCATTTATACAGCTGGATATTTACTGTGGCACTTGTGGGTGAAGTGCCTTGCCCATGGGTACAGCGGCAGTGCCCCAGCAGGGAATCAAACCAGCAACCTTCTGTATACCAGCCCTTCTCCTTTACCACTATGCTGCACTGCTGCCCCAGTACCATTTAAAGCTGGAGGAGAATGAAAAGCAGTGTTTGAATAATCGATCCTTACAGTCATGGAATGTTAGGGTATTAGATTCCTCTACATGAGTGTCCCTGTACCTTTTCCAAACGTCAGACTCTCTCTCCTTCTTTGCTCCAGATTGCTCTGTTGAAGATCCTGCTGGCTGCTGCCCCGACCTCTAAGGCCAAGACGGACTCCATAAACATCCTGGCGGACGTCCTGCCCGAGGAGATGCCGTAAGTCTCCCGCCGCCACTCCGGACGTGCCGCGCGCCGGAAGGTTCCGACACACTGAGGCGCCGCAGTGCAAACTGATCTCCGGCCCTGTCTCCCCAGGACCACTGTGCTGCAGAGCATGAAGCTGGGGGTGGACGTGAACCGCCACAAGGAGATCATCGTCAAGGCCATCTCCGCCATCCTGCTGCTGCTACTCAAGCATTTCAAACTCAACCATGTCTACCAGGTACTGCCAATCTCACCATCGCACGTACCCTCTCAGGTCAGCCACACCCACTTGACCCGAGACAGTGACCTGATCTCACCCTCACAGTCACCAAATTTCAGTGAAGATCGGCAGGGGAAAAAGTATCTACTACTCTTCCCATCTTCAAAATGGCTGCCATCACTTACATTTGTTTTTGGGTACCTCTCCCCCAGTTTGAGTACATGGCTCAGCACTTGGTCTTCGCCAACTGTATCCCATTGATTCTCAAGTTCTTCAACCAAAACATCATGTCCTACATCACAGCCAAGAACAGGTAGGTTTACGTGCCCCACCCGCACAGCATCTGGCACCTCATCAGCCGTAAAGAGCGTGTGCTTTTTGGTCAGGGGAGTGGTTTGAACTGATAAGTGGTACATCTGTCTGTCTCCCTTCAGCATCTCTGTGCTGGACTTCCCTTACTGTGTGGTGCATGAGCTGCCCGAACTCACTGCTGAGAGCCTGGTAAGATACAGAGACAGGCAGTGCACTAGTTTTTTGCTAGAGTTGTCCAAGGACTTAAAAGCTAGTTTTTGTATCATGGTTGAGCTTCTTTGTAGGAATTTTGTACTTTGAGGAACTGCCTTTCTAAAGTCATAAACCAGTGCTGTGTGTGGAAAGAAACGGTCTGTAAAGTCAGTTCAGGAATAATACTTTCAACAGCACCCATCGTGCAATACCACCATTTTTGTTTTTCTGTGCGTTACACAGGAGGCTGGTGACAACAACCAGTTCTGCTGGAGGAACCTTTTCTCTTGCATCAACCTGTTGAGGATCCTCAACAAGCTGACCAAGTGGAAGCACTCCAGGACCATGGTGAGAGGTCACACTGCGTCAGGCATCATTAACCCCATTGTAGCACACATTGAATTTTATCACCATAGACCTTATGGTTGGCTCAGATAAGTCACATGAAAGGTATACCCATTTTGGGGTTTACTTACTACCTCTTTCCAACAATATACTCCTCTCTCAGGATTTAGGTCTTTTTTTAGTATTTTTTTAGTAGTTTAGTTTTAGTTATTTTTTTTAGTAGTTTTTTAGTATTGAGGAAGTGCTATCAAGACCAGTATCCATGGGTTACAATTTTAAGCCATCTCAGTTCATGATGTATTGAAGGAGTTGAGACGATTTAGTCTGTTCGTGTCTCTTCTCAGATGCTGGTGGTTTTCAAGTCAGCTCCCATCCTGAAGAGGGCGCTGAAAGTCAAGCAGGCCATGATGCAGCTCTACGTACTGAAGCTGCTAAAGGTGCAGACCAAGTACCTGGGCCGGCAGTGGAGGAAGAGCAACATGAAGACCATGTCGGCCATCTACCAGAAGGTGCGGCATCGCCTCAATGACGACTGGGCCTACGGCAACGGTGAGTCACCGAGCAGCAGTCGCCAACCTGT
The DNA here is from genome assembly GCF_013368585.1 of Megalops cyprinoides. Lineage (NCBI taxonomy): Eukaryota > Metazoa > Chordata > Actinopteri > Elopiformes > Megalopidae > Megalops > Megalops cyprinoides. The sequence continues at coordinate 10,550,634 of NC_050588.1, read as the reverse complement.
CAGAGTCACAGTCACCACCTTTACTCCATCACCCAGCCCTGCAGGGGTTGGATGGTGTTCCCGGTGAGACGTCCCGAACAGTAACGCTCCCTGTTCCCTGGCAGCAGACCTGGATGCTCGGCCCTGGGACTTCCAGGCGGAGGAGTGCGCCCTGCGGGCCAACATCGAGCGCTTCAACAGCCGCCGCTACGACAAGAGCCAGAGCAACCCGGACTTCGTGCCCGTGGACAACTGCCTGCAGAGCGTCCTGGGCCAGCGCGTGGAGCTGCCCGAGGACTTCCAGATGAACTACGACCTCTGGCTGGAACGCGAGGTCTTCTCCAAGCCCATCTCCTGGGAGGAGCTGCTGCAGTGAGCGGGGGAGGAGGAGGAGGAGGCGGGCGGGCCCAGGCTAACCCGCGGGCTCCGCCCGCCTCTTCTCCCGCCCGCCTGTGGGCCAGCCCCCCAGCAGTCGCATCTCCACTCGCGGGCTCACCGTCAGCGATCGGCGGACCCGGGCCCACCCTGTACCGCTTCATCTTCCATCCGTGAGCCAGGGCCGCACCCACCGAGCCGCATCCACACAGCATTACACTCATCCGTCTGTGAACCACGTCTCGGCATCGTCCGCGCAGCTCTGTCCTCTTCTGTAAAAAACTAGTCCCCACCCTGCTACCGCACACTTTCACCAGGACCAGACCCCCCCCCCCCCACCATTTCTACCTCTCCTCTCCCTTTGGACCTCGAACTGCTTCATTCCCCATGGACCGGTGCTCCGAACGGTGGCTGTCACAGTAAGCCCAAACCCATGACCCTGCACTCTCCTGTCACCCTCTCTCTGTCTGGACCACAGCTGAACTGACACTACAGTCCTCTGCACCCTCCTCCTCAAGGGACCACTTAGAATCCAGTGTTGTCTGTGCCTGTGTGTACATTTATCCCAGTTGGTATCCTTTGTTTTGGTGACCAGGTCATGGTGCTTCTTTCCGCTAGAAGCACGCTCCGTTCCCCTTTCCTCCTGAGTGCTGCTGCGTTGGTGTGAAGCCACTCAGCCTTAGAGTGATGGAACAGGGACCATTGGCCCCCTGTGACCCAGCAGACCTGGCCGTCCCGTGTGATTTCAGCGCTGTTCTCCCACAAAACCTGACCATACGCAGTCCATGAATTCAGATACAAACATGGTGGTTCAACCACCGGGGACCATTACTAGTCTTAACACATTTGACTTGAGTGAAAATCAGCCTTTGCTCCGGCAGTAGCTGCTGACTGCAGAACCGCAGCGGGGCCGCTCAATCTGATCACAGGAGGAAAACTTCCTCCTTAATGTTTGTTAATGTGAAACCCCTCTACTAAATTAGGTAGTTTGATATCTAAAATTAAAGAAAAAAAAAAAACTTTGTCGTCTAGGACCATGTTAAGAGAAATATTGGAGAAACCGCCTTTACTAATTTAGGTTGCTGAGAATTGTTTGTAGACGATTTATGGAATTTTATGACTATGGCAATGATGGCACAGTTTTGCGGAGTAGACAGATCCACATAGGCTCAGTTGGCCAGGTGTATGTGAAAAATTCATTGCGGTCCAGGTGATCGACACTGGGGAAGCACACTAGGTGGAGATTTTAACTCTACATCAGGGGGTCTCAAACTCAATTTTACCGGGAGCAAATGTCAAACATTACATTCTCTGGCAGGGTCAGTGACATCATGGCAGTAGGAGAGAGAAATAACTGTCACAGATGTGAGGTGACAGAGATGATATTGATTTAGACGTTGCGGTGACATTGATTTAACTTGATTTGCAAACTATTGCAAAGTAGCCTACTTTAGGACTTAGTTAACCATATGAAGCTGTTAAATATACGGTTTTATTAATACAACAGTTACCCGGCCCCGTGATGTAACATTTTGTTAAATTGATGTATTTTATGATTTGATCTTTTACTTTGTAATGTGACTTTGCAACACTGAGTGAACATGTAGGACAGGACCACAGCAGGCTAATTGACATAATGGCAGAGTAACACCTTCTGATGCGGTCATAGCTCTGTAGTGGAGAACTGCAGATGCAGTCAGGGACTGTATCAGGATCAGTGACACATTCACAGTGCTGAGATCAGATGTCGATCGGTAATGACTATCGGAAGAACAAAGTGGACCGGACACATTTTAGTTCTTGCCACGACTGAGTGGCCTGCTAGAGTCTGCGAATAGCTCCTGGGGCTGGGTTTGGAGACCCCTTGACGAGTTTAGGGGGTGATGTTGCCCATCTGAAAGGATGCTACAGAGTGGTCTTGTTTTTTTAGCTTTCATTTTTTCACTACTGTGTAGGGTCTTCTATTTATGCTTTCAGAGAGAGGCCCTTCTTACAGTACATCTCTGACCTGCTTCGGGAAAAAAAAACATGCTGTTTGAGTAAGAGTGTAAAAAAAACAAGTGTCTTATTTATCATGGCTTACGTCAGTCTATTTTTCATTGTTTCACCTCTTTATATATAAACACCTTATTAAATAAATGTTTTTTTCTCTTGAACGTGTCTGTGTTAGTATTTACTTGCACATTGTGATCCAGCTCTCTTTCTGTGAAGGAGGACCATGTACAACGTGATAGTGTGTAATGTCATACAAATCAAGCATCAAGCTGTGGTGATCAGAGGGGAAAAAAGGAAATTACGACACAAAAAGCAAAAATGATAACCTAACACCGGTTGGTAGCTGAAATTGATGGGAAAAAACTGCAGTTATCTTTCCTGTGGTGTGGCGCAGACCCCCAGACACCGTCTTACCTCAATCTGCCAATCATTTGGACTTCCTGTGAAAAAAAATGCATTGAAGCCTTTAGCTTCCTGAACCATCAGGGTGACTTGGAGAAACACCAAGGGTGTAAGTTCAGGAAAATCGAATAATCACCAGAAATGAAAGCTCAAGGGAATGTCAGAAATGATATGTAGCGTAAGTACACTTAACATCAGTGTAGTGCTGAAACTACAATGCCATAACCAATCTTCGGTGTGCTGGTATACACAGCTCAGGAACACTTGAGGCTGAGAGACTTGAGGTAAAACTGCTACTGTCAGTAGGGGCCCCTGACAATTAACAAGTGCTACTGCATGACTGTGGAATAAGGGAGGAATGAGGTGACTACACCTTTGTCCCACTGTTCTTCCCTTGCAGCCTGAGGAGAATGGACTGAGGACGGAGAGAGGTAGGGCTCAGTGTACACTCTCAGGGGTATGTGACTGTGTGACTCGTGTGCAGTTATACAAGTCTGACTCAAATACTCATACACAGCAATCCATATGTTGCATATTTATTCCACTGAAGCTTTCAAGTAACCAGTAAATATCGTACAAACCAAAGACTTTTAAGGGGTGGGGTGGACACCTCCCCAAGAAGGCGTATGTAAACCCTGGGTTCTCCGGGGACTCTCTGAGGAGAATACTGGTGGAGTGTCAGGGTGAGCCTGTGTGTAATTGTTGATGTTCACTTTGAAATGGTATCTGAATGAAAGTTCAACGGGATGTGGTTTTATGTTTGCGCAAACTGTCTCTGCAGAAGTGATCAGTGAAGGTATTCTAAAAGTCGTTAATATAATCTGAAGCTGAAATAAAATCAGGAGTAAAATAAAGCAAAAAGCTTCATTCCCAAGCTTTATAACGACTCCTGTCTGTTCTGGCATTTTGGCTTTGTCCCAGCACCACTCCTCACGTACCTCCCATAAAACAGGAAGCGTCAGTTTCCTCACACCCACTTTCGGCGAAACAGAAACGAAACTTACCTGCCGCTCGCAGTTCAAATAAAAACAAAAGTGCCCGCCAGTTTCTTGCCAGTTTCTCGAAGTCAGCAAAATGGCACAGTCCACCATCTCAGTGGACCAGGATGAGTACAGCTGTCCGATCTGCCTGGATGTACTGAAGGATCCAGTGACCATTCTCTGTGGGCATAGTTACTGCATGAGCTGTATTAAGAATTGCTGGGACAAGAACGATCCTGTCGGAGACTACAGCTGCCCCCAGTGCCAACGGACCTTCCGCCCCAGACCCCCGCTGTTCAAGAACGTCATGCTGGCGGATATGATCGACAAGATGAAACGGACAGGACCCGGGATCGTGGCGTGTGATGTTTGCCCCGGGGCCGCTCAGAGAGCTGCCAAATCCTGCCTGGCGTGTGTGGCGTCCTACTGCGAGACCCACCTCCGCCCACACCACGAATCCCCCGCTCTGCAGAAGCACAAGCTGATCGACGCCACAGGGAAGCTGCAGGAGATGGTTTGCCCTCTGCACGGGAAGCTGCTGGAGGTGTACTGCCGCACTGACCGGCGCTGCGTCTGCCTGCTCTGTGTGATGGACGAGCACAAGCATCACGACACCGTCTCCGCCGTGACGGAGTGGACCGAGAAGCAGGTTAGTCTCGCAGCCTGTTTGAAAGTGAGAACAAACTGGTCATACGTGCATGACTCATGCTGAAACTGGATGGTTGTGCTGACTAACACACATCCATCCAGCTAAACGTACTCTTCAGGAAACTGCTCATATCTAGCTTCAGGATAGTATGAAAGAGGTAATTCCAGCGTGTTATGATTACATATACACTTAACAGCAGTTAGTCATTCTAGTTGTTAATTATTCACTGAAATTGATTTTGAACATGTCCATACAATGATGTGAAAAAGCTCTAAAGCAAAATGTATTTGTCTCCAGAAAGAGGTGGCTGCAGAGCAAAGGATATCTCAGCAGAAGATCCAGCAAAGAGAGAAGGAACTGCAGAATGTGAGACAAGCAGTGGAATCACTTTCAGTAGGTACCACACAGAGGAGGAGGAAACAGCTAGCACCGCTGAAAGCTATATCACAGGCCTATTAGGGCTCTCTTTCTTCTGCTGTCAAGTGGTTTTCCACTAGGCTTTGCTTTAGAGACCAGGCTGTTTGGCTCTTGGCTGGTCATGGTATGATGTGACAGTACATCACACCTTTCTTTCTGTGTGCCCTCTGACAGCGTACAGCACAGACAGCAGTGGGCGACAGCGAAAAGGCCTTTAGCGATCTAGTCTGCCTTTTTAAGAGACGGTGCTCCAAGGTGAAAGAGCTTATTAGAGATCAGGAGAGGGCTGTCACCTGTTGGGCTGGAGGCCTCCTGGAGGGACTGGAGCAGGAGATAACTGACCTGAGGATGAGAGATGCTGAGCTGGAGCGACTGTCACACACAGAGGATCACATCCACTTTCTCCAGGTGACAGGGCAGGCCCTTTACTAATACGATATATCTGCAATATAAGAAGGCAACTGCCTCTTGCATAGATCTCTCCCCCAGAGTAATTGCAAGCCTCTCACCAATACACACTGGAGCCCTTTTTCTGTATTCTTAAGCATTCATGCCTGTATTTCTGGCTTTCATTCTGTCTCTCAAGTGTTGGCAGCCTCCCTGTGCCCGTCCTGGATCTAGCGATCCTCCATGCGTTAACGTGGGTCCGCACCTCTCCTTTGAGTCTGTGAGCAGAGCCGTCTCCGAGCTGAAGAAGCGGGTGGAGAAAGTGTGCGAAGAGGAGTTCATCAGGATCTTAAAAGAAGGTTAGAAAAGATAGACAGATAGATAGATAGATAGATAGATAGAGTAGATAGAGTTCTTTATTTATCCCAAAGGAGAAATTCCAGTGTTACA